>NW_025728794.1:0-300000 GCF_021461385.2 Schistocerca piceifrons | reverse complement strand
ATCTGCAAGGGCTGCAGTTGACCCATAAAGACTCTCCCGGTGGTCGAGTACCATGAATCCGATGCATGAAAGCAAGTCCACTGTAACACTCGAAGCTACCTAGTCTGAATATAACCCAGAAATATCGTCGCGATTGAGAACCATAGTCCCTAAGTTCACTTATCTGCAAGGGCTGCAGTTGACCGATGGAGACTCTCCTGGTGGTCGAGTACCTTGAATCCGATGCATAAAAGCAAGGACACTGTAACTCTCGAGGCTTCCTAGTGGGAATGTAACCCAGAAATTTCGTCGCAATTGGGAACTGTAGTCTCGAAGATCACATATCTGCAAGTGCTGCAGTTGGCCCATGGAGACTATCCTGGTGGTACAGTATCTTCAATCCGATGCATGAAAGCAAGTTTTCTGTAACTCTCGAGGCTTCCTAGTGACAATATAACCCAGAAAGTACGTCGCGATTGAGAACTGTAGTCTCCAAAATCACTTATCTGCAAGGGCTGCAGTTGGTTCATGGAGACTCTCCTGGTGGTCGAGTAACATGAATCCGATATATGAAAGCAAGTCTACTGTAACTCTCGGGGCTTCCTAGGGAGAAAATAACCCAAGAATTTCGTCGCTCCTGAGAACTGTAGTCTCCAAGATCACTTATCTGCAAGGGCTGCAGTTGAACCATGGAGACTCATCTGGTGTCCCAGTACCTTGAATCCGGTGCATGAAAGCAAGTTTACTGTAACTCTCGAGGCTTCCTACTGAGAATATAACCCAGAAATATCGTCGCGATTGAGAACCGTAGCCTCCAAGATCACTTATCTGCAAGGGCTGCAGGTGGCCCATGGAGACTCTCCTGGTGGTCGAGTACCTTGAAACTGATGCATAAAAGCAAGGACACTATAACTCTCGAGGCTTCCTAGTGGGAATATAACCCAGAAATTTCGTCGCGATTGAGAACTGTAGTCTCCAAGATCACTTTTCTGCAATGGCTGAAGTTGACCCATAAAGACTCTATTATTTTTTGAGTACCTTGAATCCGATGCATGAAAGCAAGTTTACTGTAACTCTCGACGCTTCCTGGTGTGAATATAACCCAGAAATTTCTTCGCGATTGAGGACTGTAGTCTCCAAGATCACTTATCTGCAAGGGCTGCAGTTGACCCATGGAGACTCTCCTGGTGGTCGAGTACCTTGAATCCGATGCATGAAAGCAAGGTCACTGTAACTCTCGAGGCTTCCTAGTGCAAATGTAACCCAGAAATTTCGCCGCAATTGAGAACTGTAGTCTCCAACATCACTTATCTGCAAGGGCTGCAGTGACCCATGGAGACTCTCCTGGTGGTCGAGTGCCTTGAATCCGATGCATGAAAGCAAGTTTACTGTAACTCTCGAGGCTTCCTAGTGAGAATATAATCCAGAAATTTCGTCGCGATTGGGAACTGTAGTCTCCAAGATGACTTACCTGCAAGGGCTGCATTTGACCGATGGAGACTCTCCTGGTGGTCCAGTATTTGAATCCGTTGCAGGAAAGCAAGTTTAGTGTAACTCTCGAGGCTTCCTAGTGAGAATATATCCCAGACATTTCGTCGCGATTGAGAACTGTAGTCTCCAAGATCACTTATCTGCAACGGCTGCAGTTGACCCATGGAGCCTCTTGTGGTGGTCGAGTACCATGAATCCGACGCATGAAAGCAAGTTTACTGTAAATCTCGAGGCTTCCTACTGAGAATATAACCCAGAAATTTCGGCGCGAATGAGAACTGTAGTCTCCAAGATCACTTATCTGCAAGGGCTGCCGTTGACCCATGGAGACTCTCCTGGTGGTCGAGTACCTTGAATCCGATGCATGAAAGCAAGTTTACTGTACCTCTCGAGCCTTCCTAGTGAGAATATAACCCAGAAATTTCGTCGCGATTGAGAACTGTAGTCTCCAAGTTCACTTATCTGCAAGGTTTGCAGTTGATCATGGAGTCTCTCCTGGTAATCGAGTACCTTGAATCCGATGCATTAATGCGAGTTAACTGTACCTCTCGAGGCATCCTACTGAGAATATAACCCAGAAATTTCGTCGCAATTGAGAACTGTAGTCTCCAAGATCACTTATCTGCAAGGGCTGCAGGTGAACCATGGAGACTCGTCTGGTGGTCCAGTATCTTGAATCCGGTGCATGAAAGCAAGTTTACTGTAACTCTCGAGGCATCCTAGTGAGAATATAACTCAGAAATTTAGTAGCGATTGAGATCTGTAGTCTCTAAAATCACTTATCTGCAAGGGCTGCAGTTGACCCATGGACACTCTCCTGGTGGGCGTGTGTCATGAATCCAATGCATGAATGCAAGTTTACTGTAACTCTCGAGGCTTCCTACTGAGAATATATACCAGAATTTTCGTCGCGATTGAGAACTATAGTCCCCAAGATCACTTTTCTGCAAGGGCTGCAGTTGACCAATGGAGTCTGTCCTAGTAATCGAGTAGATTGAATACGATGCGTGAAAGCAAGTTTACTGTAACTCTCGAGGCTTCCTAGTGAGAATATAACCCAGATATTTCGTCGCGATTGAGAACTGTAGTCTCCAAGAACACTTATCTGCATGGGCTGCAGTTGACCCATTGAAAATCTCCTGGTTGTTGAGTACCTTGTATCCGATGCATGACAGCAAGCTTACTGAAACTCTCGAGGCTTGCTAGTGAGAATATAACCCAGAAATTTCGTCGCGATTGGGAACTGTAGTCTCCAAGATCACTTACTGCAATGGCTGCAGTTGACCATTGGAGACTCTCCTGGTGGTAGAGTACCTTTAATCCGATGAATGAAAGCAAGTTTACTGTAACTCACGAGGCTCCCTAGTGAGAATATAAACGAGAACTTTCGTCCCGATTGGGAACTGTAGTCTCCAAGAACACTTACTGCAATGGCTGCAGATGACCATTGGAGACTCTCCTGGTGGTGGAGTACCTTTAATCCGATGCGTGAAAGCAAGTTTACTCTACCTCTCGAGGCTTCCTAGTGAGAATATAACCCAGAAATTTCGTCGCGATTGGGAACTGTAGTCTCCAAGGTCACTTATCTGCAAGGGCTGCTGTTGACCCATGGAGACTCTCCTGGCGGTCGAATACCTTGAATCCGATGCATGAAAGCAGGTTTTCTGTAACTCTCGAGGCTTCCTAGTGAGAAATTACCCCAGAAATTTCGCCGCGATATAGAACTGTAGTCTCAAAGATCACTCTTCTGCAACGGCTGCAGTTGACCCATAAAGACTCAATTGGTTTTCGAGTACCTTGAATCCGATGCATGAAAGCATGTTTATTGTAACTCTCGAGGCTCCCTAGTGAGAATGTAACCCAGAAATTTCGTCGCGATTGAGAACAATAGTCTCCAAGATAACTTATCTGCAAGGGCTGCAGTTGACCCATGGAGACTATCCTGGTGGAACAGTATCTTGAATCCGATGCATGAAAGCAAGTTTTCTGGAACTCTCGAGGCTTCCTAGTGACAATATAACCCAGAAATTTCGTCGCGATATAGAACTGTAGTCTCCAAGATCACTTTTCTGTTACGGCTGCAGTTGACCCATAAAGACTCTATTGGTTTTCGAGTACCTTGAATCCGATGCATGAAAGCATGTTTACTGTAACTCTCGAGGCTTCCTAGTGAGAATATAACCCAGAAATTTCTTCACGATTGAGGACTGTAGTCTCCAAGATCACTTATCTGCAAGGGCTGCAGTTGACCCATGGAGACTCTCCTGGTGGTCGAGTACCTTGAATCCGATGCATGAAAGTAAGGTCACTGTAACTCTCGAGGCTTCCTAGTGCGAATGTAACACAGAAATTTCGCCGCAATTGAGAACTGTAGTCTCCAGCATCACTTATCTGCAAGGGCTACAGTTGACCCCTGGAGACTATCCTGGTGGTACAGTATCTTGAATCCGATGCATGAAAGCAAGTTTTCTGTAACTCTCGAGGCTTCCTAGTGTCAATATAACCCAGAAATTTCGTCGCGATTGAGAACTGTAGTCTCCAAGATCACTTATCTGCAAGGGCTGCAGTTGAACCATGGAGACTCATCTGGTGTCCCAGTACCTTGAATCCGGTGCATGAAAGCAAGTTTACTGTAACTCTCGAGGCTTCCTAGTGAGAATATAACCCAGAAATTTAGTAGCGATTGGGAACTGTAGTCTCTAAGATCACTTATCTGCAAGGGCTGTAGGTGGCCCATGGGGACTCTCCTGGTGGTCGAGTACCTTGAATCCGATGCATAAAAGCAAGGACACTGTAACTCTCGAGGTTTCCTAGTGGGAATTTAATCCAGAAATTTCGTCGCGAAATAGAACTGTAGCCTCCAAGATCACTTTTCTGCAAGGGCTGCAGTTGACCCATAAAGACTCTCCTATTGGTCCAGTACCTTGAATCCGATGCATGAAAGCAAGTTTACTGTAACTCTCGTTGCTTCCTAGTGAGAATATAACCCAGAAATTTCGTCGCGATTAAGGACTGTAGTCTCCAAGATCACTTATCTGCAAGGCCTGCAGATGAAACATGGAGGCTCACCTGGTGGTCCAGCATCCTGAATCCGACGCATGGAAGCAAGTTTACAGTAACTCTCGAGGCTTCCTAGTGAGAATATAACCCAGAAATTTCGTCGCAATTGGGAACTGTAGTCTCGAAGATCACTTATCTGCAAGGGCAGCAGTTGACCCATGGAGACTCTCCTGGTGGTCGATTACCTTGAATCCGATGCATGAAACCAAGTTTAGTGTAACTCTCGAGGCTTCCTAGTGAGAATATAACCCAGAAATTTCGTCTCGATTGAGAACTGTAGTCTGCAAGATCACTTGTCTGCAAGAGCTGCTTTTGACCCATGGAGACTCTCCTTGTGGTCGAGTACCTTGAATCCGATGCATGATAGAAAGTTTACTGTAACTCTCGAGGCTTCCTGGTGAGAATATAACCCAGAAATTTCGTCGCGATTGAGAACTGTAGTCCCCAAGATCACTTATCTGCGAAGGCTGCAGTTGAACCATGGAAACTCCGCTGGTGGTCCAGTATCTTGAATCCGGTGCAAGAAAGCAAGTTAACTGTAACTGTCGAGGCTTCCTAGTGAGAAAATAACCCAGAAACTTAGTAGCGATTGAGAACTGTAGTCTCTAAGATCACTTATCTGCAAGGGCTGCAGTTGACAAATGGAGACTCTCCTGGTGGTACAGTATCTTGAATCCGATGCATGAAAGCAAGGTCACTGTAACACTCGAAGCTACCTTGTGAGAATATAACCCAGAAATATCGTCGCGATTGAGAACCGTAGCCTCCAAGATCACTTATCAGCAAGGGCTGCAGGTGGCCCATGGAGACTCTCCTGGTGGTCGAGTACCTTGAAACCGATGCATAAAAGCAAGGACACTGTAACTCTCGAGGCTTCCTAGTGGGAATATAACCCAGAAATTTCGTCGCGATTGAGAACTGTAGTCTCCAAGATCACTTTTCTGCAACGGCTGCAGTTGACCCATACAGACTCTATTGGTTTTTGAGTACCTTGAATCCGATGCATGAAAGCAAGTTTACTGTAACTCTCGACGCTTCCTGGTGTGAATATAACCCAGAAATTTCTTCGCGATTGAGGACTGTAGTCTCCAAGATCACTTATCTGCAAGGGCTGCAGTTGACCCATGGAGACTCTCCTGGTGGTCGAGTACCTTGAATCCGATGCATGAAAGCAAGGTCACTGTAACTCTCGAGGCTTCCTAGTACGAATGTAACCCAGAAATTTCGCCGCAATTGAGAACTGTAGTCTCCAACATCACTTATCTGCAAGGGCTGCAGTTGACCCATGGAGTCTCTCCTGGTGGTCGAGTACCTTGAATCCGATGCATGAAAGCAAGTTTACTGTACCTCTAGAGGAATCCTAGTGAGAATATAACCCAGAAATTTCGTCGCGATTGAGAACTGTAGTCTCCGAGATCACTTATCTGCAAGGGCTGCAGTTGAACCATGGAGACTCTTCTGGTGTCCCAGTACTTTGAATCCGGTGCATGAAAGGAAGTTTACTGTAACTCTCGAGGCTTCCTAGTGAGAATATAACCCAGAAATTTAGCAGCGATTGGGAACTGTAGTCTCTAAGATCACTTATCTGCAAGGGCTGCAGGTGGCCAGTGGAGACTCTCCTGGTGGTCGAGTACCTTGAATCCGATGCATAAAAGCAAGGACACTGTAACTCTCGAGGTTTCCTAGTGGGAATTTAACCCAGAAATTTCGTCGCGAAATAGAACTGTAGTCTCCAAGATCACTTTTCTGCAAGGGCTGCAGTTGACCCATAAAGACTCTCCTGGTGGTCGAGTACCTTGAATGCGATGCATGAAAGCAAGTTTACTGTAACTCTCGTTGCTTCCTAGTGAGAATATAACCCAGAAATTTCGTCGCGTTTAAGGACTGTAGTCTCCAAGATCACTTATCTGCAAGGGCTGCAGATGTGACATGGAGGCTCACCTGGTGGTCCAGCATCTTGAATCCGACGCATGGAAGCAAGTTTACAGCACCTCTCGAGGCTTCCTAGTGAGAATATAACCCAGAAATTTCGTCGCAATTGGGAACTGTAGCCTCGAAGATCACTTATCTGCAAGGGCTACAGTTGACCCATGGAGACTCTCCTGGTGGTCGATTACCTTGAATCCGATGCATGAAAGCAAGTTTAGTGTAACTCTCGAGGCTTCCTAGTGAGAATATAACCCAGAAATTTCGTCTTGATTGAGAACTGTAGTCTGCAAGATCACTTGTCTGCAAGAGCTGCTTTTGACCCATGGAGACTCTCCTTGTGGTCGAGTACCTAGAATCCGATGCATGATAGCAAGTTTACTGTAACTCTCGAGGCTTCCTGGTGAGAATATAACCCAGAAATTTTGTCGCGATTGAGAACTGTAGTCCCCAAGATCACTTATCTGCGAAGGCTGCAGTTGAACCATGGAAACTCCGCGGTGGTCCAGTATCTTCAATCCGGTGCAAGAAAGCAAGTTAACTGTAACTGTCGAGGCTTCCTAGTGAGAAAATAACCCAGAAACTTAGTAGCGATTGAGAACTGTAGTCCCCAAGGTCGCTTATCTGCTAGGGCTGCAGTTGGCCCATGGAGACTCTGCTAATGGTCGAGTACCTTGAATCCGATGCATGCAAGCAAGGTCACTGTAACTTTCGAGGCTTCCTAGTGGGAATATAACCCAGAAATTTAGTCGCGATTGAGAACTGTAGTCTCTAAGATCACTTATCTGCAAAGGCTGCAGTTGGCAAATGGAGCCTCTCCTGGTGGTACAGTATATTTAATCCGGTGCAAGAAAGCAAGATAACTGAACTGTCGAGGCTTCCTTGTGAGAAAATAACCCAGAAACGTAGTAGCGATTGAGAACTGTAGTCTCTAAGATTACATATCTGCAAGGGCTGCAGTTGACCCATGGCGACTCTCTTGGTGGTCGAGTATCATGTATCCGATGCATGAAAGCAGGTTTACTGTAACTCTCGAGTTTTCCCAGTGAAAAAATAATCCAGAAATTTCGTCGCGATTGAGAACTGTAGTCTCCAAGATCGCTTATCTGCAAGGGCTGCAGTTGACCCATGGACACTCTCCTGGTGGTCGAGTACCAGAATCCGATGCATGAAACCAAGTTTACTGTAACTCTCGAGGCTTCCTAAAGAAAGTATAACGCAGAAATTTCGTCGCGATTGAGAACTGTAGTCTCCAAGACCACGTCTCTGCAGGGGCTGCAGTTGACCCATGGAGACTCTCCTGGTGGTCGAGTACCTTGAATTCGATGCATGAAAGCAAGTTTACTGTAACTCTCGAGACTTCCTAAAGAAAATATAACCAGAAACTTCTGCGCGATTGAGGACTGTAGTCTCCAAGATCACTTATCTGCAAGGGCTGCAGTTGTATCATGGAGGCTCTCCTGGTGGTCGAGTACCTTGAATCCGATTTATGAAAGCAAGGTCACTGTAACTCTCGAGGCTTTTTAGTGGGAATATAACCCAGAAATTTCGTCGCGATTGAGATCTGTAGTCACCAAGATCACTTATCTGCAGGGGCTGCAGTTGACCCTTGGAGACTCTCCTGGTGGTCGAGTGCCTTGAATCCGATGCATGAAAGCAAGCTTACTGTATCTCTCGAGGCTTCCTAGTGAGAATATAATCCAGAAATTTCGTCGCGATTGAGAACTGTAGTCTCCAATATCACTTACCTCCAAAGGCTGCAATTGACCCATAAAGACTCTCATGATGGGCAAGTACCTTGAATCCTATGCATGAAAGCAAGTTTACTGTAACTCTCGAGGCTTCCTAGTGAGAATATAACCCAGAAATTTCGTCGCGATTGAGAACTGTAGTCCTCAAGTTCACTTATCTGCAAGGTTTGCAGTTGACCGATGGAGTCTCTCCTGGTAATCGAGTACCTGGAATCCGATGCATCGATGCAAGTTTACTGTACCTCTCGAGGCATCCTACTGAGAATATAACCCAGAAATTTCGTCGCGATAGAGAACTGTAGTCTCCAAGATCACTTATCTGCAAGGGCTGCAGTTGAACCATGGAGACTCATCTGGCGTCCCAGTACCTTGAATCCGGTGCATGAAAGCAGGTTTACTGTAACTCTCGAGGCTTCCTAGTGAGAATATAACCCAGAAATGTCGTCGCGATTAAGGACTGTAGTCTCCAAGATCACTATCTCCAACGGCTGCAGATGAGACATGGAGGCTCACCTGGTGGTCCAGCATCTTGAATCCGACGAATGGAAGTAAGTTTCCAGTACCTCTCGAAGCTTCCTAATGAGAGTATAACCCAGAAATTTCGTCGCAATTGGGAACTGTAGTCTCGAAGATCACTTATCTGCAAGGGCTGCAGTTGACCCATGGAGACTTTCCTGGTGGTCGAGTACCTTGAATCCGATGCAAGAAACCAAGTTTAGAGTAACTCTCGAGCCTTCCTAGTGAGAATATAACCCAGAGATTTCGTCGCGATTGAGAACTGTAGTCCCCAAGTTCACTTATCTGCAAGGGCTGCAGTTGACCCAGGGAGCCTCTTGTGGTGGTCGAGTACCATGAATCGGACTCATGAAAGCAAGTTTACTGTAAATCTCGAGGCTTCCTACTGAGAATATAACCCAGAAATTTCGTCGCGAATGAGAACTGTAGTTTCCAAAATCACTTATCTGCAAATGCTGCAGTTGACCCATGGAGACTCTCCTGGTGGTCGAGTACCTTGAATCCGATGCATGAAAGCAAGTTTACTGTAACTCTCGAGCCTTCCTAGTGAGAATATAACCCAGAAATTTCGTCGGGATTGAGAACTGTGGTCCCCAAGTTCACTTATCTGCAAGGTTTGCAGTTGACCGATGGAGTCTCTCCTGGTAATCGAGTACCTGGAAACCGATGCATCGATGCAATTTTACTGTACCTCTCGAGGCATCCTACTGAGAATATAACCCAGAAATTTCGTCGCGATAGAGAACTGCAGTCTCCAAGATCACTTATCTGCAAGGGCTGCAGGTGAACCATGGAGGCTCGTCTGGTGGTCCAGTATCTTGAATCCGGTGCATGAAAGCAAGTTTACTGTAACTCTCGAGGCTTCCTAGTGAGAATATAACCCAGAAATTTAGTAGCGATTGCGATCTGTAGTCTCTAAGATCACTTACCTGCAAGGGCTGCAGTTGACCCATGGACACTCTCCTGGTAGGCGAGTGTCATGAAGCCAATGCATGAATGCAAGTTTACTGTAACTCTCGAGGCTTCCTACTGAGAATATAACCCAGAATTTTCGTGGAGATTGAGAACTATAGTCACCAAGATCTCTTATCTGCAAGGGCTGCAGTTGACCCATGGAGGCTCTCCTGGTGGTCGAGTACATTGAATCCGATGCGTGAAAGCAAGTTTACTGTAACTCTCGAGGCCTCCTAGTGAGAATATAACTCAGAAATTTCGTCGCGATTGAGAACTGTAGTCTCCAAGAACACTTATCTGCAAGGGCTGCAGTTGACCCATTGAGAATCTCCTGGTTGTTGAGTACCTTGTATCCGATGCATGACAGCAAGCTTACTGAAACTCTCGAGGCTTGCTAGTGAGAATATAACCCAGAAATTTCGTCGCGATTGGGAACTGTAGTCTCCAAGATCACTTACTGCAAGGGCTGCAGTTGACCATTGGAAACTCTCCTGGTGGTAGAGTACCTTTAATCCGATGAATGAAAGCAAGTTTACTGTAAGTCTCGAGGCTTCCTAGTGAGAATATAATCGTGAAATTTCGTCCCGATTGGGAACTGTAGTCTCAAGATCACTTATCTGCAAAGGCTGCAGATATGCCATGGAGGCTCTCCTGGTGGTCCAGTATCTTGAATCTGACGCATGAATGCAAGTTTACTCTACCTCTCGAGGCTTCCTAGTGAGAATATAACCCAGAAATTTCGTCGCGATTGGGAACTGTAGTCTCCAAGATCACTTATCTGCAAGGGCTGCAGTTGACCCATGGAGTCTCTCCTAGTGGTCGAGTACCTTGAATCCGATGCATGAAGGCAAGTTTACTGTAACTCTCGAGGCTTCCTAAAGAGAATAAAACCAGAAATTTCTTCGCGATAGAGAACTATACTCTCCAAGATCACATATCTGCAAGGGCTGCTGTTGACCCATGGAGACTCTCCTGGCGGTCGAGTACCTTGAATCCGATGCATGAAAGCAGGTTTTCTGTAACTCTCGAGGCTTCCTAGTGAGAATTTACCCCAGAAATTTCGTCGCGATATAAAACTGTAGTCTCCAAGATCACTTTTCTGCAACGGCTGCAGTTGACCCATAAAGACTCTATTGCTGGTCGAGTACCTTGAAACCGATGCATGAAAGCAATTTTACTGTAACTCTTGAGGCTTCCTAGTGAGAATACAACCCAGAAATTTCTTCGCGATTGACGACTGTAGTTTCCAAGATCACTTATCTGCAAGGGCTGCAGTTGACCCTTAGAGACTCTCCTGCTGGGCGAGTGTCATGAATCCAATGCATGAATGCAAGTTTACTGTAACTCTCGCGGCTTCCTACTGAGAATATAACCCAGAATTTTCGTCGCGATTGAGAACTATAGTCCCCAAGATCACTTATCTGAAAGGGCTGCAGTTGACTAATGGAGTCTCTCCTGGTGGTCGAGTACATTGAATCCGATGCGTGAAAGCAAATTTACTGTAACTCTCGAGGCTTCCTAGTGACAATATAACCCAGAAATTTCGTCGCGATTGAGAACTGTAGTCCCCAAGATCACTTATCTGCAAGGGCTAGAGTTGACCCATGGAGTCTCTCCTGGTGGTCGAGTACCTTGAATCCGATGCATGAAAGCAAGTTTACTGTAACTCTCGAGGCTTCCTAGTGAGCATATAACTCAGAAAATTCGTCGCGAATGTGAACTGTAGTCTCCAAGATCACTTATCTGCAAGGATAGCAGTTGACCCATGGTGTCGCTCCTGGTGGTCGAGTACCTTGAATCCGATGCATGAAAGCAAATTTACTGTAACTCTCTAGGATTCCTAGTGAGAATATAACCCAGAAATTCGGCGCGATTGGGAACTGTAGTCTGCAAGGTCACTTATCTGCAAGGGCTGCAGTTGACCCATGGAGACTCTCCTAGTGGCCCAGTATCTTGAATCCGATGAAGAAAGCAAGTTTACTGTACCTCTCGAGGCTTCCTAATGAGAATACAATCCAGAAATTTCGTCGCGATTGAGAGCTGTAGTCTCCAAGATCACTTATCTGCAAGGGCTGCAGTTGACCCTTGGAGGCTCACCTGGTGGTCGAGTAACTTGAATCCGATGCATGAAAGCAAGTTTACTGTAACTCTCGAGGCTTCCTAGTGAGAATATAACCCAGAAATATCGTCGCGATTGAGAACTGTAGTCCCCAAGATCACATTTCTGTAATGGCTGCAGTTGAACCACGGAGAGTCTATTGAATGTCGAGTACCTTGAGTCAGAAGCATGGAAGCAGGTTTGCTGTAACTCTCGTGGCTTTATAGTGAGAATATGACCCAGAAATTTCGACGCGTTTGAGAACTGTAGTCTCCAAGATCACTTATGTAAAAGGGCTGCAGTTAACCCATGGAGTCTCTCAAGTGGTCGAGAACCTTGATTCCGTTGCATGAAAGCAAGTTTACTGTACCTCTCGAGGCTTCCTAGTGAGAATATAATCCATACGTTTCGTCGCGATTGAGAACTGCAGTCTCCAAGATCACTTAACTGCAAGTGCTACAGTTGTCCCATGGAGACGCTCCGGGTAGTCCAGTATCTTAAATTCGATGCATGAGAGCAAGTTTACTGTAACTCTCGAGGCTTCCTAGTGAAAAAATATAACACAGAAATTTAGTAGCTATTGAGAACTGTAGTCTCCAAGGTCACTTATCTACAAGGGCTGCAGTTGGCCCATAGAGACTCTCTTGGTGGTTCAGTATCTTGAATCTGATGCATGAAAGCTAGTTTACTGCAACTCTCGAGACTTCCTAGTGAGAATATAACCCAGAACTTTCGTCGCGATTGAGAACTGTAGTCTCCAAGATCACTAATCTGCAAGGGCTGCAGTTAACCCATGGAGACTCTCTTGGTGGTCCAGTATCTTGATCCGATGCATGAGAGCATGTTTTCTGTAACTCTCGAGGCTTCCTAGTGAGAATATAACCCAGAAATTTCGTCGCGATTGAGAACTGTAGTCTCCGAGACTACTTATCTGCAAGCGCTGCAGTTGACCGATGGAGACTGTCCTGGTGGTCGAGTACCATGAATCCGACGCATGAAGGCAAGTTTACTGTTACTCTCGAGGCTTCCTAGTGAGAATATAACCCAGAAATTTCGTCGCGATTGAGAACTGTAGTCTCCAAGATCACCTATCTGCAAGGGCTGCAGTTGACCCATGGAGACTATCCTGGTGGCACAGTATCTTGAATCCGATGCACGAAAGCAAGTTTACTATAACTCTCGAGGCGTCCTAGTGAGAATATAACCCACAAATTTCGTCGTGATTGAGTACTGTAGTCTTCAAGATCACTTATCTGCAAGGGCTGCAGTTGACCGATGGAGTCTTTGCTGCTGGTCGAGTACCTTGAATCCGATGCATAAAAGCAAGTTTACTGTAGATCTTGAGGCTTCCTAGTGAGAATATAACCCACAATATTCGTCGCGATTGAGTACTGTAGTCTTCAAGATCACTTTTCTGCAAGGGCTGCAGTTGTCCCATGGAGACTGTCCTGGTGGTAGAGTACCATGAATCCGTCGCATGAAAGCAAGTTTACTGTAACTCTCGAGGCTTCCTAGTGAGAATATAACCCAGAAATTTCGTCGCGATTGAGGACTGTAGTCTCCAAGATCACTTATCTGCAAGGGTTGCAGTTGACCATGGAGACTATCCTGGTGGCACAGTATCTTGAATCCGATGTACGACAGCAAGTTTACTATAACTCTCGAGGCATCCTAGTGAGAATATAACCCACAAATTTAGTCGTGATTGAGTACTGCAGACTTCAAGATCATTTATCTGCAAGGGCTGCAGTTGACCGATGGAGCCTCTCCTGCTGGTCGAGTACTTTGAATCCGATGCATAAAAGCAAATTTACTGCAACTCTCGAGGCGTCCTAGTGAGAATATAACCCACAAATTTCGTCGTGATTGAGTACTGTAGTCTTCAAGATCACTTATCTGCAAGGGCTGCAGTTGACCGATGGAGTCTCTCCTGCTGGTCGAGTACTTTGAATCCCATGCATGAAAGCAAGTTTACTGTAATTCTCGAGGCTTCCTAGCGAGATTATAACCCAGAAATTTCGTCACGATTGAGAACTGTAGTCTCCTAGACCACTTATCTGCAAGGGCTGCAGTTGACCCATGGAGACTCTCCTGGTGGTCGAGTACCATGAGTCCGACGCATGAAAGAAAGTTTACTGTAACTCTCGAGGCTTCCTAGTGAGAATATAACCTAGAAATTTCTTCGCGATTGAAAACTGTAGTCTCCAAGATCACTTATCTGCAAGGGCTACAGTTGTTCCATGGAGATGCTCCTGGTAGTCCAGTATCTTGAATCCGATGCATGAAAGCAAGTTTACAGTAACTCTCGAGCATTCCAAGTGAGAATATAACCCAGAAATTTCGTCGCGATTGAGAACTGTAGTCTCCAAGATCACTTACCTGCAAGGACTGCAGTTGACCCATGGAGACTCTCCTGGTTGTCGAGTACCTTGAATCCGACGCATGAGAGCTAGTTTACTGTAACTCTCGAGCCTTCCTAGTAAAAATATAACACAGAAATTTATTAGCTATTGAGAACTGTAGTCTCCAAGATCACTTATCTACAAGGGCTGCAGTTGTCCCATCGAGAATCTCGTGGTGATCAGTATCTTGAATCAGATGCATGAAAGCTAGTTTACTGAAACTCTCGAGGCTTTCTAGTGAGAATATAACCCAGAAATTTCGTCGCGATTGAGAACTGTAGTCTCCAAGATCACTTATCTGCAAGGGCTGCAATTGACCCATGGAGACTCTCCTGGATGTCGAGTACCTTGAATCCGATGCTTGAAAGCAAGCTTACTGTAACTCTCGATGTTTCCTAGTGAGAATATAACCCACTAATTTGGTCGCGACTGAGTACTGTAGTCTTCAAGATCACTTATCTGCAAGGGCTGCAGTTGACCCATGGAGCATGTCCTGGTGGTCGAGTACCATGAATCCGACGGATGAAAGCAAGTTTACTGTAACTCTCGAGCCTTCCTAGTGAGAGTATAACCCAGAAATTTCGTCGCGATTGAGAACTGTAGTCTCCAAGATCACTTATCTGCAAGGGCTGCAGTTGACCCATGGAGGCTATCCTGGTGGCACAGTATCTTGAATCCGATGCACGAAAGAAAGTTTACTATAACTCTCAAGGCTTCCTAGTGAGAATAAAACCCAGAAATTTCGTCGCGATTGAGAACTGCAGTCCCAATGATCACTTATTTGCAAGGGCTGCAGTTGACCGATGGAGTCTCACATGCTGGTCGAGTACCTTGAATCCGATGCATGAAAGCTAGTTTACTGTAACTCTCGAGACTTCCTAGTGAGAATATAACCCACAAATGTCGTCGCAATTGAGTACTGTAGGCTTCAAGATCACTTATCTGCAATGGCTGCAGTTGACCGTTGGAGTCTCTCCAGCTGGTCGTGTACCTTGAACCCGATGCATGAAAGCAAGTTTACTGTAACTCTCGAGGCTTCCTAGTGAGAATATAACCCAGATATTTCGTCGTGATTGAGAACTGTAGTCTCCTAGACCACTTATCTGCAAAGGCTGCAGTTGACCCGTGAAGACTCTCCTGGTGGTCGAGTACCATGAATCCGACGCATGAGAGCAAGTTTACTGTAACTCTCGAGGATTCCTAGTGAGAATATAACCCAGACATTTCGTCGCGATTGAGAACTGTAGTCTCCAAGATCACTTATCTGCAAGGGCTGCAGTTGACCCATGGAGACTCTCCAGGTGGTCAAGTACCAAGAATCCGATGAATGAAAGCAAGTTTACTGTAACTCTCTAGGATTCCTAGTGAGAATATAACCCAGAAATTTGTCGCGATTGGAAACTGTAGTCTCCAAGATCACTTATCTGCAAGGGCTGCAGTTGACCCATGGAGACTCTCCTGGTGGGCCAGTATCTTGAATCCGCAGAACGAAAGGAAGCTTACTGTAACTCTCGAGGCATCCTAGTGGGAATATAACCTAGAAATTTCGTCGCGATTGAGAACTGTAGTCTCCAAGATCACTTATCTGCAAGGGCTGCAGTTGACCCATGGAGACTCTCCAGGTGGTCGAGAACCTTGAATCCGATGCATGAAAGCAAGTTTACTGTATCTCTCGAGCATTCCATGTGAGAATATAACCCTGAAATTTCGTCGCGATTGAGAACAGTAGACTCCAAGATCACTTATCCGCAAGGGCTACAGTTGACCCATGGAGAATCTTTTGGTTGTCCAGTACCTTGAATCAGACGCATGAGAGTTAGTTTACTGTAACTCTCGAGGCTTCCTATTGAAAATATAACACAGAAATTTAGTAGCTATAGAGAACTGTAGTCTCCAAGGTCACTTATCTATAAGGGTTCCAGTTGACCCATGGAGACTCTCTGGGTTTTCCAGTATCTTGATTCCGATGCATGAAAGCTAGTTTACTGCAACTCTCGAGGCTTCCTAGTGAGAATATAACCCAGAAAGTTCGTCGCAATTGAGATCTGTAGTCTCCAAGATCATTTATCTGCAAGGGCTGCAGTTGACCCAATGAGACTACCGTGGTGGCACAGTATCTTGAATCCGTTGCACGAAAGCAAGTTTACTATAACTCTCGAGGCTTCCTAGTGATAATTAAACCCAGAAATTTCGTCACGATTGAGAACTGTAGTCCCAATGATCACTTATCTGCAAGGGCAGCAGTTGACCGATGGAGTCTCTCCTCCTGGTCGAGTACCTTGAATCCTATGCATGAAAGCAAGTTTACTGTAACTCTCGAGGCTTGCTAGTGAGAATATAACGCACAAATTTCGTCGCGATTGTGAACTGTAGTCTCCAAGTTCACTAATCTGCAAGGGATGCAGTTAACCCATGGAGACTCTCCCGGTGGTCCAGTATCTTGATCCGACGCATTAAATCAAGTTTCCTGTAACTCTCGAGGCTTCCTGGTGAGAATATAAGCCAGAAATTTCGTCGCGATTGAGAACTGTATTTTCCGAGACGACTTATTTGCAAGGGCTGCAGTTGACCCATGGAGAGTCTCCTGGTGGTCGAGTACCATGAATCCGACGCTCGAAAGCAAGTTTACCGTAACTCTCGAGGATTCCTAGTGAGAATATAAACCAGAAGTTTCGTCGCGATTGTGAACTGTAGTCTCCAAGATCGCTTATCTGCAAGGGCTGCTGTTGACCCATGGAGACTATCCTGGTGGTCCAGTATCTTGAATCCGGTGCATGAAAGCAAGTTTACTGTAACTCTCGAGCATTCCAAGTGAGAATATATCCCAGAAATTTGGTCGCAATTGAGAACTGTAGTCTCCAAGATCACTTATCTGCAAGGGCTGCAGTTGACCCATGAAGACCATCCTGGTGGTCCAGTATCTTGAATCCGGTGCATGAAAGCAAGTTTACTCTAACTCTCGATTCTTCCTATTGAGAATATAACCTTGAAATTTCGTCGCGATTGAGAACTGTAGTCACCAAGATCACTTATCAGCAACGGCTGCAGTGGACCCATGGAGACTGTCTTGGTGGTCAAGTGCCTTGAATCCGATGCATGCAAGCAAGTTTACTGTAACTCTCTAGGATTCCTAGTGAGAATATAACCCAGAAATTCGCCGCGATTGGGAACTGTAGTCTCCAAGATCACTTATCTGCAAGGGCTGCAATTAACCCATGGAGACTCTCCTCGTGGTCCAGTATCTTGAATCCGCTGAACGAAAGGAAGCTTACTGTATCTCTCGAGGCATCCTAGTGGGAAAACAACCCAGAAATTTCGTCGCGATTGAGAACTGTAGTCTCCAAGATCACTTATCTGCAAGGGCTGCAGTTAACCCATGGAGACTCTCCTGGTGGTCCAGTATCTTGAATCCGATGCATGTAAGCAGGTTTACTGTAGCTCTTGAGGGTTTCTAGTGAGAATATAACCCACAAATTTCGTCGCGATTGAGTACTGTAGTCTTCAAGATCACTTATCTGCAAGGGCTACAGTTGTCCCATGGAGACGCTCCTGGTAGTCCAGTATCTTGAATCCGATGCATGAATGCAAGTTTACTGTATCTCTCTAGCATTCCAAGTGAGAATATAATCCAGAAATTTCGTCGCGATTGAGAACTGTAGTCTCCAAGATCACTTATCCGCAAGGGCTACAGTTGACCCATGGAGAATCTTTTTGTAATCGAGTACCTTGAATCCGACGCATGAGAGCTAGTTTACTGTAACTCTCGAGGCTTCGTAGTGAAAATATAACACAGAAATTTAGTAGCTATTGAGAACTGTAGTCTCCAAGGTCACTTATCTACAAGGGCTGCAGTTGACCCATGGAGACTCTCTGGGTTTTCCAGTATCTTGAATCCGATGCATGAAAGCTAGTTTACTGCAACTCTCGAGGCTTCCTAGTGAGAAAATAACCCAGAAATTTCGTCGCAATTGACAACTGTGGTCTCCAAGATCACTTATCTGCAAGGGCTGCAATTGACCCATGGAGACTATCCTAGTGGCACAGTATCTTGAATCCGTTGCACAAAAGCAAGTTTACTATAACTCTCGAGGCTTCCTAGTGAGAATATAGCGCACAAATTTCGTCGCGATTGAGAACTGTAGTCTCCTAGATCACTAATCTGCAAGGGCTGCATTTAACCCATAATGACTCTCCCGGTGGTCCAGAATCTTGAGTCCGATGCATGAAAGCAAGTTTACTGTAACTCTCGAGGCTTCCTAGTGGGAATATAACCCAGAAATT
Organism: Schistocerca piceifrons; assembly: GCF_021461385.2. Taxonomy (NCBI): domain Eukaryota; kingdom Metazoa; phylum Arthropoda; class Insecta; order Orthoptera; family Acrididae; genus Schistocerca; species Schistocerca piceifrons. The sequence continues at coordinate 281,542 of NW_025728794.1, read as the reverse complement.
TCGTCGCGATTGAGAACTGTAGTCTCCGATACTACTTATCTGCAAGGGCTGCAGTTGACCCATGGAGACTCTCCTGGTGGTCGAGTACCATGAATCCGACGCACGAAAGCAAGTTTACTGTAACTCTCGAGGATTCCTAGTGTGAATATATCCCAGAAGTTTCGTCGCGATTGAGAACTGTAGTCTCCAAGATTGCTTATCTACAAGGGCTGCAGTTGACCCATGGAGACTATCCTGGTGGTCCAGTATCTTGAATCCGGTGCATGAAAGCAAGTTTACTGTAACTCTCGAGCATTCCAAGTGAGAATATATCCCAGAAATTTCGTCGCGATTGAGAACTGTAGTCTCCAAGATCACTTATCCGCAAGGGCTGCAGTTGATCCATGAAGGATCTTTTGGTTGTCGAGTACCTTGAATCCGACGCATGAGAGCTAGTTTAGTGTAACTCTCGAGGCTTCCTAGTGAAAATATAACACAGAAATTAAGTAGCTATTGAGAACTGTAGTCTCCAAGGTCACTTATCTGCAAGGGCTGCAGTTGACCCATGGAGACTCTCTGGGTGGTCCAGTATTTTGAATCCGATGCATGAAAGCTAGTTTACTGCAACTGTCGAGGCTTCCTAGTGAGAATATAACGCACAAATTTCGTCGCGATTGAGAACTGTAGTCTCCAAGATCACTGATCTGCAAGGGCTGCAGTTAACCCATGGAGACTCTCCCCGTGGTCCAGTATCTTGAATCCGATGCATGAAAGCAAGTTTACTGTAACTCTCGAGGCTTCCTAGTGAGAATATAACCCAGAAATTTCGTCGCGATTGAGAACTGTAGTCTCCGAGACTACTTATCTGCAAGGGCTGCAGTTGACCCATGGAGACTCTCCTGGTGGTCGAGTACCATGAATCCGACGCACGAAAGCAAGTTTACTGTATGAAACTTCCTGGCAGATTAAAACTGTGTGCCCGACCGACACTCGAACTCGGGACCTTTGCCTTTCGCGGGCAAGTGCTCTACCATCTGAACTACCGAAGCACGACTCACGCCCGGTACTCACAGCTTTACTTCTACCAGTACCTCGTCTCCTACCTTCCAAACTTTACAGAAGCTCTCCTGCGAACCTTGTAGAACTTGCACTCCTGAAAGAAAGGATATTGCGGAGACATGGCTTAGCCACAGCCTGGGGGATGTTTCCAGAATGAGATTTTCACTCTGCAGCGGAGTGTGCGCTGATATGAAACTTCCTGGCAGATTAAATCTGTGTGCCCGACCGAGACTCGAACTCGGGACCTTTCCTAGTGAGAATATAACCCAGAAATTTCGTTGCGATTGAGAACTGTAGTCTCCAAGATCACTTATCTGCAAGGGCTGCAGTTGACCCATGGAGACTATCCTGGTGGTCCAGTACCTTGAATCCGGTGCATGAAAGCAGGTTTACTGTAACTCTCGAGGCTTCCTATTGAGAATATAACCCTGAAATTTCGTCGCGATTGAGAACTGTAGTCACCAAGATCACTTATCAGCAACGGCTGCAGTGGACCCATGGAGACTCTCTTGGTGGTCATGTACCTAGAATCCGATGCATGAAAGCAAGTTTACTGTAACTCTCTAGGATTCCTAGTGCGAATATAACCCAGAAATTCGCCGCGGTTGGGAACTGTAGTCTCCAAGATCACTTAGCTGCAAGGGCTGCTGTTGACCCATGGAGACTCTCCTGGTGGTCCAGTATCTTGAATCCGCTCAACGAAAGGAAGCTTACTGTAACTCTCGAGGCATCCTAGTGGGAATACAACCCAGAAATTACGTCGCGATTGAGAACTGTAGTCTGCAAGATCACTAATCTGCAAGGGCTACAGTTAACCCATGGAGACTCTCCTGGTAGTCCAGTATCTTGAATCCGATGCATGAAAGCAAGTTTACTGTAACTCTCGAGCATTCCAAGTGAAAATATAACGCAGAAATTTAGTAGCTATTGAGAACTGTAGTCTCCAAGGTCACTTATCTACAAGGGCTGCAGTTGACCCATGGAGACTCTCTGGGTGGTCCAGTATCTTGAATCCGATGCATGAAAGCAAGTTTACTGCAACTCTCGAGGCTTCCTAGTGAGAATATAACTCAGAAATTTCGTCGCAATTGAGAACTGTAGTCTCCAAGATCACTTATCTGCAAGGGCTGCAGTTGACCCATGGAAACTATCCTGGTGGCACAGTATCTTGAATCCGTTGCACGAAGCAAGTTTACTATAACTCTCGAGGCTTCCCAGTAATAATATAACCCAGAAATTTCGTCGCGATTGAGAACAGTAGTCCAGATGATCACTTATCTGCAAGGGCTGCAGTTGTCCCATGGAGACGCTCCTGGTAGTCCAGTATCTTGAATCCGATGCATGAAAGCAAGTTTACTGTAACTCTAGAGCATTCCAAGTGAGAATATAACTCAGAAATTTCGTCGCGATTGAGAACTGTAGTCTCCAAGATCACTTACCTGCAAGGGCTGCAGTTGACCCATGGAGACTCTCCTGGTTGTCCAGTACCTTGAATCCGATGCATGAAAGCAAGCTTACTGTAACTCTCGAGGCTTCCTAGTGAGAATATAACGCAGAAATTTCGTCGCGATTGAGAACTGTAGTCTCCAAGTTCACTTATCTGCAAGGGCTGCAGTTGCCCAATGGAGACTATCCTGGTGGCACAGTATCTAGAATGCGCTGCACGAAATTAAGTTTACTATAACTCTCGAGGCTTCCTAGTGAGAATATAACAGAGAAATTTCGTCGCGATTGCGAGCTGTAGTCCCACTGATCATTTATTTGCAAAGACTGCAGTTGACCGATGGAGTCTCTCCTACTGGTCGAGTACTTTGAATCCGCTGAGTGAAAGCAAGTTTACTGTAACTCTCGAGGCTTCCTAGTGAGAATATAACCCACAAATTTTGTCGCGATTGAGAACTGTAGTCTCCAAGATCACTTATCTGCAAGGGCTGCAGTTGACCCATGGAGACTCTCTGGGTGGTGCAGTATCTTGAATCCGATGCATGAAAGCAAGTTTACTGCAACTCTCGAGGCTTCCTAGTGAGAATATAACTCAGAAATTTCGTCGCGATTGAGAACTGTAGTCTCCAAGATCACTTACCTGCAAGGGCTGCAGTTGACCCATGGAGACTCTCCTGGTTGTCCAGTACCTTGAATCCGATGCATGAAAGCAAGCTTACTGTAACTCTCGAGGCTTCCTAGTGAGAATATAACGCAGAAATTTCGTCGCGATTGAGAACTGTAGTCTCCAAGTTCACTTATCTGCAAGGGCTGCAGTTGCCCAATGGAGACTATCCTGGTGGCACAGTATCTAGAATGCGCTGCACGAAATTAAGTTTACTATAACTCTCGAGGCTTCCTAGTGAGAATATAACAGAGAAATTTCGTCGCGATTGCGAGCTGTAGTCCCACTGATCATTTATTTGCAAAGACTGCAGTTGACCGATGGAGTCTCTCCTACTGGTCGAGTACTTTGAATCCGCTGAGTGAAAGCAAGTTTACTGTAACTCTCGAGGCTTCCTAGTGAGAATATAACCCACAAATTTTGTCGCGATTGAGAACTGTAGTCTCCAAGATCACTTATCTGCAAGGGCTGCAGTTGACCCATGGAAACTATCCTGGTGGCACAGTATCTTGAATCCGTTGCACGAAGCAAGTTTACTATAACTCTCGAGGCTTCCCAGTAATAATATAACCCAGAAATTTCGTCGCGATTGAGAACAGTAGTCCAGATGATCACTTATCTGCAAGGGCTGCAGTTGTCCCATGGAGACGCTCCTGGTAGTCCAGTATCTCGAATCCGATGCATGAAAGCAAGTTTACTGTAACTCTAGAGCATTCCAAGTGAGAATATAACCCAGAAATTTCGTCGCGATTGAGAACTGTAGTCTCCAAGATCACTTACCTGCAAGGGCTGCAGTTGACCCATGGAGACTCTCCTGGTTGTCCAGTACCTTGAATCCGATGCATGAAAGCAAGCTTACTGTAACTCTCGAGGCTTCCTAGTGAGAATATAACGCAGAAATTTCGTCGCGATTGAGAACTGTAGTCTCCAAGTTCACTTATCTGCAAGGGCTGCAGTTGCCCAATGGAGACTATCCTGGTGGCACAGTATCTAGAATACGCTGCACGAAATTAAGTTTACTATAACTCTCGAGGCTTCCTAGTGATAATATAACCCAGAAATTTCGTCGCGATTGAGAACTGTAGTCCCAATGATCACTTATCTGGAAGGGCTGCAGTTGACCGATGGAGTCTCTCCTGCTGGTCGAGTACTTTGAATCCGCTGAGTGAAAGCAAGTTTACTATAACTCTCGAGGCTTCCTAGTGAGAATATAACCCACAAATTTCGTCGCGATTGAGAACTGTAGTCTCCAAGATCACTTATCTGCAAGGGCTGCAGTTGACCCATGGAGACTCTCCAGGTGGTCGAGAACCTTGAATCCGATGCATGAAAGCAAGTTTACTGTACCTCTCGAGGCTTCCTAGTGAGAATATATTCCAGAAGTTTCGTCGCGATTGAGAACTGTAGTCTCCAAGATCACTTATCTGCAAGGGCTACAGTTGTCCCATGGAGACGCTCCTGGTAGTCCAGTATCTTGAATCCGATGCATGAAAGCAAGTTTACTGTAACTCTCGAGCATTCCAAGTGAGAATATAACCCAGAAATTTCGTCGCGATTGAGAACTGTAGTCTCCAAGATCACTTACCTGCAAGGGCTGCAGTTGACCCATGGAGATTCTCCTGGTTGTCGAGTACCTTGAATCCGACGCATGAGAGCTAGTTTACTGTAACTCTCGAGCCTTCCTAGTAAAAATATAACACAGAAATTTATTAGCTATTGAGAACTGTAGTCTCCATGATCACGTATCTACAAGGGCTGCAGTTGACCCATCGAGAATCTCCTGGTGATCCAGTATCTTGAATCAGATGCATGAAAGCTAGTTTACTGAAACTCTCGAGGCTTTCTAGTGAGAATATAACCCAGAAATTTCGTCGCGATTGAGAACTGTAGTCTCCAAGATCACTTATCTGTAAGGGCTGCAGTTAACCCATGGCGACTCTCCTGGTAGTCCAGTATCTTGAAATCGATGCATGAAAGCAAGTTTACTGTATCTCTCGAGCATTCCATGTGAGAATATAACCCTGAAATTTCGTCGCGATTGAGAACAGTAGTCTCCAAGATCACTTATCCGCAAGGGCTACAGTTGACCCATGGAGAATCTTTTGGTTGTCCAGTACCTCGAATCAGACGCATGAGAGATAGTTTACTGTAACTCTCGAGGGTTCCTATTGAAAATATAACACAGAAATTTAGTAGCTATTGAGAACTGTAGTCTCCAAGGTCACTTATCTACAAGGGCTCCAAATGACCCATGGAGACTCTCTGGGTTTAACAGTATCTTGATTCCGATGCATGAAAGCTAGTTTACTGCAACTCTCGAGGCTTCCTAGTGAGAATATAACCCAGAAATTTCGTCGCAATTGAGATCTGTAGTCTCCAAGATCATTTATCTGCAAGGGCTGCAGTTGACCCATGGAGACTACCGTGGTGGCACAGTATCTTGAATCCGTTGCACGAAAGCAAGTTTACTATAACTCTCGAGGCTTCCTAGTGATAATATAACCCAGAAATTTCGTCGCGATTGAGAACTGTAGTCCCAATGACCACTTATCTGCAAGGGCAGAAGTTGACCGATGGAGACTCTACTGGTGGTCCAGTATCTTGAATCCGCCGAACGAAACGAAGCTTACTGTAACTCTCGAGGCATCCTAGTTGGAATACAACCCAGACATTTCGTCGCGATTGAGAACTGTAGTCTCCAAGATCACTTATCTGCAAGGGCTGCAGTTAACCCATGGCGACTCTCCTGGTAGTCCAGTATCTTGAATCCGATGCATGAAAGCAAGTTTACTGTAGCTCTTGAGGCTTCCTAGTGAGGATATAACCCACAAATGTCGTCGCGATTGAGTACTGTAGTCTTCAAGATCACTTATCTGCAAGGGCTGCAGTTGACCGATGAAATCTCTCCAGCTGGTATAGTACCTTGAATCCGTTGCATGAAAGCAAGTTTAATGTAACTCTCGAGGCTTCCTAGTGAGAACTTAACCCAGAAATTTCGTCACGATTGAGAACTGTAGTCTCCTAGACCACTTATCTGCAAGGGCTGCAGTTGACCCATGGAGACTCTCCTGGTGGTCGAGTACCATGAATCCGACGCATGAAAGCAAGTTTACTCTAACTCTCGAGGCTTCCTAGTGAGAATATAATCCAGTAGTTTCGTCGCGATTCAGAACTGTAGTCTCCAAGATCACTTATCTGCAAGGGCTGCAGTTGACCCATGGAGACTCTCCTGCTTGTCGGGTACCTTGAATCCGACGCATGAAAGCAAGTTAACTGTAACTCTCGAGGCTTCCTAGTGAGAATATAACCCAGAAATTTCGTCGCGATTGAGAACTGTAGTCTCCAAGATCACTTATGTGCAAGGGCTGCACTTGACCCATGGAGACTCTCCAGGTGGTCGAGAAGTTTGAATCCGTTGCATGAAAGCAGGTTTACTGTACCTCTCGAGGCTTCCTAGTGAGAATATAATCCAGTAGTTTCGTCGCGATTGAGAACTGTAGTCTCCAAGATCACTTATCTGCAAGGGCTGCAATTGACCCATGGAGACTCTCCTGGTGGTCGAGTACCATGAATCCGACTCATGAAAGCAAGTTTACTGTAACTCTTAAGGCTTCCTAGTGAGAATATAACCCAGAAAATTCGTCTCGATTGAGGACTGTAGTCTCCAAGATCATTTATCTGCAAGGGGTGCAGTTGACCCGTGGAGACTATCCTGGTTGCACAGTATCTTGAATCCGATGCGCGAAAGCAAGTTTACTGTAACTCTCGAGGCTTCCTATTGAGAATATAACCCTGAAATTGCGTCGCGATTGAGAACTGTACTCACCAAGATCACTTATCAGCAACGGCTGCAGTGGACCCATGGAGACTCTCTTGGTGGTCAAGTACCTAGAATCCGATGCATGAAAGCAAGTTTACTGTAACTCTCTAGGATTCCTAGTGAGAATATAACCCAGAAATTCGCCGCGGTTGGGAACTGTAGTCTCCAAGATCACATATCAGCAAGGGCTGCAATTGACCCATGGATACTCTCCTGGTGGTCCAGTATCTTGAATCCGGCGAACGAAAGGAAGCTAACTGTAACTCTCGAGGCATCCTAGTGGGAATACAACCCAGAAATTTCGTCGCGATTGAGAACTGTAGTCTCCAAGATCACTTATCTGCAAGGGCTGCAGTTGACCCATGGAGACTCTTTAGGTGGTCGAGTACCATGATCCGACGCATGAAAGCGAGTTTACTGTAACTCTCGAGGCTCCCTAGTGAGAATATAATCCAGTAGTTTCGTCGCGATTTAGAACTGTAGTCTCCAAGATCACTTATCTGCAAGGGCTACAGTTGTCCCACGGAGACCTTCCTGGTAGTCCAGTATCTTGAATCCGATGCATGAAAGAGTGTTTACTGTAACTCTCGAGCATTCCAAGTGAGAATATAAACCAGAAATTTCGTCGCGATTGAGAACTGTAGTCTCCAAGATCACTTATCTGCAAGGGCTGCAGTTGACCCATGGAGACTCTCCTGGGGTTCGGGTACCTTGAATCCGATGCATGAAAGCAAGTTTACTGTTACTCTCGAGGCTTACTATTGAGAATATAACCCAGAAATTTCGTCACGATTGAGAACTGTAGGCTCCTAGACCACTTATCTGCAAGGGCTGCAGTTGACCCATGGAGACTCTCCTGGTGGTCGAGTACCATGAATCCGATGCATGAAAGCAAGTTTAGTGTAACTCTCGGGGCTTCCTAGTGAGAATATAACCCAGAAATTTCGTCGCGATTGAGAACTGTAGTCTCCAAGATCACTTATGTGCAAGGGCTGCAGTTGACCCATGGAGACTCTCCAGGTGGTCGAGAACCTGGAATCCGATGCATGAAAGCATGTTTACTGTAACTCTCGAGGCTTCCTATTGAGAATATAACCCTGAAATTTCGTCGCGATTGAGAACTGTAGTCTCCAACATCACTTATCTGCAAGGGCTGCAGTTAACCCATGGAGACTCTCCTGGTAGTCCAGTGTCTTGAATCCGAAGAATGAAAGCAAGTTTACTGTAGCTCTTCAGGATCCTAGTGAGAATATAACCCACAAATTTCGTCGCGATTGTGTACTGTAGTCTTCAGGATCACTTATCTGCAAGCGCCGCAGTTGACCCATGGAGACTCTCTTGGTTGTCGAGTACCTTGAATCCATTGCATGAAAGCAAGTTTACTGTAACTCTCGAGGCTTCCTAGTGAGAATTTAACCCAGAAATTTCGTCACGATTGAGAACTGTAGTCTCGTAGACCACTAATCTGCAACGTCTGCAGTTGACCCATGGAGACTATCCTGGTGGCACAGTATCTTGAATCCGATGCACGAAAGCAAGTTTACTCTAACTCTCGAGGCTTCCTAGTGAGAATATAACCCACAAATTTCGTCGCGATTGCGAACTGTAGTTCCAATGATCATTTATTTGCAAGGACTGCAGCTGATCGATGGAGTCTCTCCTGCTGGTCGAGTACCTTGAATCCGATGCATGTAAGCAAGTTTACTGTAACTCTCGAGGCTTCCTAGTGAGAATATAACCCACAAATTTCGTCGCGATTGAGTACTGTAGTCTTCAAGATCACTTATTTGCAAGGGCTGCAGTTGACCGATGGAGTCTCTCCTGCTGGTCGAGTACCCTGAATCCGATGCATGAAAGGAAGTTTACTGTAACTCTCGAGGCTTCCTAGTGAGAATATAACCCAGAAATTTCGTCACGATTGAGAACTGTAGTCTCCTAGACCACTTATCTGCAAGGGCTGCAGTTGACCCATGGAGACTCCCTTGGTGGTCGAGTACCATGAATCCGACGCATGAAAGTAAGTTTGCTGTAACTCTCGAGGCCTCCTAGTGACAATATTACCCAGAAATTTCGTCGCGATTGCGAACTTTAGTCTCCAAGATCACTTATGTGCAAGGGCTGCAGTTGACCCATGGAGACTCTCCAGGTGGTCGAGAACCTTGAATCCGATGCATGAAAGCATGTTTACTGTACCTCTCGAGGCTTCCTAGTGAGAATATAACACAGAAATTTCGTCGCGATTGAGAACTGTAGTCTCCAAGATCACTTATCTGCATGGGCTGCACTTGACCCATGGAGACTCTCCTGGTTGTCAAGTACCTTGAATCCGATGCATGAAAGCGAGCTTATTGTAACTCTCGAGGGTTCCTAGTGTGAATATAACCCACAAATTTCGTCGCGACTGAGTACTGTAGTCTTCAAGATCACTTATCTGTAAGGGCTGCAGTTGACCCATGGAGACTGTCCTGGTGGTCGAGTACCATGAATCCGACGCATGAAAGCAAGTTTACTGTAACTCTCGAGGCTTCCTAGTGAGAATATAACACAGAAATTTCGTCGCGATTGAGTACTGTAGTCTCCAAGATCACTTAGCTGCAAGGGCTGCAGTTGACCCATGGAGACTGTCCTGGTGGCACAGTATCTTGAATCCGATGCACGAAAGCAAGTTTACTATAATTCTCGAGGCTTCCTAGTGAGAATATAACCCAGAAATATCGTCGCGATTGGGAACTGTAGCCCCAAATATCACTTATTTGCAAGGGCTGCAGTTGACCGATGGAGTCTCTCCTGCTGGTCGAGTACCTTGAATCCGATGCATGAAAGCAAGTTTACTGTAACTCTCGAGGCTTCCTAGTGGGAATATAACCCACAAATTTCGTCGCGATTGAGTACTGTAGTCTTCAAGATCACGTATCTGCAAGGGCTGCAGTTGACCGATGGAGTCTCTCCTGCTGGTCGAGTACCTTGAATCCGATGCATGAGAGCAAGTTTACTGTAACTCTCGAGGCTTCCTAGTGAGAATATAACCCAGATATTTCGTCGCGATTGAGAACTGTAGTCTCCTAGACCACTTATCTGCAAGGGCTGCAGTTGACCCATGGACACTGTCCTGGTGGTCGAGTACCATGAATCCGACGCATGAAAGCATGTTTAATGTAACTCTCGAGGCTTCCTAGTGAGAATATAACCCAGAAATTTCGTCGCGATTGAGAACTGTAGTCACCAAGATCACTTATGTGCAAGGGCTGCAGTGGACCCATGGAGACTCTCCAGGTGGTCGAGAACCTTGAATCCGATGCATGAAAGCAAGTTTACTGTACCTCTCGAGGCTTCCTAGTGAGAATATAATCCAGTAGTCTCGTCGCGATTGAGAACTGTAGTCTCCAAGATCACTTATCTGCAAAGGCTGCAGTTGACCCATGGAGACTGACCTGGTGGTCGAGTACCATGAATCCGACTCATGAAAGCAAGTTTACTGTAACTCTCGAGGCTTCCTAGTGAGAATATAACCCAAAAAATTCGTCGAGATTCAGAACTGTAGTCTCCAAGATCACTTATCCGCAAGGGCTGCAGTTGACCAGTGGAGACTATCCTGGTGGCACAGTATCTTGAATCCGATGCACGAAAGAAAGTTTACTGTAACTCTCGAGGCTGCCTATTGAGAAAATAACCCTAAAATTTCGTCGCGATTGAGAACTGTAGTCACCAAGATCACTTATCAGCAACGGCTGCAGTGGACCCATGGAGTTTCTCTTGGTGGTCAAGTACCTAGAATCCGATGCATGAAAGCAAGTTTACTGTAACACTCTAGGATTCCTAGTGAGATTACAACCCAGAAATTCGCCGCGATTGGGAACAATAGTCTCCAGGATCACTTATCTGCAAGGGCTGCAGTTAACCCATGGAGACTCTCCTGGTGGTCCAGTATCATGAATCCGCTGAACGAAAGGAAGCTTACTGTAACTCACGAGTCATCCTAGTGGGTATACAACCCAGAAATTTCGTCGCGATTGGGAACTGTAGTCTCCAAGATCACTTATCTGCAAGGGCTGCAGTTAACCCATGGTGACTCTCCTGGTAGTCCAGTATCTTGAATCCGATGCATGAAAGCCAGTTTACCGTAACTCTCGAGGCTACCTAGTTAGAATATAACCCAGAAATTTACTCGCGATTGAGAACTGTAGTCTGCTAGACTACTTATCTGCAAGGGCTGCAGTTGTCCCATGGAGACTCTCCTGGTGGTCGAGTACCATGAATCCGACGAATGAAAGCAAGTTTACTGTAACTCTCGAGGATTCCTAGTGAGTATATAACCCAGATATTTTTTCGCGATTGAGAACTGTAGTCTCCAAGATCACTAATCTGCAAGGGCTGCAGATAACCCATTGAGACTCTCCTGGTGGTCCAGTATCTTGAATCCGATGCATGAAAGCAAGTTTACTGTAACTCTCGAGGCTTCCTAGTGAGAATATAACCCAGAAATTTACTCGCGATTGAGAACTGTAGTCTCCTAGACTACTTATCTGCAAGGGCTGCAGTTGTCCCATGGAGACTCTCCTGGTGGTCAAGTACCATGAATCCGACGCATGAAAGCAAGTTTACTGTAACTCTCGAGGCTACCTAGTGAGAATATAACCCAGAAATTTCGTCGCGATTGAGAACTGTAGTCTCCAAAATCACTTATGTGCAAGGGCTTCAGTTGACCCATGGAGACTCTCTAGGTGGTCGAGAACCTTGAATCCAATGCATGAAACCATGTTTACTGTACCTCTCGAGGCTTCCTAGTGAGAATATAATCCAGTAGTTTCGTCGCGATTGGTAACTGTAGTCTCCAAGATCACTAATTTGCAAGGGCTGCAGTTGACCCATGGAGACTCCCCTGGTTGTCGAGTACCCTGAATCCGACGCTTGAGAGTTAATTTACTGTAACTCTCGAGCCTTCCTAGTGAAAATATAACACAGAAATTTAGTAGCTATTGAGAACTGTAGTCTCCAAGATCACTTATCTACAAGGGCTGCAGTTGACCCATGGAGAATCTCCTGGTGGTCCAGTATCTTGAATCCGATGCATGAAAGCTAGTTTACTGAAACTCTCGAGGCTTCCTAGTCAGAATATAACCCAGAAATTTCGTCGTGATTGAGAACTGTAGTTTCCAAAATCTTTTATCTGCAAGGGCTGCACTTGACCCATGGAGACTCTCCTGGTTGTCGAGTACCTTGAATCCGATGCATGAAAGCAAGCTTGTTGTAGGCTTCCTAGTGAGAATATAACCCACAAATTTCGTCGCGACTGAGTACTGTAGTGTTCAAGATCACTTATCTGCAAGGGTTGCAGTTGACCCATGGAGACTCTCCTGGTGATAGAGTACCAAGAATCCGACGCATGAAAGCAAGTTTACTGTAACTCTCGAGGCTTCCTAGTGAGAGTATAACCCAGAAATTTCGTCGCGATTGAGAACTGTAGTCTCCAAGATCACTTATGTGGAAAGGATGCAGTTGACCCACGGAGACTCTCCAGGTGGTCGAGAACCTTGAATCCGATGCATGAAAGCAAGTCTACTGTACCTCTCGAGGCTTCCTAGTGAGAATAAAATCCAGTAGTTTCGTCGCGATTGAGAACTGTAGTCTCCAAGATCACTTATCTGCAAGGGCTGCAGTTGACCCATGGAGACTGTCCCGGTGGTCGACTACCATGAATCCGACGCATGAATGCAAGTTTACTGTAACTCTCGAGGCTTCCTAGTGAGAATATAACCCAGAAAAGTCGTCGCGATTGAGAACTGTAGACTCCAAGATCACTTATCTGCAAGGGCTGCAGTTGACCCATGGAGACTATCCTGGTGGCACAGTATCTAGAATCCGATGCACGAAAGCAAGTTTACTATAACTCTCGAGGCTTCCTAGTGAGAATATAACTCAGAAATTTCGTCGCGATTGAGAACTGTAGTCCCAATGATCACTTATTTGCAAGGGCTGCAGTTGACCGATTGAGTCTCTCTTGCTGGTCGAGTACCTTGAATCCGATGCATGAAAGCAAGTTTACTGTAACTCTCGAGGCTTCCTAGTGAGAATATAACGCACAAATTTCGTCGCGATTGAGTACTGTAGTCTTCAAGATCACTTATCTGCAAGGGCTGCAGTTGACCGATGGAGTCTCTCCTGCTGGTCGAGTACCTTGAATCCGATGCATGAAAGCAAGTTTACTGTAACTCTCGAGGCTTCCTAGTGAGAATATAACCCAGAAATTTCGTTGCGATTGAGAACTGTAGTCTCTAAGATCAGTTATCTGCAAGGGCTGCAGTTGTCCCATGGTGACTCTCCTGGTGGTCGAGTACCATGAATGCGACGCATGAAAGCAAGTTTACTATAACTCTCGAGGCTTCCCAGTGAGAATATAACCCAGAAATTTCGTCGCGATTGAGAACTGTAGTCTCCAAGATCACTTATGTGCAAGGGCTGCAGTTGACCCATGGCGACTCTCCAGGTGGACGAGAACCTTGAATCCGATGCATGAAAGGAAGTTTACTGTACCTTTCGAGGCTTCCTAGTGAGAATATAATCCAGAAGTTTCGTCGCGATTGAGAACTGTAGTCTCCAAGATCACTTATCTGCAAGGGCTACAGTTGTCCCATGGAGACGCTCCTGGTAGTCCAGTACCTTGAATCCTATGCATGAAAGCAAGTTTACTGTAACTCTCGAGGCTTCCTAGTGAGAATATAACCCACAAATTTCGTCGCGATTGGGAACTGTAGTCTCCTAGCCTACTTATCTGCAATGGCTGCAGTTGTCCCATGGAGACTCTCCTGGTGGTCGAGTACCATGAATCCGACGCATGAAAGCAAGTTTACTGTAACTCTCGAGGATTCCTAGTGAGTATATAACCCAGATATTTTTTCGCGATTGAGAACTGTAGTCTCCAAGATCACTTATCTACAAGGGCTGCAGTTGACCCATGGAGACTATCCTGGTGGTCCAATATCTTGAATCCGGTGCATGAAAGCATGTTTACTGTAACTCTCGAGGCTTCCAATTGAGAATATAACCCTGAAATTTCGTCACGATTGAGAACTGTAGTCTCCAAGACTACTTATCTGCAAGCCTGCAGTTGTCCCATGGAGACTCTCCTGATTGTCGAGTACCATGAATCCGACGCATGAAAGCAAATTTACTGTAACTCTCGAGGCTTCCTAGTGAGAATATAACCCAGATATTTCGTCGCGATTGAGAACTGTAGTCCCAATGTTCACTTATCTGCAAGGGCTGCAGCTGGCCGATGGAGTCTCTCCTGCCGGTCGAGTACCTTGAATCCGATGCATGAAAGCAAGTTTACTGTAACTCTCGAGGCTTCCTAGTGAGAATATAACCCAGAAATTTCGTCGCGACTGAGAACTGTAGTCTCCTAGACCACTTATCTGCAAGGGCCGCAGTTGACCCATGGTGACTCCCCTGGTGGTCGAGTACCATGAATTCAACGCATGAAAGCAAGTTTACTGTAACTCTCGAGGCTTCCTAGTGAGAGTATAACCCAGAAATTTCGTCGCAATTGAGAACTGTAGTCACGAAGATCACTTATCAGCAACGGCTGCATTTGACCCATGGAGACTCTCCTGGTGGTCAAGTACTTTGAATCCGATGCATGAAAGCAAGTTTACTGTAACTCTCGAGGCTTCCTAGTGAGAATATAACCCAGAAAATTCGTCGCGAATGAGAACTGTAGTCTCCAAGATCACTTATCTGCAAGGGCAGCGTTTGACCCATGGTGTCGCTCCTGGTGGTCGAGTACCTAGAATCCGATGCGTGAAAGCAAGTTTACAGTAACTCTCGAGGCTTCCTACTGAGAATATAACCCAGAAATTTCGTCGCGATTGAGAACTCTAGTCTCCAAGATCACTTATCTGCAAGGGCTGCAGTTGACCCATGTAGACTTTCCTGGTGGCCGAGTACCTTGAATCCGATGCATGAAAGCAAGTTTACTGTAAATCTCTAGGATTCCTAGTGAGAATATAACCCAGAAATTCGACGCGATTGGGAACTGTAGACTCCAAGATCACTTATCTGCAAGGGCTGCAGTTGACCCATGGTGACTCTCCTGGTGGTCGAGTACCATGAATGCGACGCATGAAAGCAAGTTTACTGTAACTCTCGAGGCTTCCTAGTGAGAATGTAACCCAGAAATTTCGTCGCGATTGAGGACTGTAGTCTCCAAGATCACTTATGTGCAAGGGCTGCAGTTCACCCATGGAGACTCTCGAGGTGGTCGAGAACCTTGAATCCGAAGCATAAAAGGAAATTTACTGTACCTTTCGAGGTTTCCTAGTGAGAATATAATCCAGTAGTTTCGTCGCGACTGAGAACTGTAGTCTCTAAGATCACTTATCTGCAAGGGCCACAGTTGTCCCATGGAGACGCTCCTGGTAGTCCAGTATCTTGAATCCGATGCATGAAAGCAAGTTTACTGAAACTCTCGAGCATTCCAAGTGAGAAAATAACCAAGAAATTTCGTCGCGAATGAGAACTGTAGTCTCCAAGATCACTTATCTGCAAGGGCTGCAGTTGACCCATGGAGACTCTCCTGGTTGTCGAGTACCTTGAATCCGACGCATGAGAGCTAGTTTACTGTAACTCTCGAGGCTTCCTAGTGAGAATATAACCCAGAAATTTCGTCGCGATTGAGAACTGTAGTCTCCAAGATCACTTTTCAGCAAGGGCTGCAGTTAGCCAATGGAGACTCTCCTTGTGGTCCAGTATCTTGAATCCGATGCATGAAAGCAAGTTTACTGAAACTCTCGAGCATTCCAAGTGAAAAAATAACCAAGAAATTTCGTCGCGAATGAGAACTGTAGTCTCCAAGATCACTTATCTGCAAGGGCTGCAGTTGACCCATGGAGACTCTCCTTGTGGTCGAGTACCTTGAATACGATGCATGAAGGCAAGTTTACTGTAACTCTCGAGGCTTCCTAGTGAGAATATAAACCAGTAATTTCGTTGCGATTGAGAACTGTAGTCTCCAAGATCACTTTTCAGCAAGGGCTGCAGTTAGCCAATGGAGACTCTCCTTGTGGTCCAGTATCTTGAATCCGATGCATGAAAGCAAGTTTACTGTAACTCTCGAGGCTCCCTAGTGAGAATATAACCCAGAAATTTCATCGCGATTGTGAACTGTAGTCTCCCAGACCACTTATCTGCAATGGCTACAGTTGACCCATGGGGACTCCCCTGGTGATCGAGCACCATGAATCCGACGCATTAAAGCAAGTTTACTGTAACTCCCGAGGCTTCCTAGTGAGAATACAACCCAGAAAAATCGTCGCGATTGAGAACTGTAGTCTCCAAGACCACTTATGTGAAAGGGCTGCAGTTCACCCATGGAGACTCTCGAGATGGTCGAGAACCTTGAATCCGAAGCATAAAAGGAAGTTTACTGTACCTTTCGAGGCTTCCTAGTGAGAATATAATCAAGTAGTTACTTCGCGATTGAGAACTGTAGTCTCTAAGATCACTTATCTGCAAGGGCCACAGTTGTCCCATGGAGACGCTCCTGGTAGTCCAGTATCTTGAATCCGATGCATGAAAGCAAGTTTACTGTTACTCTCGAGCATTCCAAGTGAGAATATAACCCAGAAATTTCGTCGCGAATGAGAACTGTAATCTCCAAGATCACTTATCTGCAAGGGCTGCAGTTGCCCATGAAGACTATCCTGGTGGCACAGTATCTAGAATCCGATTTACTATAACTCTCGAGGCTTCCTAGTGAGAATATAACCCAGAAATTTCGTCGCGATTGAGAACTGTAGTCCCAATGATCACTTATTTGCAAGGGCTGCAGTTGACCGATGGAGTCTCTCTTGCTGGTCGAGTACCTTGAATCCGATGCATGAAAGCAAGTTTACTGTAACTCTCGAGGCATCCTAGTGAGAATATAACGCACAAATTTCGTCGCGATTGAGTACTGTAGTCTTCAAGATCACTTATCTGCAAGGGCTGCAGTTGACCGATGGAGTCTCTCCTGCTGGTCGAGTACCTTGAATCCGATGCATGAAAGCAAGTTTACTGTAACTCTCGAGGCTTCCTAGTGAGAATATAACCCACAAATTTCGTCGCGATTGAGAACTGTAGTCTCGTAGACTACTTATCTGCAATGGCTGCAGTTGTCCCATGGAGACTCTCCTGGTGGTCGAGTACCATGAATGCGACGCATGAAAGCAAGTTTACTGTAACTTTCGAGGCTTCCTAGTGAGAATATAACCCAGAAATTTCGTCGCGATTGAGAACTGTAGTCTCCAAGATCACTTATGTGCAAGGGCTGCAGTTGACCCATGGAGACTCTCCAGGTGGACGAGAACCTTGAATCCGATGCATGAAAGGAAGTTTACCGTACCTTTCGAGGCTTCCTAGTGAGAATATAATCCAGAAGTTTCGTCGCGATTGAGAACTGTAGTCTCCAAGATCACTTATCTGCAAGGGCTACAGTTGTCCCATGGAGACGCTCCTGGTAGTCCAGTACCTTGAATCCTATGCATGAAAGCAAGTTTACTGTAACTCTCGAGGCTTCCTAGTGAGAATATAACCCACAAATTTCGTCGCGATTGAGAACTGTAGTCTCGTAGACTACTTATCTGCAATGGCTGCAGTTGTCCCATGGAGACTCTCCTGGTGGTCGAGTACCATGTATCCGACGCATGAAAGCAAGTTTACTGTAACTCTCGAGGCTTCCTAGTGAGAGTATAACCCAGAAATTTCGTCGCGATTGAGAACTGTAGTCTCCAAGATCACTTATCTGCAATGGCTGCAGTTCACCCATGGTGACTATCCTGGTGGCACAGTATCTTAATTCCGATGCAAGAAAGCAAGTTTACTGTAACTCTCGAGGCTTCCGAGTGAGAATATACCCCAGAAATTTCTTCGCGACTGAGAACTGCAGTCCCCAAGATCACTTATCTGCAAGGGCGGCAGTTGACCGATTGAGTCTGTTCTGGTGGTCGAGTACCTGGAATCCAATGCATTTAGGCAGGTTCACTGTAACTCTCGAGGCTTCCTAGTGTGAATATAACCCAGAAATTTCGTCGCGATTGAGAACTCTAGTCTCCAAGATCACTTATCTGCAAGGGCTGCAGTTGACCCATGTAGACTTTCCTGGTGGCCGAGTACCTTGAATCCGATGCATGAAAGCAAGTTTACTGTAAATCTCTAGGATTCCTAGTGAGAATATAACCCAGAAATTCGCCGCGATTGGGAACTGTAGTCTCCAAGATCACTTATCTGCAAGGGCTGCAGTTGACCCATGGAGACTCTCCTGGTAGTCCAGTATTTTGAATCCGATGCATGAAAGCAAGTTTACTGTAACTCTTGAGGCTTCCTAGTGAGAATATAACCCACAAATTTCTTCGCGATTGAGTACTGTAGTCTTTAAGATCACTTATCTACAAGGGGCTGCAGTTGACCCATGGTGACTCTCCTGGTGGTCGAGTACCATGAATGCGACGCATGAAACCAAGTTTACTGTAACTCTCGAGGCTTCCTAGTGAGAATATAACCCAGAAATTTCGTCGCGATTGAGAACTGTAGTCTCCAAGATCACTTATCTGCAAGGGCTACAGTTGACCAATGGAGACTCTCCTGGTTGTTGAGTACCTTGAATCGGATGCATGAAAGCAAGCTTACTGTGACTCTCTAGGCTTCCTAGTGTGAATTAAACGCAGAAATTTCGTCGCGATTGAGAACTGTAATCTCCAAATTCACTTATCTGCAAGGGCTGCAGTTGATCCATGGAGACTCTCCTGGTGGTCCTGTATCTTGAATCCGGTGCATGAAAGTAAGTTTACTGTAACTCTAGAGGCTTCCTAGTGAGAATATAACCCAGAAATTTCGTCGCGATTGAAAACTGTAGTCTCCAAGATCACTTATCGGCAAGGGCTGCAGTTGAATCATGGAGACTCTCCTGGGGGTCGAGTATCTTGAATCCGATGCATGAAAGCAAGGTCACTGTAACTCTCGAGGCTTCCTAGTGGGAATATAACCCAGAAGTTTCGTCGCGATTGAGAACTGTAGTCTCCAACATCACTTATCTGAAAGGGCTGTAATTGACCCTTGGACACTCTCCTTGTGGACGAGTACCTTGAATCCGATGCAGCAAAGCAAGTTTACTGTAACTCTCGAGGCTTCCGAGTGAGAATATAACCCAGAAATTTCGTCGCGATTGAGAACTGTAGTCTCCAAGATCACTTAACTGCAAAGGCTCCAGTTAACCCACGGAAACTCTCCTGGTAGTCCAGTATCTTGAATCCGATGCATGAAAGCAAGTTTACTGAAACTCTCGAGCATTCCAAGTGAAAAAATAACCAAGAAATTTCGTCGCGAATGAGAACTGTAGTCTCCAAGATCACTTATCTGCAAGGGCTGCAGTTGACCCATGGAGACTCTCCTTGTGGTCGAGTACCTTGAATACGATGCATGAAGGCAAGTTTACTGTAACTCTCGAGGCTTCCTAGTGAGAATATAAACCAGTAATTTCGTTGCGATTGAGAACTGTAGTCTCCAAGATCACTTTTGAGCAAGGGCTAGAGTTAACCAATGGAGACTCTCCTTGTGGTCCAGTATCTTTAATCCGATGCATGAAAGCAAGTTTACTGTACCTCTCGAGGCTCCCTAGTGAGAATATAACCCAGAAATTTCGTCGCGATTGAGAACTGTAGTCTCCAAGACCACTTATGTGAAAGGGCTGCAGTTCACCCATGGAGACTCTCGAGATGGTCGAGAACCTTGAATCCGTAGCATAAAAGGAAGTTTACTGTACCTTTCGAGGCTTCCTAGTGAGAATATAATCAAGTAGTTACTTCGCGATTGAGAACTGTAGTCTCTAAGATCACTTATCTGCAAGGGCCACAGTTGTCCCATGGAGACGCTCCTGGTAGTCCAGTATCTTGAATCCGATGCATGAAAGCAAGTTTACTGTTACTCTCGAGCATTCCAAGTGAGAATATAACCCAGAAATTTCGTCGCGAATGAGAACTGTAATCTCCAAGATCACTTATCTGCAAGGGCTGCAGTTGACCCATGGAGACTATCCTGGTGGCACAGTATCTAGAATCCGATGCACGAAAGCAAGTTTACTATAACTCTCGAGGCTTCCTAGTGAGAATATAACCCAGAAATTTCGTCGCGATTGAGAACTGTAGTCCCAATGATCACTTATTTGCAAGGGCTGCAGTTGACCGATGGAGTCTCTTTTGCTGGTCGAGTACCTTGAATCCGATGCATGAAAGCAAGTTTACTGTAACTCTCGAGGCTTCCTAGTGAGAATATAACGCACAAATTTCGTCGCGATTGAGTACTGTAGTCTTCAAGATCACTTATCTGCAAGGGCTGCAGTTGACCGACGGAGTCTCTCCTGCTGGTCGAGTACCTTGAATCCGATGCATGAAAGCAAGTTTACTGTAACTCTCGAGGCTTCCTAGTGAGAATATAACCCAGAAATTTCGTTGCGATTGAGAACTGTAGTCTCCAAGATCACTTATCTGCAAGGGCTGCAGTTGTCCCATGGTGACTCTCCTGGTGGTCGAGTACCATGAATGCGACGCATGAAAGCAAGTTTACTGTAACTCTCGAGGCTTCCTAGTGAGAATATAACCCAGAAATTTCGTCGCGATTGAGAACTGTAGTCTCCAAGATCACTTATGTGCAAGGGCTGCAGTTGACCCATGGAGACTCTCCAGGTGGACGAGAACCTTGAATCCGATGCATGAAAGGAAGTTTACTGTACCTTTCGAGGCTTCCTAGTGAGAATATAATCCAGAAGTTTCGTCGCGATTGAGAACTGTAGTCTCCAAGATCACTTATCTGCAAGGGCTACAGTTGTCCCATGGAGACGCTCCTGGTAGTCCAGTACCTTGAATCCTATGGATGAAAGCAAGTTTACTGTAACTCTCGAGGCTTCCTAGTGAGAATATAACCCACAAATTTCGTCGCGATTGAGAACTGTAGTCTCGTAGACTACTTATCTGCAATGGCTGCAGTTGTCCCATGGAGACTCTCCTGGTTGTCGAGTACCTTGAATCCGACGCATGAGAGCTAGTTTACTGTAACTCTCGAGGCTTCCTAGTGAGAATATAACCCAGAAATTTCGTCGCGATTGAGAACTGTAGTCTCCAAGATCACTTATCTGCAAGGGCTACAGTTGACCAATGGAGACTCTCCTGGTTGTTGAGTACCTTGAATCGGATGCATGAAAGCAAGCTTACTGTGACTCTCTAGGCTTCCTAGTGTGAATTAAACGCAGAAATTTCGTCGCGATTGAGAACTGTAATCTCCAAATTCACTTATCTGCAAGGGCTGCAGTTGATCCATGGAGACTCTCCTGGTGGTCCTGTATCTTGAATCCGGTGCATGAAAGTAAGTTTACTGTAACTCCAGAGGCTTCCTAGTGAGAATATAACCCAGAAATTTCGTCGCGATTGAAAACTGTAGTCTCCAAGATCACTTATCGGCAAGGGCTGCAGTTGAATCATGGAGACTCTCCTGGGGGTCGAGTATCTTGAATACGATGCATGAAAGCAAGGTCACTGTAACTCTCGAGGCTTCCTAGTGGGAATATAACCCAGAAGTTTCGTCGCGATTGAGAACTGTAGTCTCCAACATCACTTATCTGAAAGGGCTGCAATTGACCCTTGTACACTCTCCTTGTGGACGACTACCTTGAATCCGATGCAGCAAAGCAAGTTTACTGTAACTCTCGAGGCTTCCGAGTGAGAATATAACCCAGAAATTTCGTCGCGATTGAGAACTGTAGTCTCCAAGAACACTTATCTGCAAGGGCTGCAGTTGACCCATGGAGACTCTCCTTGTGGTCGAGTACCTTGAATACGATGCATGAAGGCAAGTTTACTGTAACTCTCGAGGCTTCCTAGTGAGAATATAAACCAGTAATTTCGTTGCGATTGAGAACTGTAGGCTCCAAGATCACTTTTCAGCAAGGGCTGCAGTTAACCCATGGAGACTCTCCTTGTGGTCCAGTATCTTGAATCCGATGCATGAAAGCAAGTTTACTGTAACTCTCGAGGCTCCCTAGTGAGAATATAACCCAGAAATTTCGTCGCGATTGAGAACTGTAGTCTCCCAGACCACTTATCTGCAATGGCTACAGTTGACCCATGGAGACTCCCCTGGTGGTCGAGCACCATGAATCCGACGCATGGAAGCACGTTTACTGTAACTCTCGAGGCTTCCTAGTGAGAATATAACCCAGAAAAATCGTCGCGATTGAGAACTGTAGTCTCCAAGACCACTTATGTGAAAGGGCTGCAGTTCACCCATGGAGACTCTCGAGATGGTCGAGAACCTTGAATCCGAAGCATAAAAGGAAGTTTACTGTACCTTTCGAGGCTTCCTAGTGAGAATATAATCAAGTAGTTACTTCGCGATTGAGAACTGTAGTCTCCAAGATCACTTATCTGCAAGGGCCACAGTTGTCCCATGGAGACGCTCCTGGTAGTCCAGTATCTAGAATCCGATGCATGAAAGCAAGTTTACTGTTACTCTCGAGCATTCCAAGTGAGAATATAACCCAGAAATTTCGTCGCGAATGAGAACTGTAGTCTCCAAGATCACTTATCTGCAAGGGCTTCAGTTGACCCATGGAGACCCTCCTGGTTGTCGAATACCTTGAATCCGACGCATGACAGCTAGTTTACTGTAACTCTCGAGGCTTCCTAGTGAAAATATAACACAGAAACTTAGTAGCTATTGAGAACTGTAGTCTCGAAGATCACCTATCAACAAGGGCTGCAGTTGACCCATGGAGACTCTCCTGGGGGTCGAGTATCTTGATTCCGATGCATGAAAGCAAGGTCACTGTAACTCTCGAGGCTTCCTAGTGGGAATATAACCCAGAAATGTCGTCGCGATTGAGAACTGTAGTCTGGAACATCACTTATCAGCAATGGCTGCAGTTGACCCTTGGACACTCTCCTTGTGGAGGAGTACCTCGAATCCGATGCATCAAAGCAAGTTTACTGTAACTCTCGAGGTTTCCTAGTGAGAGTATGACCCAGAAATTTCGTCGCGATTGAGAACTGTAGTCTCCTAGACCACTTATCTGCAAGGGCTGCAGTTGACCCATGGAGACTCTCCTGGTGGTCGAGTACCGTGAATTCGACGCATGAAAACAAGTTTACTGTAACTCTCGAGGCTTCTTAGTGAGAATATAACCCAGAAATTTCGTCGCGATTGAGAACTGTAGTCTCCAAGATCACTTATCTGCAAGGGCTGCAGTTAACCCACGGAGACTCTCCTGGTAGTCCAGTATCTTGAATCCGATGCATGAGAGCAAGTTTACTGTAACTCTTGAGGCTTCCTAGTGAGAGTATAACCCACAAATTTCATCGCGATTGAGTACTGTAGTCTTCAAGATCACTTATCTGCAAGGGCTGCAGTTGACCCATGGAGACTCTCCTGGTGGTCGAGTACCATGAATGCGCCGCATGAAAGCAAGTTTACTGTAACTCTCGAGTCTTCCTAGTGAGGATATAACCCAGACATTTCGTCGCGATTGAGAACTGTAGTCCCTAAGATCACTTATCTGCAAGGGCTGCAGTTAACCCATCGAGGCTCTCCTGGTGGTCCAGTATCTTTAATTCGATGCATGAAAACAAGTTTACTGTAACTCTCGAGGCTTCCTAGTGAGAATATAACCCAGAAATTTCGTCGCGATTGAGAACTGTAGTCTCCTAGACCACTTATCAGCAAGGGCTGCAGTTGACCCATGGAGACTCTCCTAGTGGTCGAGTACCTTGAATTCAACGCACGAAAGCAAGTTTAGTGTAACTCTCGAGGCTTCTTAGTGAGAATATAACCCAGAAATTTCGCCGCGATTGAGAACTGTAGTCTCCAAGAACACTTATCTGCAAGGGCTGCGGTTGACCCATTCAGACTATCCTTGTGGCACAGTATCTTCATTCCGATGCATGAAAGCAAATTCACTGTAACTCCCGAGGCTTCCTAGTGAGAATATAACCCAGAAATTTCGTCGCGATTGAGAACTGTAGTCCCCAAGATCATTTATCTGCAAGGGCGCCAGTTGACCGATTGAGTCAGTCCTGGTGGTCGAGTACCTTGAATCCAATGCATGAAGGCAAGTTTACTGTAACTCTCAAGGCTTTCTAGAGCGAATATAACCCACATATTTCGTCGCGATTGAAAACTGTAGTCTCCAAGATCACTTATCTACAAGGGCAGCAGTTGACCCTTGGAGACTCTCCAGGTAGTGGAGTACCTTGAATCCGATGCAAGAAAGCAAGTTTACAGTAACTCTCGAGACCTCCTAACGAGAATAGAACCCAGAAACGTCGTCGCGATTGAGAACTGTAGCCTCCGAGATCACCTATCTGCAAGGGCTGCAGTTGACCCTTGGAGGCTCTCCTGCTGATCCAGTATCTTGAATCCGATGCATGAAAGCAAGTTTACTGTAACTCTGGAGGCTCCCTAGTGAGAATATAACCCAGAATGTTCGTCGCGATGCAGAACTGTGGTCTCCAAGATAACTTACCTGCAAGAGCTGCAGGTGCCCCACGAAGACTCTCCTGGTGGTCGAGTACGTTGATCCGATGCATGAAAGCAAGAACACTGTAACTCTCGAGGCTTCCTAGTGGGAATAGAACCCAGAAATTTCGTCGCGATTGAGAACTGCAGTCTCTAAGATCACTTATCTGCAAGATCTGCAGTTGACCCTTGGAGACTCTCCTGGTGGTCGAGTACCTTCAATCCGATGCATGAATGGAAGTTTACTGTAACTCTCGAGGCTTCCTAGTGAGAATATAACGCAGAAATTACGTCGCGAATGAGAACTGTAGTCTCCAAGAACACTTATCTGCAAGGAATGCAGATGAATCATGGAGACTGTCCTGGTGGTCGAGTACCTAGAATAAGATGCATGAAAGCAAGGGTCACTGTAACTCTCGAGGCTTCCTAGTGGGAATATAACCCATAAATTTCGTCGCGATTGAGAACTGTAGTCCCCAAGATCACATATCTGCAAGGGCTGCAGTTGACCGATGGACACTCTCCTGCTGGTCCAGTATCTTGAATCCGGTGCATGAAAGCAAGTTTACTGTAACTCTCGAGGCTTCCTAGTGAGAATGTAACCCTGAAATTTCGTCCCAATTGAGAACTGTAGTCTCCAAGATCACTTATCTGCAAGGGCTGCAGTTGACCCACGGAGACTCTCCTGGTGGTCGAGTACCTTGAATCCCATGCATGAAAGCAAGGTGTAGATAACTCTCGAGGCTTCCTAGTGGGAATATATCCCAGAAATTTCGTCGCGATTGAGAACTGTAGTCTCCTAGACCACTTATCTGCAAGGGCTGCAGTTGACCCATGGAGACTCTCCTGGTGGTCGAGTACCGTGAATTCGACGCATGAAAACAAGTTTACTGTAACTCTCGAGGCTTCTTAGTGAGAATATAACCCAGAAATTTCGTCGCGATCGAGAACTGTAGTCTCCAAGAACACTTATCTGCAAGGGCTGCAGTTGACCCATTCAGACTATCCTTGTGGCACAGTATCTTCATTCCGATGCATGAAAGGAAATTGACTGTAACTCTCGAGGCTTCCTAGTGAGAATGTAACCCTGAAATTTCGTCCCAATTGAGAACTGTAGTCTCCAAGAACACTTATCTGCAAGGAATGCAGATGAATCATGGAGACTGTCCTGGTGGTCGAGTACCTAGAATAAGATGCATGAAAGCAAGGGTCACTGTAACTCTCGAGGCTTCCTAGTGGGAATATATCCCAGAAATTTCGTCGCGATTGAGAACTGTAGACTCCAAGATCACTTACCTGCAAAGGCTGCAGTTGACCCCTGGAGGCCCTCCTGGTGGTCGAGTACCTTGAATCCGGAGCATGAAAGCAAGTTTACTGTAACTCTCGAGACTTCCGAATGAGAATATAACCCAGAAATTTCGTCGCGATTGAGAACTGTAGTCTCCAAGTTCACATTTCTTCAATGGCTGCAGTTGAACCCGTGGAGACTTTCCTGGTGGTCGAGTACCTTGAATCCGAAGCATTGAAGCAAGTTTACTGTACCTCTCGAGGCTTCCGAGTGAGAATATTCCCCATAATTTTCGTCGCGATTGACAACTGTAGTCTCCAAGATCACTTACCTGCAAGGGCTGTAGTTGACCCATGGAGTCTCTCCTGGTGGTCGAGTACCTTGAATCCGACGCATGAAAGCAAGTTTACTGTTACTCTCGAGGGTTCCTAGTGAGAATATAACCCAGAAATATCGTCGCGATTGTGAACTTTAGTCTCCATGATCACTTATCTGCAAGGACTGTAGTTGAATCAAGGAGACTCTCCTGGTGGTCGAGTACCTTGAATCCGATGCATGAAAGCAAGTTTACTGTAATTCCCGAGGCTTCCTAGTGAGAGTATAACACTGAGATTTGTTCGTGATTGAGAACTGTAGTCTCCAAGATCACTCATCTGCAAGGGCTGCAGTTGACCCATGGAGTCTCTCCTGGTGGTCGAGTACGTTAAATCTGATGCATGAAAACAAGTTTACTGTAATTCTCGAGGCTCCCTAGTGAGAATATAATCCAGAAATTTCGTCGCGATTGGGAACTGTAGTCTCCAAGATCACTTATCTGCAAAGGCTGCAGTTGACCCATGGAGTACCTCCTGGTGGTCGAGTACCTTGAAAACAGATGCTTGAAAGCAAGTGTACTGTAACTCTCGAGACTTCCTAATGAGAATAAAACCCAGAAATTACGTGGCGATTGAGAACTGTAGTCTACAAGATCACTTATTTGCAAGGGCTGCAGTTGGCCCATGGAGACTCATCTGGTGGTCCAGTATCTGGAATCCGATGCATGAAGGAAAGTTTACTCTACCTCTCGAGGCTTCCTAGTGAGAATATAACCCAGAAATTTCGTCGCGATTGAGAACTGTAGTCTCCAAGATCACTTATCTGCAAGGGCTACAGCTGACCCATGGAGACTCTCCTGGTGGTCGAGTGCCCTTGTATCCGATTAATGTAAGAAAGTTTACTGTAACTCTCGAGGCTTCCTAGTGAGAATATAACCCAGAAATTTCGTCGCGGTTGAGAACTGTTGTCTCCAAGATCACACTCCTGCAATGGCTGCAGTTGAACCGTGGAGACTCTCCTGGTGGTCGAGTACCTTGAATCCGATGCATGGAAGCAAGTTTACTGTAACTCTCGAGGCTTCCTAGTGAGAATATTCCCCAGAATTTTCGTCGCTATTGACAACTGTAGTCTCCAAGGTCACTTATCTGCAAGGGCTGCAGTTGACCCATGGAGTCTCTCCTGGTGGTCGAGAGCCTTGAATCGGATGCATGAAAGAAAATTTACTGTTACTCTCGAGTGTTACTAGTGAGAATATAACCCAGAAATGTCGTCGCGAATGACAACTTTAGTCTCCAAGATCACTTATCTGCAAGGCCTGTAGTTGAATCATGGAGACTCTCCAGGTGGTCGAGTACCTTGAATCCGATGCATGAAAGCAAGTTTACTGTAACTCCCGAGGCTTCCTAGTGAGAGTATAACCCTGAGATTTCTTCGTGATTGTGGACCGTAGTCTCCAAGAACACTTATCTGCAAGGGCTGCAGTTGATCCATGGAGACTCTCCTGGTGGTCCAGTATCTTGAATCCGGTGAATGAAAGCAAGTTTACTGTACCTGTCGAGGCTTCCAAGTGAGAATATAATCCAGAAATTTCGTCGCGATTGAGAACTGTAGTCTCCAAGATCACATATCTGCAAGGGCTGCAGTTGACCCATGGAGCCTCTCCTGGTGGACGAGTACCTTGAATCCGATGCATGAAAGGAAGTTTACTGTAACCCTCGAGGCTTCCTAGAGAGAATATAATCCAGAAATTTTGTCGCGATTGAGAACTGTAGTCTCCAAGATCACTTATCTGCAAGGGCTGCAGTTGACCCATGGAGTACCTCCTGGTGGTCGAGTACCTTGAATCAGATGCTTTGAAAGCAAGTGTACTGTAACTCTCGAGGCTTCCTAGCGTGAATATATCCCAGAAATTTCGTCGCGACTGAAAACTGTAGTCTCCAAGATCACTTATCGGCAAGGGCTGCAGTTGAATCATGGAGACTTTCCTGGGGGTCGAGTATCTTGAATCCGATGCATAAATGCAAGGTCACTGTAACTCTCGAGGCTTCCTAGTGGGAATATAACCCAGAAATTTCGTCGCGATTGAGAACTGTAGTCTCGAACATCACTTATCTGCAAGGGCTGCAGTTGACCCTTGGACACTCTCCTTGTGGACGAGTACCTTTGAATCCGATGCATCAAAGCAAGTTTACTGTAACTCTCGAGGCTTCCTAGTTAGACTATAACCCAGAAATTTCGTCGCGATTGAGAACTGTAGTCTCCAAGATCACTTATCTGCAAGGGCTGCAGTTAACCCACGGAGACTCTCCTGGTAGTCCAGTATCTTGAATCCGATGCATGAGAGCAAGTTTACTGTAACTCTTGAGGCTTCCTAGTGAGAATATAACCCACAAATTTCATCGCGATTGAGTACTGTAGTCTTCAAGATCACTTATCTGCAAGGGCTGCAGTTGACCCATCTAGACTCTCCTGGTGGTCGAGTACCATGAATCCGCCGCATGAAAGCAAGTTTACTGTAACTCTCGTGTCTTCCTAGTGAGGATATAACCCAGAAATTTCGTCGCGATTGAAAACTGTAGTCTCCAAGATCACTTATCTGCAAGGGCTGCAGTTCACCCGTGGACACTATCCTGGTGGCACAGTATCTTGATTCCGATGCACGAAACAAGTTTACTGTAACTCTCGAGGCATCCTAGTGAAAATATTACCCAGAAATTTTGTCGCGATTGAGAACTGCAGTCACAATGATCACTTATCTGCAAGTGCTGCAGTTGACCGATGGAGTCTCTCCTGCTGGTGGAGTACCTTGAATCCGATGCATGAAAGCAAGTTTACTGTAACTCTCGAGGCTTCCTAGTGAGAATATAACCCAGACATTTCGTCGCGATTGAGAACTGTAGTCCCTAAGATCACTTATCTGCAAGGGCTGCAGTTAACCCATCAAACCTCTCCTGGTGGTCCAGTACCTTTAATCCGATACATGAGAGCAAGTTTACTGTAACTCTCGAGGCTTCCTAGTGAGAATATAACAAAGAAATTTCGTCGCGATTGAGAACTGTAGTCTTCAAGATCACTTATCTGCAAGGGCTGCAGTTGACCCATGGAGACTCTGCTGGTGGTAGAGTACCATGAATCCGACGCATGAGGGCAAGTTTACTGTAATTCTCGAGTCTTCCTAGTGTGGATATAACCCAGACATTTCGTCGCGATTGAGAACTGTAGTCCCTAAGATCACTTATCTGCAAGGGCTGCAGTTAACCCATCGAGACTCTCCTGGTGGTCCAGTATCTTTAATCCGATGCATGAAAGCAAGTTTACTGTAACTCTCGAGGCTTCCTAGTGAGAATATAACCCAGAAATATCGTCGCGATTGAGAACTGTAGTCTCCTAGACCACTTATCTGCAAGGGCTGCAGTTGACCCATGGAGACTCTCCTGGTGGTCGAGTACCGTGAATTCGACGCATGAAAGCAAGTTTACTGTAACTCTCGAGGCTTCTTAGTGAGAATATAACCCAGAAATTTCGTCGCGATTGAGAACTGTAGTCTCCAAGATCACTTATCTGCAAGGGCTGCAGTTGACCCATTCAGACTCTCCTTGTGGCACAGTATCTTCATTCCGATGCATGAAAGCAAGTTCACTGTAACTCCCGAGGCTTCCTAGTGAGCATATAACCCAGAAATTTCGTCGCGATTGAGAACTGTAGTCCCCAAGATCACGTATCTGCAAGGGCGCCAGTTGGCCGATTGAGTCTGTCCTGGTGGTCGAGTACCTTGAATCCAATGCATGAAGGCAAGTTTACTGTAACTCTCGAGGCTTCCTAGTGAGAATATAACGCAGAAATTACGTCGCGATAGAGAACTGTAGTCTCCAAGAACACTTATCTTCAAGGGTTGCAGTTGAATCATGGAGACTCTCCTGGTGGTCGAGTACCTAGAATAAGATGCATGAAAGCAAGGCTCACTGTAACTCTCGAGGCTTCCTAGTGGGTATATAACCCATAAATTTCGTCGCGATTGAGAACTGTAGTCTCCAAGATCACTTATCTGCAAGGGCTACAGCTGACCCATGGAGACTCTCCTGGTGGTCGAGTGCCTTGTATCCGATTAATGTAAGAAAGTTTACTGTAACTCTCGAGGCTTCCTAGTGAGAATATAACCCAGAAATTTCGTCGCGGTTGAGAACTGTTGTCTCCAAGATCACACTCCTGCAATGGCTGCAGTTGAACCGTGGAGACTCTCCTGGTGGTCGAGTACCTTGAATCCGATGCATGGAAGCAAGTTTACTGTAACTCTCGAGGCTTCCTAGTGAGAATATTCCCCAGAATTTTCGTCGCTATTGACAACTGTAGTCTCCAAGGTCACTTATCTGCAAGGGCTGCAGTTGACCCATGGAGTCTCTCCTGGTGGTCGAGAGCCTTGAATCGGATGCATGAAAGAAAATTTACTGTTACTCTCGAGTGTTACTAGTGAGAATATAACCCAGAAATGTCGTCGCGAATGACAACGTTAGTCTCCAAGATCACTTATCTGCAAGGCCTGTAGTTGAATCATGGAGACTCTCCAGGTGGTCGAGTACCTTGAATCCGATGCATGAAAGCAAGTTTACTGTAACTCCCGAGGCTTCCTAGTGAGAGTATAACCCTGAGATTTCTTCGTGATTGTGGACCGTAGTCTCCAAGAACACTTATCTGCAAGGGCTGCAGTTGATCCATGGAGACTCTCCTGGTGGTCCAGTATCTTGAATCCGGTGAATGAAAGCAAGTTTACTGTACCTGTCGAGGCTTCCAAGTGAGAATATAATCCAGAAATTTCGTCGCGATTGAGAACTGTAGTCTCCAAGATCACATATCTGCAAGGGCTGCAGTTGACCCATGGAGCCTCTCCTGGTGGACGAGTACCTTGAATCCGATGCATGAAAGGAAGTTTACTGTAACCCTCGAGGCTTCCTAGAGAGAATATAATCCAGAAATTTTGTCGCGATTGAGAACTGTAGTCTCCAAGATCACTTATCTGCAAGGGCTACAGTTGACCCATGGAGACTCTCCTGGTTGTCGAGTACCTTGAATCCGATGCATGAAAGCAAGCTTACTGTGACTCTCTAGGCTTCCTAGTGAGAATTAAACGCAGAAATCACGTCGCGATTAAGAACTGTAGTCTCCAAATTCACTTATCTGCAAGGGCTGCAGTTGATTCATGGAGACTCTCCTGGTGGTCCAGTATCTTGAATCCGGTGCATAAAAGCAAGTTTACTGTACCTGTCGAGGCTTCCAAGTGAGAATATAATCCAGAAATTTCGTCGCGATTGAGAACTGTAGTCCCAAAGACCACTTATCTGCAAGGGCTGCAGTTGACCCATGGAGCCTCTCCTGGTGGACGAGTACCTTGAATCCGATGCATGAAAGCAAGTTTACTGTAACCCTCGAGGCTTCCTAGAGAGAATATAATCCAGAAATTTTGTCGCGATTGAGAACTGTAGTCTCGAACATCACTTATCTGCAAGGGCTGCAGTTGACCCTTGGACACTCTCCTTGTGGACGAGTACCTTTGAATCCGATGCATCAAAGCAAGTTTACTGTAACTCTCGAGGCTTCCTAGTTAGACTATAACCCAGAAATTTCGTCGCGATTGAGAACTGTAGTCTCCAAGATCACTTATCTGCAAGGGCTGCAGTTGACCCATCTAGACTCTCCTGGTGGTCGAGTACCATGAATCCGCCGCATGAAAGCAAGTTTACTGTAACTCTCGTGTCTTCCTAGTGAGGATATAACCCAGAAATTTCGTCGCGATTGAAAACTGTAGTCTCCAAGATCACTTATCTGCAAGGGCTGCAGTTCACCCGTGGACACTATCCTGGTGGCACAGTATCTTGATTCCGATGCACGAAACAAGTTTACTGTAACTCTCGAGGCATCCTAGTGAAAATATTACCCAGAAATTTTGTCGCGATTGAGAACTGCAGTCACAATGATCACTTATCTGCAAGTGCTGCAGTTGACCGATGGAGTCTCTCCTGCTGGTGGAGTACCTTGAATCCGATGCATGAAAGCAAGTTTACTGTAACTCTCGAGGCTTCCTAGTGAGAATATAACCCAGACATTTCGTCGCGATTGAGAACTGTAGTCCCTAAGATCACTTATCTGCAAGGGCTGCAGTTAACCCATCAAACCTCTCCTGGTGGTCTAGTATCTTTAATCCGATACATGAGAGCAAGTTTACTGTAACTCTCGAGGCTTCCTAGTGAGAATATAACAAAGAAATTTCGTCGCGATTGAGAACTGTAGTCTTCAAGATCACTTATCTGCAAGGGCTGCAGTTGACCCATGGAGACTCTCCTGGTGGTAGAGTACCATGAATCCGACGCATGAGGGCAAGTTTACTGTAATTCTCGAGTCTTCCTAGTGTGGATATAACCCAGACATTTCGTCGCGATTGAGAACTGTAGTCCCTAAGATCACTTATCTGCAAGGGCTGCAGTTAACCCATCGAGACTCTCCTGGTGGTCCAGTATCTTTAATCCGATGCATGAAAGCAAGTTTACTGTAACTCTCGAGGCTTCCTAGTGAGAATATAACCCAGAAATATCGTCGCGATTGAGAACTGTAGTCTCCTAGACCACTTATCTGCAAGGGCTGCAGTTGACCCATGGAGACTCTCCTGGTGGTCGAGTACCGTGAATTCGACGCATGAAAGCAAGTTTACTGTAACTCTCGAGGCTTCTTAGTGAGAATATAACCCAGAAATTTCGTCGCGATTGAGAACTGTAGTCTCCAAGATCACTTATCTGCAAGGGCTGCAGTTGACCCATTCAGACTCTCCTTGTGGCACAGTATCTTCATTCCGATGCATGAAAGCAAGTTCACTGTAACTCCCGAGGCTTCCTAGTGAGCATATAACCCAGAAATTTCGTCGCGATTGAGAACTGTAGTCCCCAAGATCACGTATCTGCAAGGGCGCCAGTTGGCCGATTGAGTCTGTCCTGGTGGTCGAGTACCTTGAATCCAATGCATGAAGGCAAGTTTACTGTAACTCTCGAGGCTTCCTAGTGAGAATATAACGCAGAAATTACGTCGCGATAGAGAACTGTAGTCTCCAAGAACACTTATCTTCAAGGGTTGCAGTTGAATCATGGAGACTCTCCTGGTGGTCGAGTACCTAGAATAAGATGCATGAAAGCAAGGCTCACTGTAACTCTCGAGGCTTCCTAGTGGGTATATAACCCATAAATTTCGTCGCGATTGATAACTGTAGTCCCCAAGATCACTTATCTGCAAGGGCTGCAGTTGACCGATGGAGTCTCTCCTGGGGTCCGAGTACCTTGTATCCGATGCATGAAAGCAACTTTACTGTAACTCTCGAGGCTTCCCAGTGAGATTATGACCCAGAAATTTCGTCGCGGTTGAAAGCTGTAGTCTCCAAGATCACATATCTGCAAGGGCTGCAGTTGACCCATGGAGACTCTCCTGTTTGTCCTGTACCTAGAATCCGATGCATGAAAGCAAGTTTACTGTAACTCTCTAGGCTTCCTAGTGAAAATATAACCCAGACATTTCGTCCCAATTGAGAACTGTAGTCTCCAAGATCACTTATCTGCAAGGGGTGCAGTTGACCCACAGAGACTCTCCTGGTGGTCGAGTACCTTGAATCCAATGCATGAAAGCAAGCTGTAGGTAACTCGCGAGGCTTCCTAGTGGGAATATATCCCAGAAATTTCGTCGCGATTGAGAACTGCAGTCTCCAAGATCACATTTCTGCAATGGCTGCAGTTGAACCGCGGAGACTCTCCTGGTGGTCGTGTACCTTGAATCCGAAGCATTGAACCAAGTTTACTGTACCTCTCGAGGCTTCCGAGTGAGAAAATTCCTCAGAATTTTCGTCGCGATTGACAACTGTAGTCTCCAAGATCACTTATCTGCAAGGGCTGCAGTTGGCCCATGGAGTCTCTCCTAGTGGTCGAGTACCTTGAATCCGATGCATGAAAGCAAGTTTACTGTAATTCCCGAGGCTTCCTAGTGAGAGTATAACACTGAGATTTGTTCGTGATTGAGAACTGTAGTCTCCAATATCACTTATCTGCAAGGGCTGCAGTTGATCCATGGAGACTCTCCTGGTGGTCCAGTATCTTGAATCCGGTGCATGAAAGCAAGTTTACTGTACCTGTCGAGGCTTCCAAGCGAGAATATAATCCAGAAATTTCGTCGCGATTGAGAACTGTGGTCTCCAAGATCACTTATCTGCAAGGGCTGCAGTTGACCCATGGAGCCTCTCCTGGTGGTCGAGTACCTTGAATGCGATGCATGAAAGAAGGTTTATTGCAATTCTCGAGGCTCCCTAGTGAGAATATAATCCAGAAATTTCGTCGCGATTGTGAACTGTAGTCTCCAAGATCACTTATCTGCAAGGGCTGCAGTTGACCCATGGAGTCTCTCCTGGTGGTCGAGTACGTTAAATCTGATTCATGAAAGCAAGTTTACTGTAATTCTCGAGGCTCCCTAGTGAGAATATAATCCAGAAATTTCGTCGCGATTGTGAACTGTAGTCTCCAAGATCACTTATGTGCAAGGGCTGCAGTTGACACATGGAGATACCTCCTGGTGGTCGAGTACCATGAATCAGATGCTTGAAAGCAAGTGTACTGTAACTCTCGAGGCTTCCTAGTGAGAATATAACCCAAAAATTTCGTCGCGGTCTAGAACTGTAGTCTGCAAGATGACTTATCTGCAAGGGCTTGAGTTGACCAATGGAGACTCTCCTGGTGGTCGAGTACCTTGAATCCGATGCATGGAACCAAGTTTACCGTAACTCTCGAGGCATCCGAATGAGAAAATAACCCAAAAAATTTGCCGCGATTTAGAACTGTAGTCTCCAAGATCACATTTCTGCAAGGGCTGCAGTTGACCAATGGATCGTCTCCTGGTGGTCTAGTACTTTGAATCCGATGCATGAAAGCAAGTTTACTGTAACTCTCGGGGCATCATAGTGAGAATATAGTCCAGAAATTTTGTCGCGATGTAGAACTGTAGTCTCCAAGATCACTTATCTGCAAGGGCTGCAGTTGATCCATAAGGACACTCCTTGTGGACGAGTACCTTTGAATCCGATGCATCAAAGCAAGTTTACTGTAACTCTCGAGGCTTCCTAGTTAGACTATAACCCAGAAATTTCGTCGCGATTGAGAACTGTATTCTCCAAGATCACTTATCTGCAAGGGCTGCAGTTAACCCACGGAGACTCTCCTGGTAGTCCAGTATCATGAATCCGATGCATGAGAGCAAGTTTACTGTAACTCTTGAGGCTTCCTAGTGAGAATATAACCCACAAATTTCATCGCGATTGAGTACTGTAGTCTTCAAGATCACTTATCTGCAAGGGCTGCAGTTGACCCATCTAGACTCTCCTGGTGGTCGAGTACCATGAATCCGCCGCATGAAAGCAAGTTTACTGTAACTCTCGTGTCTTCCTAGTGAGGATATAACCCAGAAATTTCGTCGCGATTGAGAACTGTAGTCTCCAAGATCACTTATCTGCAAGGGCTGCAGTTCACCCGTGGACACTATCCTGGTGGCACAGTATCTTGATTCCGATGCACGAAACAAGTTTACTATAACTCTCGAGGCTTCCTAGTGAAAATATTACCCAGAAATTTTGTTGCGATTGAGAACTGCAGTCACAATGATCACTTATCTGCAAGTGCTGCAGTTGACCGATGGAGTCTCTCCTGCTGGTGGAGTACCTTGAATCCGATGCATGAAAGCAAGTTTACTGTAACTCTCGAGGCTTCCTAGTGAGAATATAACCCAGACATTTCGTCGCGATTGAGAACTGTAGTCCCTAAGATCACTTATCTGCAAGGGCTGCAGTTATCCCATCGAGACTCTCCTGGTGGTCCAGTATCTTTAATCCGATGCATGAGAGCAAGTTTACTGTAACTCTCGAGGCTTCCTAGTGAGAATATAACCCAGAAATTTCGTCGCGATTGAGAACTGTAGTCTTCAAGATCACTTATCTGCAAGGGCTGCAGTTGACCCATGGAGACTCTCCTGGTGGTCGAGTACCATGAATCCGACGCATGAGAGCAAGTTTACTGTAATTCTCGAGTCTTCCTAGTGTGGATATAACCCAGACATTTCGTCGCGATTGAGAACTGTAGTCCCTAAGATCACTTATCTGCAAGGGCTGCAGTTAACCCATCGAGACTCTCCTGGTGGTCCAGTATCTTTAATCCGATGCATGAAAGCAAGTTTACTGTAACTCTCGAGGCTTCCTAGTGAGAATATAACCCAGAAATATCGTCGCGATTGAGAACTGTAGTCTCTTAGACCACTTATCTGCAAGGGCTGCAGTTGACCCATGGAGACTCTCCTGGTGGTCGAGTACCGTGAATTCGACGCATGAAAGCAAGTTTACTGTAACTCTCGAGGCTTCTTAGTGAGAATATAACCCAGAAATTTCGTCGCGATTGAGAACTGTAGTCTCCAAGATCACTTATCTGCAAGGGCTGCAGTTGACCCATTCAGACTCTCCTTGTGGCACAGTATCTTCATTCCGATGCATGAAAGCAAGTTCACTGTAACTCCCGAGGCTTCCTAGTGAGCATATAACCCAGAAATTTCGTCGCGATTGAGAACTGTAGTCCCCGAGATCACGTATCTGCAAGGGCGCCAGTTGGCCGATTGAGTCTGTCCTGGTGGTCGAGTACCTTGAATCCAATGCATGAAGGCAAGTTTACTGTAACTCTCGAGGCTTCCTAGTGAGAATATAACGCAGAAATTACGTCGCGATAGAGAACTGTAGTCTCCATGAACACTTATCTTCAAGGGTTGCAGTTGAATCATGGAGACTCTCCTGGTGGTCGAGTACCTAGAATAAGATGCATGAAAGCAAGGGTCACTGTAACTCTCGAGGCTTCCTAGTGGGAATATAACCCATAAATTTCGTCGCGATTGATAACTGTAGTCCCCAAGATCACTTATCTGCAAGGGCTGCAGTTGACCGATGGAGTCTCTCCTGGGGGTCGAGTACCTTGTATCCGATGCATGAAAGCAACTTTACTGTAACTCTCGAGGCTTCCCAGTGAGATTATGACCCAGAAATTTCGTCGCGGTTGAAAGCTGCAGTCTCCAAGATCACATATCTGCAAGGGCTGCAGTTGACCCATGGAGACTCTCCTGTTTGTCCTGTACCTAGAATCCGATGCATGAAAGCAAGTTTACTGTAACTCTCTAGGCTTCCTAGTGAGAATATATCCCAGACATTTCGTCCCAATTGAGAACTGTAGTCTCCAAGATCACTTATCTGCAAGGGGTGCAGTTGACCCACAGAGACTCTCCTGGTGGTCGGGTACCTTGAATCCAATGCATGAAAGCAAGGTGTAGGTAACTCGCGAGGCTTCCTAGTGGGAATATATCCCAGAAATTTCGTCGCGATTGAGAACTGCAGTCTCCAAGATCACATTTCTGCAATGGCTGCAGTTGAACCGCGGAGACTCTCCTGGTTGTCGTGTACCTTGAATCCGAAGCATTGAACCAAGTTTACTGTAAATCTCGAGGCTTCCGAGTGAGAAAATTCCCCAGAATTTTCGTCGCGATGGACAACTGTAGTCTCCAAGATCACTTATCTGCAAGGGCTGCAGTTGACCCATGGAGTCTCTCCTGGTGGTCGAGTACCTTGAATCCGATGCATGAAAGCAAGTTTACTGTAATTTCCGAGGCTTCCTAGTGAGAGTATAACACTGAGATTTGTTCGTGATTGAGAACTGTAGTCTCCAAGATCACTTATCTGCAAGGGCTGCAGTTGATCCATGGAGACTCTCCTGGTGGTCCAGTATCTTGAATCCGGTGCATGAAAGCAAGTTTACTGTGACTCTCGAGGCTTCCTAGTGAGATTATAATCCAGAAATTTCGTCGCAACTGAGAACTGTAGTCTCCAACATCACGTATTTGCAAGGGATGCAGTTGACCAATGGAGACGCTCCTGGTGGCCCAGTATCTTGAATCCGATGAATGAAAGTAAGTTTACTGGAACTCTCGAGGCTTCATAGTGAGAATATAACCAAAGAATTTCGTCGCGATTGAGAACTGTAGTCTCCAAGATCACTTATCTGCAAGATCTGCAGTTGACCCACGTAGTCTCTCCTGGTGGTCGAGTACCTTGAATCCGATGCATGAAACCAAGTTTACGGTAACTTTCGAGGCATCCGAGTGAGAATATAACCCAGAAATTTCGCCGCGATTGAGAACTGTAGTCTCCAAGATCACATTTCTGCAATGGCTGCAGTTAAACCATGGAGACTCTCCTGGTGGTCGAGTACCTTGAATCCGATGCATGAAAGCAAGCTCACTGTAACTCTCGAGGCTTCCTAGTGAGAATATAACCCAGAAATTTCGTCGCGATTGAGAACTGTAGTCTCCAAGATCACTTATGTGCAAGGGCTGCAGTTGACCCAAGGAGTATCACCTGGTGGTCGAGTACTTTGAATCCGATGCATGAGAGCAAGTTTACTGTAACGCTCGAGGCTTCCTAGTGAGAATATAACCCAGAAATTTTGTCGCGATCTAGAACTGTAGTCTGCAAGATGACTTATCTGCAAGGACTACAGTTGACCCATGGAGACTCTCCTGGTGGTCGAGTATCTTGAATCCGATGCATGAAAGCAAGTTTACTGTAACTCTCGAGGCTTCCTAGTGAGAATATAACCCAGATATTTCGTCGGCATTGAGAACAGTGGTCTCCAAGAACACGTATCCGGAAGGGCTGCATTTGACTAGTGAAGACTCTTCTGGTGGTCCGGTATCATGAATCCGATGCATGAGAGCAAATTTACTGCAGCTCTCGAGGCTTCCTAGTGAAAATATAACACAGAAATATAGTAGCGATTGTGAACTGTAGTCTCCAAGATCACCTATCTGCAAGGGTAGCAGTTGACCCATGGAGACTCTCCTGGTGGTCCAGTATCTTGAATCCGATGCATGAAAGCAAGTTTACTGTACCTCTCGAGGCTTCCTAGTGAGAATATAACCCAGAAATTTCGTCGCGATTGAAAACTGTAGTCTGCAAGATCACTTATCTGCAAGGGCTGCAGATGACCCATGGAGACTCTCCTTGTGGTGCAGTATCTTGAATCCGCTGAATGATAGCAAGTTTACTGTAACTCTCGAGGCTTCGTAGTGGGAATAAAACCCAGAAATTTCTTCGCAATTGGGAACTGTAGTCTCCAAGATCATTAATCTGCAATGGGTTGCAGATGACCCATTAAGACTCTCCTGGTGTTCAAGTACCTTGAATCCGATGCATGAAAGCAAGTGTACTGTAACTCTCGAGGCTTCCTAGTGAGAATATAACCCAGAAATTTCGTCGCGACTGAAAACTGTTGTCTGCAAGATCACTTATCTGCAAGGGCTGCAGTTTATCTAAGGAGACTCTCCTATTGGATCAGTATCTAGAATCCGGTACATAAAACCAAGTTTACTTTATCTCTAGTCATCCTAGTGAGAATATAACCCAGAAATTTCGTCGCTATTGGGAACTGTATTCTCCAAGATCACTTATCTGCAAGGGCTGCGTTTGATTCATGGAGACTCTCCTGGTGGTCGAATACCTTGAATCCGATGCATGAAAGCAAGTTTACTGTAACTCTCGATGCTTCATACTGAGAATATAACTCAGAAATTTTGTCGCGATTGAGAACTGTAGTCTCCAAGATCACTTATCTACAAGGGCTGCAGTTGAACCTTGGAGACTCTCCTGGTGGTCCAGTATCTTGAATCCGATGCATGAAAGCAAGTTTACTGTAACTCTCAAGGCTTCCTAGTGCGAATATAACCTAGAAATTTCGTCGCGATGCAGAACTGTAGTCTCCAAGATCACTTATCTGCAAGGGCTGCAGTTGACCCATGGAGACTCTCCTGGTGGTGCAGTATCTTGAATCCGCTGAATGATAGCAAGTTTACTGTAACTCTCGAGGCTTCGTAGTGGGAATAAAACCCAGAAATTTCTTCGCGATTGGGGACTGTAGTCTCCAAGATCATTTATTTGCAAGGGCTGCAGTTGACCCATGGAGACTCTCCTGGTTATCGAGTATCTTTAATCCGATGCATGAAAGCAAGTTTACTGTAACTCTCGAGGCTTCCTAATGAGAATATAACCCAGAAATTTCGGCGCGATTGAGAACTGTAGTCTCCAAGATCACTTATCTGCAAGGGCAGCAGTTTATCTAAGGAGACTCACCTATTGGATCAGTATCTAGAATCCGGTGCATAAAACCAAGTTTACTTTATCTCGAGTCATCCTAGTGTGAATATAACCCAGAAATTGCGTCGCTATTGAGAACTGTATTCTCCAAGATCACTTATCTGCAAGGGCTGCTGTTGATTCATGGAGACTCTCCTGGTGGTCGAATACCTTGAATCCGATGCATGAAAGCAAGTTTACTGTAACTCTCGATGCTACATACTGAGAATATAACTCAGAAATTTCGTCGCGATTGAGAACTGTAGTCTCCAAGATCACTTATCAGCAAGGGCTGCAGTTGACCCTTGGAGACTCTCCTGGTGGTCCAGTATCTTGAATCCGATGCATGAAAGCAAGTTTACTGTAACTCTCAAGGCTTCCTAGTGAGAATATAACCCAGAAATTTCGTCGCGATGCAGAACTGTAGTCTCCAAGATCACTTATCTGCAAGGGCTGCAGGTAGCCCATGGAGACTCTCCTGGTGGTCGAGTACCTTGAATCCGATGCATGAAAGCAAGGACACTGTAACTCTCGAGGCTTCCTAATGGGAATATAAAGCAGAAATTTCGTCGCTATTGAGAACTGTAGTCTCTAAGATCACTTATCTGGAAGGGCTGCAGTTGACCGTTGGAGACTCTCGTGGTGGTCGAGTACCTTGAATCCGATGCATGAAAGGAAGTTTACTGTAACTCTCGAAGCTTCCTAGTGAGAATATAACCCAGAAATTACGTCGCGATTGAGAACTGTAGTCTCCAAGATCACTTATCTGCAAGGGCTGCGGTTGATCCATGGACACTCTCCAATTGGTCCAGTAACTTGAATCCGGTGCACGAAACCAAGTTTACTGTAACTCTCGAGGCT
The DNA here is from genome assembly GCF_021461385.2 of Schistocerca piceifrons. NCBI lineage: Eukaryota > Metazoa > Arthropoda > Insecta > Orthoptera > Acrididae > Schistocerca > Schistocerca piceifrons. The sequence continues at coordinate 240,354 of NW_025728794.1, read as the reverse complement.
TCCTAGTGAGAATATAACCCAGAAATTTCGTCGCGATTGAGAGCAGTAGTCTCCAAGATCATTTATCGGCAAGGACTGCAGTTGACCCATGGAGACTCTCCTGGTGGTGCATTATTTTGAATCCGATGAATGAAAGCAAGATTACGGTAACTCTCGAGGCTTCCTAGTGGGAATATAACCCAGAAATTTTGTCGCGATTGAGAAGTGTAGTCTCCAAGATCACCTATCTGCAAGGGCCGCAGTTTACCCTTGGAGAATCTCCTGGTGGTCGAGTATCTTGAATCCGATGCATGAGAGTAAGTTTACTGTAACTGTCGAATCTCCCTAGTGAGAATATAACCCAGAAATTTCGTCGCGATTGAGAACTGTAGACTCCAAGATCATTTATCTGCAAGGGCTGCAGTTTACCCATGGAGACTCTCCTGGTTGTCGAGTACCTTGAATCCGATGCATAAGAGCAAGTTTACTGTAACACTCGAGGCTTCCTAGTGAGAATATAACCCAGAAATTTTGTCGCGGTTGAGAACTGTAGTCTCCAGGATCACCTATCTGCAAGGGCCGCAGTATACCCATGGAGACTCTCCTGGTTGTCGAGTACCTTGAATCCGATGCATGAGAGCAAGTTTACTGTAACTCTCGAGGCTTCCTACTGAGAATATAACCCAGAAATTTCGTCGCCATTGAGAACTGTGGTCTCCAAGATCACTTATCTGCAAGGGCTGCAGTTGATCCATGGACACTCTCATATTGGCCCAGTGTAAGTAGGCTGTTTAGGTTTTTCTATTGGTAACGCCACCTCTGTATGAAAATCACTGGCTGTGCTGTGTGCAGTCTGTGGCTGCTTTGCATTGTTGTAATACTCGCCATTGTAGTGTTAGGCATCTGGCTGTGAACAGCGCGTAGCGTTGCGCAGTTGGAGGTGAGCCGCCAGCAGTGGCTGATGTGGGGAGAGAGATGGCGGAGTTTTGAAATTTGTCATGAACTGCTATATTTATATATGATGATATCAAGGTAAATACATTGTTTGTTCTCTATTAATATCTTTCATTTGCTAACTATCCCTATCAGTAGTTAGTGCCTTCCATAGTTTGAACCTTTTATTTAGCTGGCAGTAGTGGCGCCCGCTGTATTGCAGTAGCTTGAGCAGCGAAGATTTTTGTGAAGTAAGTGATTTGTGAAAGGTATAGGTTAATGTTAGTCAGGGCCATTCTTTTGCAGGGATTTTTGAAAGTCAGATTGCGTTGCGCTAAAAAATTGTGTGTTAGGTTAAGGACTGTCGTGTATAATTGTTCAAGGGGTACGTTTCATATGTCGACCCTTAGCCGAGGATACCTCATTGGAATCTTCTGATTTTTTCTTGTAGTTTGTGTAATTAGTGTAGATTTTGTTTATTGATAGCGCGTAATCATAGAGATGATTTCCTTTGTAGTTGTAGTTTTTCATTGTTGTACAGTAAAACAGTTGTGGCATGCATGTAGATTTGCACCAAGTATTTCGCAGCTGCGCTGGTAATTAAGTAGACATTATTTCCATTGCTATGTTATTTTATTTTGCTTTTCAAATTGTGCTTTTCTGTGTTATCGTGTGAAATATTGTGACAATTATGGCGTGTGAAAAACGTAATACTAGGCTCCAAAGTAAACTGAGAAATGACAGTGAAGACGAAAGCAGTGTGTTAGCGCCGCAGAGTAATTAATTAACAGGCATTCAAAGTAGTAATTTGGTAACCGTGCATAGGGAAATGGAGCGGGCGGCAAACAATGGCGTGGACAGTGAAACAATTAGTGAAGAGGGACGCATTATCGATCGATCGGTCGGTAACAGGTCGCCTCAGGAATCGGGAATGACAGAACACAATATTGCAAATACTGTAGACTCAGGTTTTGGGTTCTCACCGTTTTCTCAAATGAATCAAGACACATTTTCCGCTTGTCAAAATGTGAATGTTGCCGGTGCAAATTCACTGCCGAAAAGCACTGAGGAACATGTTTCAGACACCAATGCATTGTTATTACAATTAATACAACAAATGGGACAAACACAGCAAAAGCTTCAGAAGTTAGACACATTGGAACAAAATCAGAGACAAACACAGCAACAGTTAGACGCAATGGAACAAAATCTTCACACCACGCTTGAACAAACACATGAAGATTTAACTACTGAGTTACATAACATCGAATCGAAATGTCAAAAAGTCTGTAATGACGTAAAAACACAAATTTGTGAGCATTTCCAACCTATTTTTTCGCGTCATGAAAATGCATTACAGAATCATGAAGCAGCCATAAAAGAACTGCAAACTATTGTTCATGAAAATCACAACACCTTGCAAGCTAAAATTGACTCAGTTGCATCTACCGATTCGGTTACGCAACTTGCAAAAACTCAAGAAAACTTAAAGGACACAGTAGATACGATTTCAACACAAATGGACACCCTGAAACTTGGTTCAAAAAAACACAGTGAGGAAATGTGTTCACTATCGGAAAAAGTAGCCGAACTTTCGGATCAGGTCACTAACTTATCTACAAAGGTAGATGATGATCTGAATGACACAAGACCTGTAGCCTTCACTAACACAGAAGAATATGAACAAATTACAAAATTCAAACAGAATCAAAATCAAATCAATACACAGTACAAAAGAGAAATCCGGGAAGTACAAGATCAGCTGACACAGGTAATACAAGAATTACGTATTTCAGAGGATACTCGCGCCCCAATACGGGAAGAGGGACACAGAAATACGGAACAGCCACAAAATAATAACACAGGACTCTTCGGAAATTATGAAAGAAATCGGCAAGGCGCATTGGATTTTGAGATGGAACCGCCGACACAACATAACAATGACCGATATGCGACTCGCCGACACGATGATTTTGACTATGAGCTGTTCATTACCACACGTAAATTCAAAACATTTAAGAATTCTGGCAATGACATTCATCCACAAGCATGGCTGCATCAATTCTCTCATTGTTTTCCTCCCAACTGGTCATTAGAGCACAGATTAGAATTTATATGTGGCTACTTAGAGAATGAACCAGCTGTAAGAATGCGATCGGTCATTCACGATTGCCACAGTGAAGGAGAGTTTTACCATGCCTTCCTCTCAGCATATTGGTCTCAAGCCGCACAAGACCGAGTAAAACATGGCATCATAATGATGAAACATTTCGAACAATCAGAATTTTCCAGTCTTGCGAAATATTTTGAAGACATGTTGCACAAGAATCAGTACCTGTCAAACCCATACAGCCCCTCAGAACTCATCCGCATTTGCTTAATCAAGTTACCTGAACATTTACGACATATTATTTTAGCAGGACGTTGCAAAGAAGACATTGAGGCTTTTCAGGGACTGTTACAAGAACTGGAAATTGACACTGACAATCGCGAAATGCGAAAACAGGAAAACAATCACTACAGGTCACATCCGTCACAATTCCGTGACGACAGAAACAATAACTGGACACAAGTCTATTCTTACAACGCAAATCGTGACCAAAACAGACACCACCCATATGACAACCACTGGCAGAGTAATAATAGTTACAGGGAAAGATCACCTCTCCGCGGTAATGACTATTACAGAGACAATCAGAGAAACAGACAATATGGGAACCAAAATAATTATTATTACGGGAGACAGAATAACTTTAGACGCAACGGTCCAGCGCGCCGTTACGATTCAGGGAGAAATTCTCCAGCACTTAACCGACAAGAAAGAAACTACAGGAACTACCGACATGACGACAGACGATGTGATCGTAACGACAGACCTGAATTGCATCAGAACTGGCGGGATTTAAACAGGGCAGGGCCCTCACGTCACGGCGAATTTGTAGAAGCTAGGTCTCCTAATCCCAATAACGACGCGCGCCAACAAAGAGACAGACAATGACTCGCACCGCAGGCAGCCACCTGCGCCGGCTGGCTCAGAGAAAAATAACACAGATGCTAACCTTGAGAAAAGATGTAGCATTCTTTACCGATGTATACAACATGATAATTGCTGTGAAGTTTAAACTCTGTCCACTAGGAAGAGTAAAGCATTGCACCACATTTCACATGTAAAACCATTTATTGAGAGATAATTTGCCTTTTAACTTCGTCTTTCCTATAAAATTTTTCACCTTACATTACTAGTATGCTTTGTCAGACTTAGAATCTGTTAACATGCAAAAATGTTTGAAGTTAAATATCAAGTCAAGAACCAAGAAAACTTATTTTTTACAGAAATTACGAATGCATTGTTATGTTGAACAGATGACACAGTGTTGTTATTTGTACATTCTTGCTTGTTAGTTGCACGATTACATAACGACTATAAGGCTCACATACTTAGAACATATACTGCTAATGAGATTTTAATGCAGCATTTTGGTTTAGTTGAAAAGACATTCTTTATTTGAAGTACTTTCTGTGGGATTAAAGATGACTTAGCATTTGGTTTCTTTGACAGCTACACGATTATATCACGACGCTACTAATGAGTGACAATTTACAATGTTGCTTTTGCGGTGTATCTGTTTTATATCTGCACAGTTTTTCTGAATTCTTCTGGAAAGTAAAACAGGTTTTAGTAGTAACTTTTGTAGTATAGCTACAATGAGACAGGGCTTTCCGTAGCACAACAATACGTTACAGTACAGCACTTTCTTCATCACAACAATAAGCGTAATAACTACGATATCTATACGCAAAGCATTTCACTTTTGTTTATCATGAGGTAAGTAAATTGGCTTCTGCAGAACTTGGCTTTTGGAGGAAAATAACTACGACAGTTCCACAGAGATTATCTTACAGCAAGACGCTTATTTAGCGCTACAGGACACGCATTTGAGCGATTAATTTTGTACTTAAAACATTTATTTTTAAAGGTATTTGAAGTACAATGATACGAAGCTTTCCATGATACATTTCATTCCATTGCTGTAATGTGTAACACCTGAGGGTATAATTACATTAATCCTCAGGGGGGTACACGCCTACTTTGTGTACCATGTGTGTAGCAAGCACAAGGAGCTCTAGCTAATGTGGTATTTGCTTATACAACTTTACACATCGGTACCATATTTCTCTAACACACAAATTACACAGCTATCTGATCATGTAACTGAGAGATAAACTTTTTTTATTACATCAGTGACAGATGTTTACGCAATTACACAGTTGGATAACTTCACACTTATAAAATTGTATTTTGTCTGTACTTTGTGAAATGCTCATATTTTTTCGGAATAATTGTGATACTATTAGAGCTTTGAATGATGTATTTGGTAAGGGAGCATGATTTTAAAGTACGTTTGAGGTAGATGACACTATTGAAATGAGCAGAGAATTTTTTTTAGGTTTTGAAATTATTACAAAAATCTACGACGTTTTTTGAGATTTGACTGAGGTGTTATGATGTTATTATTACGACGACGATGAGAAAATCACTGCAATTTTACTGTGACGAATGATGAGGACTGTCTTTATGGACTGTGAGAAAATTTGAGCTTTTGACCAACATTGTATCAATAAGTGTGTACATTTGATTTCTTTGTTATTGTAATTATGAAAAATTTTTTCAAATCTGTATCGGCCACTGCCCAATACAATTTGTAAAATTTTTTGTGGGGAGCATGGTGGCTATGTAAGTAGGCTGTTTAGGTTTTTTTATTGGTAACGCCACCTCTGAATGAAAATCACTGGCTGTGCTGTGTGCAGTCTGTGGCTGCTTTGCATTGTTGTAATACTCGCCATTGTAGTGTTAGGCATCTGGCTGTGAACAGCGCGTAGCGTTGCGCAGTTGGAGGTGAGCCGCCAGCAGTGGTGGATGTGGGGAGAGAGATGGCGGAGTTTTGAAATTTGTCATGAACTGCTATATTTATATATGATGATATCAAGGTAAATACATTGTTTGTTCTCTATTAATATCTTTAATTCGCTAACTATCCCTATCAGTAGTTAGTGCCTTCCATAGTTTGAATCCTTTATTTAGCTGGCAGTAGTGGCGCTCGCTGTATTGCAGTAGCTTGAGCAGCGAAGACTTTTGTGAGGTAAGTGATTTGCGAAAGGTATAGGTTAATGTTAGTCAGGGCTATTCTTTTACAGGGATTTTTGAAAGTCAGATTGCGTTGCGCTAAAAAATTGTGTGTCAGGTTAAGGACTGTCGTGTATAATTGTTCAAAGGGGCCGTTTCACCAGTATCTTGAATCCGGTGCATGAAACCAAGTTTACTGTAACGCTCGAGGCTTCCTAGTGAGACTATAACCCAGAAATTTCGTCGCGACTCAGAACTGCAGTCTCCAAGATCACTTATCTGCAAGGGCTGCAATTGACCCATGGAGTCTCTCCTGGTGGTCGAGTACCTTGAATCCGATGCATGAAACAAGATTTCTGTAACTCTCGAGGCTTCCTAGTGAGAATTTAACCCAGAAATTTCGTCGAGATCGAGAACTGTAGTCTCCAAGATGACTTTTCTGCAAGGGCTGCAGTTGACCCATGGAGACTCTCCTGGTGGTCGGGTACCTTGAATCCGATGCATGAAAGCAAGTTTGTGGTAACTCTCGAGGCTTCCTAGTGAGAATATAACCCAGATATTTCTTCGCGATTGAGAACTGTAGTCTCCAAGGTCATTTACCTGCAAGGGCTGCAGTTGACACATGGAGACTCTCCTGGTGGTCGAGTATCTTGAATACGATGCATGAAAGCGAGTTTACTGTAACTCTCGAGGCTTCCTAGTGAGAATATAACCCAGAAATTTCGTCCCGATTGAGAACTGTAGTCTCCAAGGTCACTTTTCTGCAAGAGCTGCAGTTGATAGATGGAGACTCTCCTGGTGCTCGAGTACCTTGAATCCGATGCATGAAAGCAAGGTTACTGTAACTTTCGAGGCTTCCTAGTGAGAATATGACCCAGATTATTCGTCGCGATTGAGAACTGTAGTCACCAAGATCACTTATCTGCAAGGGCTGCAGTTGACCCGTGGAGACTCTCCTGGTGGTCGAGTACCTTGAATCCGATGCATGAAAGGAAGTTTACTGTAACTCTCGAGGCTTCCTAATGAGTATATAACCCAGACATTTCGTCGCGATTGAGAACTGTAGTCTCCAAGATCACTTATTTGCAAGGGCAGCAGTTGACCTAAGGAACCTGTCCTGGTGGTCGAGTACCTCGAATCCGATGCATGAAAGCAATTTTACTGTAACTCTCGAGGATTCCTAGTGAGAATATAATCCAGAATTTCCGTCGCGATTGAGAACTGTAGTCTCCAAGATCACTTATCTGCAAGGGCTGCAGTTGATCCATTGAGACGCTCCTGGTGGTCCAGTATCTTTAATCCGATGCATGACAGCAAGTTTACTGTAACTCTCGAGGCTTCCTAGTGAGAATATAACACAGAATATTCGTCGCGATTGGGATCTGTAGTCTCCGAGATCACGTATCTGCAAGGGCTGCAGTTGATCCATGGAAACTCTCATGGTGGTCCAGTAACTTGAATCCGATCATGAACGCAAGTTTACTGTAATTCTCGAGGCTTCCTAGTGAGAATATAACCCAGAAATTACGTCGCGATTGAGAACTGTAGTCTTCAAGATCACTTATCCGCAAGGGCTGCAATTGACCCATGGAGACTCTCGTGGTGGTTTAGTACCTTGAATCCGATGCATGAAAGCAAGGTTACTGTAACTCTCGAGTATTCGTTGTGAGAATATAACGCAGAAATTTCGTCGCGATTGAGAACTGTAGTCTTCAAGATCACCTATCTGCAAGGGCTGCAGTTGACCCATGGAGACTCTCCTGGTTGTCGAGTACCTTGAATCCGATGCATGAAAGCAAGTTACTATAACTCTCGAATCTTAATTGTGAGAATATAACCCAGAAATCTCGTCGCGATTGAGAACTGCAGTCTCCAAGATCGCTTATCTGCAAGGGCTGCAGTTGACCCATGGAGACTCACCTGGTTGTCGAGTACCTTGAATCCGATGCATGAAAGCAAGTTTACTATAACTCTCGAGGCTTCCTAGTGAGAATATAACCCAGAAATTTCGTCGCGATTGAGAACTGTAGTCTCCAAGATCACTTATCTGCAAGGGCTGCAGTTGACCCGCGGAGACGGTCCTGGTGGTCGAGTACCTTGAATCCGATGCATGAGAGCAAGTTTACTGTAAGTCTCAAAGCTTCCTAGTGAGAATATAACCCAGAAATTTCGTCGCGATTGAGAACTGTAGTTCTTAAGATCACTTATCTGCAAGGGCTGCAGTTGATCCATGGAGACTCTTTTGGTGGTCCAGTATCCTGAAGCCGGTGCATGAAAGCAAGTATACTGTAACTCTCGAAGCTTCCTAGTGAGAATATAACGTAGAATATAACCTAGAAATTTCTCGAAGCTTCCTAGTGAGAATATAACCTAGAAATTTCGTCGCGATTGAGACCTGTAGTCTCCAAGATCACTTATCTATAAGGGCTGCAGTTGACCCATGGAGACTCACCTGGTTGTCGAGTACCTTGAATCCGATGCATGGAAGCAAGTTTACTACAACCCTCGAGGCTTCCTAGTGAGAATATAACCCAGAAATTTCGTTGCGATTGTGAACTGCAGTCTCCAAGATTACTCATCTGCAAGGGCAACAGTTGACCCATGGAGACTCACCTGGTTTTGGAGTACCTTGTATCCGATGCTTGAATGCAAGTTTACTATAACTCTCGAGGCTTCCTAGTGAGAATATAACCCAGAAATTTCGTCGCGATTGAGAACTGTAGCCTTCAAGGTCACTTATCTGCAAGGGCTGCAGTTGATCAATGGAGACACTTTTGGTGGTCCAGTATCTTGAATCCGGTGCATGAAAGCAAGTTTACTGTAACTCTCGAGGTTTCCTAGTGAGAATATAAAATAGAAATTTCGTCGCGATTGAGAACTGTGGTCTTCAAGATCACTTATCTGCAAGGGGTGCAGTTGACCCATGGAGTCTCACCTGTTGGTCTAGTACCTTGAATCCGATGCATGAAAGCTAGTTTACTGTACCTCTCGAAGCTTCCTAGTGAGAATATAACCCAGAAATTTCGTCGCGATTGTGAACTATGGTCTCCAAGATCACTTACCTGCAAGGGCTGCAGTTTACCCATGGAGACTCACCTGGTTGTCGAGTATCTTGAATCCGATGCATGAAAGCATGTTTACCATAACTTTCGCGGCTTCCTAGTGAGAATATAACCCAGAAATTTCGTCGCGATTCAGAACTGTAGTCTCCAAGATCACTTATCTGCAATGGCTGCAGTTTACCCATGGAATCTCTCCTGGTGGACTAGTACCTTGAATCTGATGCATGAAAGCAACTTTACTGTAACTCGAGAAGCTTCCCAATGGGAATATAACTCAGAAATTTCGTTGCGATGTAAACCAGTAGTCTCCAAGATCAATTATCTGCAAGGGCTGCATTTGACCCATGGAGACTCACCTGGTTGTCGAGTACCTTGAATCCGATGCATGAAAGCAAGATTATTATTATTCTCGAGGATCCCTAGTGCGAATATAACTCAGAAATTTCGTCCCGACTGAGAACAGTAGTCTCCAAGATCACTTATCTGCAAGGGCTGCAATGACCCATGGAGACTCTCCTGGCTGTCGAGTCACTGAATCCGATGCATGAAAGCAAGTTTACTGTAAGTCTCGAGGCTTCCTAGTGGGAATATAACCCAGATATTTCGTCGCGATTGAGAACTGTAGTCTTCAAGATCACTTATCTGCAAGGGCAGCAGTTGACCCATGGAGACTCTCCTGGTTGTCGAGTACCTTGAATGCGATGCATGAAAGCAAGTTATTATAACTCTCGAAGCTTCCTAGTGAGAATATAACCCAGTAATTTCGTCGCGATTGAGAACTGTAGTCTTCAAGATCACTTATCTGCAGAAGCTGCAGTTGATCCATGGAGACTCCTTTGGTTGTCCAGTATCCTAAATCCGGTGCATGAAAGCAAGTTTACCGTAACTCTCGAGATTTCCTAGTGAGAATATAACCCAGAAATTTCGTCGCGATTGAGAACCGCAGTGTGCAAGATCACTTACCTGCAAGGGCTGCAGTAGACCCATGGAGACTCACCTTATTGTCGAGTACCTTCAATCCGATGCATGAAAGCAAGTTAACTATAACTTTCACGGCTTCCTAGTGAGAATATAACCCAGAAATTTCGTCGCGATTGAGATCTGTAGTCTCCAAGATCACTTATCTGCAAGGGCTGCAGATGACCCATGGAGTCTCTCCTGGTGGTCCAGTACCTTGCATCCGATGCATGAAAGCAAGTTTACTAAAACTCTCGAAGCTTCTCAATGGGAATATAACTCAGAAATTTCGTTGCGATTGAAACCAGTAGTCTCCAAGATCACTTATCTGCAAGGGCTGCAGTTGACCCATGGAGACTGTCCTCGTTGTCCAGTACCTTGAATCCGATGCATGAAAGCAAGTTTACTGTAACTCTCGAAGCTTCCTAGTGAGAATATAACCCAGAAATTTCGTCGCGATTGAGAACTGTAGTCTTCAAGAACACTTATCTGCAAGGGCTGCAGTTGACCCGTGGAGACTCTCCTGGTTTTCGAGTACCTTGAATCCGATGCATGAAAGCAAGTTTACTATATCTCTCGAGGGTCCCTAGTGAGAATGTAACACAGAAATTTCGTCCCGACTGAGAATAGTAGTCTCCAAGATCACTTACCTGCAGGGGCTGCAATGACTCATGGAGACTCTCCTGGTTGTCGTGTCACTGAATCCGATGCACGAAAGCAAGTTTACTGTAACTCTCGAGGCTTCCTAGTGGGAATATATCCCAGAAATTTCGTCGCGATTGAGACCTGTAGTCTTCAAGATGACTTATCTGCAAGAGCTGCAGTTGACCCATGGAGTCTCTCCTGGTGGTCTAGTACCTTGAATGCGATGCATGAAAGGAAGTTTACTGTAACTCTCGAAGCTTCCTAGTGAGAATATAACCCAGAAATTTCGTCGCGATTGAGAACTGTAGTCTTCAAGATTATTTATCTGCAAGGGCTGCAGTTGACCCTTGGAGACTCTCCTGGTTGTCGAGTACCTTGAATCCGATGCATGAAAGCAATTTACTATAACTCTCGAAGCTTTCTACTGAGATTATAACCCAGAAATTTCGTCGCGATTGAGAACTGCAATCTCAGAGATCACTTCTCTGCAAGGGCTGCAGTTGACCCATGGAGACTCACCTGGTTGTCGAGTACCTTGAATCCGATGCATGAAAGAATGTTTACTATAACTCTCGAAGCTTCCTAGTGAGAATATAACCCAGAAATTTCGTCGCGATTGAGAACTGTAGTCTCCAAGATCACTTATCTGCAAGGGCTGCAGTTGACAAATGGAGACGCTCCTGGTGGTCGAGTACCTTGAATCCGATGCATGAAAGCAAGTTTACTGTAAGTCTCGAAGCTTCCTAGTGAGAACATAACCCAGAAATTTCGCCGCGATTGAGAACTGTAGTCTTCAAGACCACTTATCTGCCAGGGCTGCAGTTGATCCATGGAGATTCTTTTGGTGGTCCAGTATCTTGAAGCCGGTGCATGAAAGCAAGTTTACTGTAACTCTCGAAGCTTCCTAGTGAGAAAATAACCCAGAAATTTCGTCGCGATTGAGAACTGTAGTCTCCAAGATCACGTATCTGCAAGGGCTCCAGTTGACCCATGGAGTCTCTCCTGGTGGTCTAGTACCATGAATCCGATGCATGAAAGCAAGTTTACCGTAACTCTCGAGGCTTCCTAGTGAGAATATAACCAAGAAATTTCGTCACGATTGAGAACTGTAGTCTCCAAGATCACGTATCTGCAAGGGCTCCAGTTGGCCCATGGAGACTCACCTGGTTGTCGAGTACCTTGAATCCGATGCATGAAAGCAAGTTTACTATAACTCTCGAGGCTTCCTAGTGAGACTATAACCCAGAAATTTCGTCGCGATTGAGAACTGCAGTCTCCAAGATCACTTATCTGCAAGGGCTGCAGTTGACCCATAGAGGCTATTCTGGTTGGCGAGTACCTTGAATCCGATGCATGATACCAAGTTTACTATAACTCTCGAGGCTTCCTAGTGAGAATATAACCCAGATATTTCGTCGCGATTGAGAACTGCAGTCTCCAAGATCACTTATGTGCAAGGGCTGTAGTTGATCCATGGAGACTCTTTTGGTGGTCCAGTATCCTGCATCCGGTGCATGAAAGCAGGTTTACTGTAACTCTCGAGGCTTATTAGTGAGAATATAACCCAGAAATTTCGTCGCGATTGAGAACTCCAATGTCCAAGATCACTTACCTGCAAGGGCTGCAGTTGACCCATAGAGACTCACCTGGTACTCGAGTACCTTGAATCCGATGCATGAAAGCAAGTTTACTATAACTTTTGCGGCTTCCTAGTGAGAATATAACCCAGAAATTTCGTCGCGATTGAGAACTGCAGTGTGCAAGATCACTTACCTGCAAGGGCTGCAGTTGACCCATGGAGACTCACCTGGTTGTTGAGTAGCTTGAATCCGATGCATGAGTGAAAGTTTACTATAACTCTCGAGGCTTCCTAGTGACAATATAACCCAGAAAGTTCGTCGCGATTGAGAACTGTAGTCTCCAAGATCACTTATCTATAAGGGCTGCAGTTGACCCATGGAGACTCACCTGGTTGTCGAGTAGATTGAATACGATGCATGAGTAAAAGTTTACTATAACTCCCGAAGCTTCCTAGAGAGAATATAACCCAGAAATTTCGTCGCGATTGAGAACTGTAGTCTTCAAGATCACTTATCTGCAAGGGCTCCAGTTGGCCCATGGAGACTCAAATGGTTGTCGAGTACCTTGAATCCAATGCATGAAAGCAAGTTTACTATAACTCTCGAGGCTTCCTAGTGAGAATATAACGCAGAAATTTCGTCGCGATTGAGAACTTCAGTCTCCAAGATCACTTATCTGCAAGGGCTGCTGTTGACCCATGGAGGCTCACCTGGTTGGCGAGTACCTTGAATCCGATGCATGAAACCAAGTTTACTATAACTCTCGAGGCTTCCTAGTGAGGATATAAACCAGAAATTTCGTCGCGATTGAGAACTGTAGTCTCCAGGATCACTTATCTGCAAGGGCTGCAGTTGACCCATGGAGACGCTCCTGGTGGTCGAGTACCTTGAATCCTATGCATAAAAGCAAGTTTACTGTAACTCTCGAGGCTTCCTAGTGAGAATATATCCCAGAAATTTCGTCCCGACTGAGAACAGTAGTCTCCAAGATCAATTATCTGCAAGGGGTGCAATGACCCATGGAGACTCTCCTGGTTGTCGAGTCACTGCATCCGATGCATGAAAGCAAGCTTACTGTAACTCTCGAGCCTTCCTAGTGGGAATATAACCCAGAAATTTCGTCGCGATTGAGAACTGTAGTCTTCAAGATCACTTATCTGCAAGGGCTGCAGTTGACCCGTGGAGACGCTCCTGATGGTCGAGTACCTTGAATCCGATGCATGAAAACAAGTTTACTGTAACTCTCGAAGCTTCCTAGTGAGAATATAACCCAGAAATTTCGTCGCGATTGAGAACTATAGTCTTCAAGATCACTTATCTGCAAGGGCTGCAGCCGATACAAGGAGATTCTCCTGGTGGTCCAGTATCTTGAAGCCGGTGCATGAAAGTAAGTTTACTGTAACTCTCGAAGCTTCCTGGAGAGAATATAACCCAGAAATTTCGTCGCTATTGAGAACTGTAGTCTCCAAGATCACTTATCTATAAGGGCTGCAGTTGACCCATGGAGACTCACCTGGTGGTCTAGTACCATGAAGCCGATGCATGAAAGACAGTTTGCTGTAACTCTCGAAGCTTCCTAGTGAGAGTATAACCCAGAAATGTAGTCGCGATTGAGAACTGTAGTCTTCAAGATCACTTATCTGCAAGGGCTGCAGTTGACCCATGGTGACTCTCCTGGTTGTCGAGTACCTTGAATTCGATTCATGAAAGCAAGTTACTATAACTCTCGAAGCTTCCTAGTGAGAATATAACCCAGAAATTTCGTCGCGATTGAGAACTGCAATCTCCAAGATCACTTATGTGCAAGGGCTGTAGTTGACCCATGGAGACTCACCTGGTTGTAGAGTATCTTGAATCCGATGCATGAAAGCAAGTTTACTATAACTCTCGCCTCTTCCAAGTGAGAATATAACCCAGAAATTTCGTCGCGATTGAGGACTGTAGTCTCCAAGACCACTTATTTGCAAGGGCTGCAGTTGACCCATGGAGACTCACCTCATTGTCGAGTACCTTGAATCCGAGGCATGAAAGCAAGTTTACTATAACTCTCGAGGCTTCCTAGTGAGAATATAATCCAGAAATTTCGTCGCGATTGAGAACTGTAGTCTTCAAGATCACTTATTTGTAAGGGCTTCAGTTGATCCATGGAGACTCTTTTGGTGGTCCAGTATCTTAAATCCGGTGCATGAAAGCAAGTTTTCTGTAACTCTCGAGGCTTCCTAGTGAGAATATAACCCAGATATTTCGTCGCGATTGAGAACTGTAGTCTTCAAGATCACGTATCTGCAAGGGCTGCAGTTGACCCATGGAGTCTCTCTTGGTGGTCTAGTACCTTGAATCCGATGCATTAAAGCAAGTTTACTGTAACGCTCGAAGCTTCCTAGTGGGTATATAACCCAGAAATTTCGTCGTGATTGAGAACTACAGTCTCCAAGATCACTTATCTGCGAGGGCTGCAGTTGACCCATGGAGACTCACCTGGTTGTCGAGTACCTTGAATCCGATGCATGAAAGTGAGTTTACTATAACTCTCGAAGCTTCCTAGTGTGAATATAACCCAGAAATTTCGTCGCGATTGAGAACTGTTGTCTTCAAGATCACTTATCTGCAAGGGCTGCAGTTGACCCATGGAGTCTCTCCTGGTGATCTAGTACCTTGAATCCGATGCATGAAAGCAAGTTTACTGTAACTCTCGAAGCCTCCTAGTGAGAATATAACCCAGAAAGTTCGTCGCGATTGAGAACTGTAGTCTCCAAGATCACTTATCTGTAAGGGCTCCTGTTGGCACATGGAGACTCACCTAGTTGTCGAGTACCTTGAATCCGATGCATGAAACCAGGTTTACTATAACCTTCGAGGCTTCCTAGTGTGAATATAACCCAGAAACGTCGTCGCGATTGAGAACTGCAGTCTCCAAGATCATTTATCTGCAAGGGCAGCAGTTGACCCATGGAGACTCACCTGGTTGGCGAGTACCTTGAATTCGATGCATGAAACCAAGTTTACTATAACTCTCGAGGCTTCCTAGTTAGAATATAACCCAGAAATTTCGTCGCGATTGAGAACTGCAGTCTCCAAGATCACTTATCTGCAAGGGCTGCAGTTGACACATGGAGGCTCACCTGGTTGGCGAGGACCTTGAATCCGATGCATGAAAGAATGTTTACTATAACTCTCGAGGCTTCCTAGTGAGAATATAACCCAGAAATTTCGTCGCGATTGAGAACTGTAGTCTCCAAAATCACTTATGTGCAAGGGCTGCAGTTGATCGATGGAGACTCTTTTCGTGGTCCAGTATCCTGAATCCGGTGCATGAAAGCAAGTTTACTGTAACTCTCGAGGCTTCCTAGTGAGAATATAACCCAGAAATTTCGTCACGATTGAGAACTCCAATGTCCAAGATCACTTACCTGCAAGGGCTGCAGTTGACCCATGGAGACTCACCTAGTAGTCGAGTACCTTGAATCCGATGCATGAAAGCAAGTTTACTATAACTTTTACGGCTTCCTAGTGACAATATAACCCAGAAATTTCGTCGCGATTGAGAACTGTAGTCTCCAAGATCACTTATCTGCAAGGGCTGCAGTTGACCCATGGAATCTCTCCTGGTGGTCTAGTACCTTGAATCCGATGCATGAAAGCAGGTTTATTGTAACTCTCGAAGCTTTCCAGCGGGAATATAACTCAGAAATTTCGTCGCGATTGAAACCAGTAGTCTCCAAGATCACTTAACTGCAAGGGCTGCAGTTGACCCATGGAGACTCTCCTGGTTGTCGATTACCTAGAATCCGATGTATGAAAGCAAGTTTACTATAACTCTCGGAGCTTCCTAGTGAGAATATAAACCAGAAATTTCGTCGCGATTGAGAACTGTAGTCTTCAAGATCACTTATCTGCAAGGGCTGCAGTTGACCCATGGAGACTCTCCTGGTTGTCGAGTACCTTGAATCCGATACATGAAAGCAAGTTACTGAGACTCTCGAAGCTTCCTAGTGAGAATATAACCCAGAAATTTCGTCGCGATTGAGAACTGCAGTGTGCAAGATCACTTACCTGCAAGGGCTGCATTGACCCATGGAGACTCACCTTGTTGTCGAGTAGCTTGAATACGATGCATGAGTGAAAGTTTACTATAACTCTCGAGGCTTCCTAGTGAGAATATAACCCAGAAATTTCGTCACGATTGAGAACTGTAGGCTCCAAGATCACTTATGTATAAGGGCTGCAGTTGTTCCATGGAGACTCACCTGGTTGTCGAGTAGATTGAATACGATGCATGAGTGAAAGTTTACTATAAATCCCGAAGCTTCCTAGAGAGAATATAACCCAGAAATTTCGTCGCGATTAAGAACTGCAGTCTGCAAGATCACTTATCTGCAAGGGCTGAAGTTGACCCATGGAGGCTCACCTGGTTGGCGAGTACCTTGAATCCGATGCATGAAACCAAGTTTACTATAACTCTCGAGGCTTCCTAGTGAGAATATAACCCAGAAATTTCGTCGCGATTGAGAACTGTAGTCTCCAAGATCACTTATCTGCAAGGGCTGCAGTTGACCCATGGAGACGCTCCTGGTGGTCGAGTACCTTGAATCCTATGCATGAAAGCAAGTTTACTGTAACTCTCGAGGCTTCCTAGTGAGAATATAACCCAGAAATTTCGTCCCGACTGAGAACAGTAGTCTCCAAGATCAATTATCTGCAAGGGCTGCAATGACCCATGGAGACTCTCCTGGTTGTCGAGTCACTGCATCCGATGCATGAAAGCAAGTTTACTGTAGCTCTCGAGGCTTCCTAGTGGGAATATAACCCAGAAATTTCATCGCGATTGAGAACTGTAGTCTTCAAGATCACTTATCTGCAAGGGCTGCAGTTGACCCGTGGAGACGCTCCTGGTGGTCGAGTACCTTGAATCCGATGCATGAAAACAAGTTTACAGTAACTCTCGAAGCTTCCTAGTGTGAATATAACCCAGAAATTTCGTCGCGATTGAGAACTATAGTCTTCAAGATCACTTATCTGCAAGGGCTGCGGCTGATACAAGGAGACTCTCCTGGTGGTCCAGTATCTTGAAGCCGGTGCATGATAGTAGTTTACTGTTACTCTCGAAGCTTCCTGGTGAGAGTATAACCCAGAAATTTCGTCGCGATTGAGAACTGTAGTCTCCAAGATCACTTATCTATAAGGGCTGCAGTTGACCCATGGAGACTCACCTGGTGGTCTAGTACCTTGAATCCCATGCATGAAAGCAAGTTTACTGTAACTCTCGAAGCTTCCTAGTGAGAGTATAACCCAGAAATTTAGTCGCGATTGAGAACTGTAGTCTTCAAGATCACTTATCTGCAAGGGCTGCAGTTGACCCATGGAGACTCTCCTGGTTGTCGAGTACCTTGAATTCGATTCATGAAAGCAAGTTACCATAACTCTCGAAGCTTCCTAGTGAGAATATAACCCAGAAATTTCGTCGCGATTGAGAACTGCAATCTCCAAGATCACTTATGTGCAAGGGCTGTGGTTGACCCATAGAGACTCACCTGGTTGTAGAGTATCTTGAATCCGATGCATGAAAGCAAGTTTACTATTACTCTCGAGGCTTCCAAGTGAGAATATAACCCAGAAATTTCGTCGCGATTGAGAACTGTAGTCTCCAAGATCACTTATCTGCAAGGGCTGCAGTTGACCCATGGAGGCGCTCCTGGTGGTCGAGTACCTTGAATCCGATGCATGAAAGCAAGTTTACTGTAAGTCTCGAAGCTTCCTAGTGAGAATATAACCCAGAAATTTCTTCGCGATTGAGAACTGTAGTCTCCTAGATCACTTATCTATAAGGGCTGCAGTTGACCCATAGAGACTCACCTCATTGTTGAGTACCTTGAATCCGAGGCATGAAAGCAAGTTTACTACAACTCTCGAGGCTTCCTAGTGAGAATACAACCCAGAAATTCGTCGCGAGTGTGAACTACAGTCTCCAAGATCACTTATCTGTAAGGCCAACAGTTGACCCATGGAGACTCACCTGGTGTTGGAGTACCTTGTATCCGATGCATGAAAGCAAGTTTACTATAACTCTCGAGGCTTCCTAGTGAGAATATAATCCAGAAAAAATTCGTCGCGATTGAGAACTGTAGTCTTGAAGATCACTTATCTGTAAGGGCTTCAGTTGATCCATTTAGACACTTTTGGTGGTCGTGTATCTTGAATCCGGTGCATGAAAGCAAGTTTTCTGTAACTCTCGAGGCTTCCTAGTGAGAATATAACCCAGATATTTCGTCGCGATTGAGAACTGTAGTCTTCAAGATCACTTATCTGCAAGGGCTGCAGTTGACCCATGGAGTCTCTCCTGGTGGTCTAGTACCTTGAATCCGATGCATGAAAGCAAGTTTACTGTAACTCTCGAAGCTTCCTAGTGGGAATATAACCCAGAAATTTCGTCGTGATTGAGAACTGCAGTCTCCAAGATCACTTATCTGCAAGGGCTGCAGTTGACCCATGGAGACTCACCTGGTTGTCGAGTACCTTAAATCCGATGCATGAAAGCGAGTTTACTATAACTCTCGAAGCTTCCTAGTGAGAATATAACCCAGAAATTTCGTCGCGATTGAGAACTGTTGTCTTCAAGATCACTTATCTGCAAGGGCTGCAGTTGACCCATGGTGTCTCTCCTGGTGATCTAGTACCTTGAATCCGATGCATGAAAGCAAGTTAACCGTAACTCTCGAAGCTTCCTAGTGAGAATATAACCCAGGCATTTTGTCGCGATTGAGATCTGTAGTCTTTAAGATCACTTATCTGCAAGGGCTGCGGTTGACCCATGGAGACTATCCTGGTTGTCGAGTACCCTGAATGCGATGCATGAAAGCAAGCTACTATAACTCTCGAAGCTTCCTAGTGAGAATATAACCCAGAAATTTCGTCGCGATTGAGAACTGTAGTCTTCAAGACCACTTATCTGCAGGGGCTGCAGTTGATCAATGGAAACTCTTTTGGTGGTCCAGTATCTTGAAGCCGGTGCATGAAAGCAAGTTTACTATAACTCTCGAAGCTTCCTAGTGAGAATATAACCCGGAAATTTCTTCGCGATTGAGAACTGTAGTCTCCTAGATCACTTATCTATAAGGGCTGCAGTTGACCCATGGAGACTCACCTCATTGTTGAGTACCTTGAATCCGAGGCATGAAAGCAAGTTTACTACAACTCTCGAGGCTTCCTAGTGAGAATACAACCCAGAAATTCGTCGCGAGTGTGAACTACAGTCTCCAAGATCACTTATCTGTAAGGCCAACAGTTGACCCATGGAGACTCACCTGGTGTTGGAGTACCTTGTATCCGATGCATGAAAGCAAGTTTACTATAACTCTCGAGGCTTCCTAGTGAGAATGTAATCCAGAAATTTCGTCGCGATTGAGAACTGTAGTCTTGAAGATCACTTATCTGTAAGGGCTTCAGTTGATCCATTTAGACACTTTTGGTGGTCGTGTATCTTGAATCCGGTGCATGAAAGCAAGTTTTCTGTAACTCTCGAGGCTTCCTAGTGAGAATATAACCCAGATATTTCGTCGCGATTGAGAACTGTAGTCTTCAAGATCACTTATCTGCAAGGGCTGCAGTTGACCCATGGAGTCTCTCCTGGTGGTCTAGTACCTTGAATCCGATGCATGAAAGCAAGTTTACTGTAACTCTCGAAGCTTCCTAGTGGGAATATAACCCAGAAATTTCGTCGTGATTGAGAACTGCAGTCTCCAAGATCACTTATCTGCAAGGGCTGCAGTTGACCCATGGAGACTCACCTGGTTGTCGAGTACCTTGAATCCGATGCATGAAAGCGAGTTTACTATAACTCTCGAAGCTTCCTAGTGAGAATAGAACCCAGAAATTTCGTCGCGATTGAGAACTGTTGTCTTCAAGATCACTTATCTGCAAGGGCTGCAGTTGACCCATGGTGTCTCTCCTGGTGATCTAGTACCTTGAATCCGATGCATGAAAGCAAGTTTACCGTAACTCTCGAAGCTTCCTAGTGAGAATATAACCCAGACATTTTGTCGCGATTGAGATCTGTAGTCTTTAAGATCACTTATCTGCAAGAGCTGCGGTTGACCCATGGAGACTATCCTGGTTGTCGAGTACCCTGAATGCGATGCATGAAAGCAAGCTACTATAACTCTCGATGCTTCCTAGTGAGAATATAACCCAGAAATTTCGTCGCGATTGAGAACTGTAGTCTTCAAGACCACTTATCTGTAAGGGCTGCAGTTGATCCATGGAGACTCGTTTGGTGGTCCAGTATCTTGAAGCCGGTGCATGAAAGCAAGTTTACTGTAACTCTCAAAGCTTCCTAGTGGGAATATAACCCAGAAATTTCGTCGCGATTGAGAACTGTAATCTCCAAGATCACTTACCTGCAAGGGCTGCAGTTGACCCATGGAGACTCACCTGGTTGTCGAGTACCTTGAATCCGATGCATGAAAGCAATTTTACTATAACTTTCGCGGCTTCCTGTGAGAATATAACCCAGAAATATCGTCGCGATTGAGAACTGTAGTCTCCAAGATCACTTATCTGTAAGGGCTGCAGTTGACCCATGGAGTCTCTCCTCGTGGTCTAGTACCTTGAATCCAACGCATGAAAGCAAGTTTACTGTAACTCTCGATGCTTCAAAGTGGGAATGTAACTCAGAAATTTCGTCGCGATTATAACCAGTAATCTCCAAGATCACTTATCTGCAAGGGCTGCAGTTGACCCATGGTGACTCTCCTGGTTGTCGAGTACCTTGAATCCGATGCATGAAAGCAAGTTTACTATAACTCTCGAAGCTTCCTAGTGAGAATATAACCCAGAAATTTCGTCGCGAATCAGAACTGTAGTCTTCAAGATCACTTATCTGCAAGGGCTGCAGTTGACCCATGGAGACACTTCTGGTTGTCAAGTACCTTGAATCCGATGCATGAAAGCAAGTTACTATAACTCTCGAAGCTTCCTAGTGAGAATATAACCCAGAAGTTTCGTCGCGATTGAGAACTGCAGTCTACAAGATCGCTTATCTGCAAGGGATGCAGTTGACCCATGGAAACTCACCTGGTAATCGAGGACCTTGAATCCGATGCATGAAAGCAAGTTTACTATAACTCTCGAGTCTCCCTAGTACGAATATACCTCAGAAATTTCGTCCCGACTGAGAACAGTAGTCTCCAACATCACTTATCTGCAGAGGCTGCAATGACCCATGGAGACTCTCCTGGTTGTCGAGTCGCTGAATCCGATGCAGGAAAGCAAGTTTACTGTAACTCTCAAGGCTTCCTAGAGGGAATATAACCCAGATATTTTGTCGCGATTGAGAACTGTAGTCTTCAAAATCACTTACCTGCAAGGGCTGCAGTTGACCCATGGAGTCTCTCCTGGTGGTCTAGTACCTTGAATCCGATGCATGAAAGCAAGATTACTGTAATTCTCGAAGCTTCCTAGTGAGAATATAACCAGCAATTTCGTCGCGATTGAGAACTGTAGTCTTCAAGATCACTTGTCTGCAAGGGCTGCAGTTGATCCATGGAGACTCTTTTGGTGGTCCAGTATCTTGAAGCTGGGTCATGAAAGCAAGTTTACTGTAACTCTCGAAGCTTCCTAGTGAGAATATAACCCAGAATCTTTATCGCGATTGAGAACTGTAGTCTCCAAGATCACTTATCTACAAGGGCTGCAGTTGACCCATGGAGACTCACCTGGTGGTCTAGTACCTTGAATCCGATGCATGAAAGCAAGTTTACTGCAACTCTCGAAGCTTCCTGGTGAGAATATAACCCAGAAATTTCGTCGCGATTGAGAGCTGTAGTCTTAAAGATCACTTATCTATAAGGGCTGCAGTTGACCCACGGAGACTCTCCTGGTTGTCGAGTACCTTGAATCCGATGCATGAAAGCAAGTTATTATAACTCACGAAGCTTCCTAGTGAGAATATAACACAGAAATTTCGTCGCGATCGAGAACTGCATTCTCCAAGATCATTTATCTGCAAGGGCTGCAGTTGACCCATGGAGACTCTCCTGGTGGTCGAGTACCTTGAATCCGATGCATGAAAGCAAGTTTACTGTAACTCTCGAAGCTTCCTAGTGAGAATATAACCAAGAAATTTCGTCGCGATTGAGAACTGCAGTCTCCAAGATCACTTATCTGGAAGGGCAGCAGTTGATCCATGGAGTCTCTCCTGGTTGTCGAGTACCATTAATCCGATGCATGAAAGCACGTTTACTGTAACTCTCGGAGCTAACTAGTGAGATTATAACTCAGAAATTCCTTCGCGATTTAGAACTGTAGTCTCAAAGATCATTTATCTGCAAGGGCCACAGTTGACCCATGGAGACGCTCCTGGTGGTCGAGTACCTTTAATACGATGCATGAAACCAAGTTTACTGTAACTCTCGAGGGTTCATAGTGAGAATATACTCCAGAAATTTCGTCGCGGTCTAGAACTGTAGTCTCCAAGATGACTTATTCGCAAAGACTGCAGCTGACCCATGGAGACTCTCCTGGTGGTCAAGTACCTTGAATCCAATGCATGAAAGCAAGGTTACTGTAACTCTCGAGGCTTCCTATTCAGAATGTAACACAGAATATTCGTCGCGATCTATTACTGTAGTCTCTAAGATCACTTATCTGCAAGGGCTGCAGTTGATCCATGGAGACTCTCCTATTGGTTCAGTATCTTGAATCCGGTGCATGAAACCAAGTTTACTGCAACTCTCGAGGCTTCCTAGTAAGAATATAACCCAAAAATTTCGTCGCGATTAAGAACTGTAGCCTCCAAGATCACTTATCTGCAAGGGCTGCAGTTGACCCATGGAGACTCTCCTGGTGGTAGAGTACCTTGAATCCGATGCATGTAAGCAAGGTTACTGTAACTCTCGAGGCTTCCTAATGAGAATATAACTCAGAAATTTCGTCGCGATTGAGAAGTGTAGTCTCCAAGATCAGTTATCTGCAAGGGCTGCAGTTGATCCATGGAGACTCACCTGGTAATCGAAGACCTTGAATCCGATGCATGAAAGCAAGATGACTATAACTCTCGAGGCTCCCTAGTGCGAATATAACTCAGAAATTTCGTTCCGACTGAGAACAGTAGTCTCCAACATCACTTATCTGCAGAGCCTGCAATGACCCATGGAGACTCTCCTGGTTGTCGAGTCACTGAATCCGATGCATGAAAGCAAGTTTACTGTAACTCTCGAGGTTCCTAGAGGGAATATAACCAAGATATTTCGTCGCGATTGAGAACTGTAGTCTTCAAGATCACTTATCTGCAAGGGCTGCAGTTGACCCATGGAGTCTCTCCTGGTGGTCTAGTACCTTGATTCCGATGCATGAAAGCAAGTTTACTGTAACTCTCGAAGCTTCCTAGTGAGAAAATAACCCAGAAATTTCGTCGCGATTGAGAACTGTAGTCTTCAAGATCACTTATCTGCAAGGGCTGCAGTTGACCCATGGAGGCTCTCCTGGTTGTCGAGTACCTTGAATCCGATGCATGAAAGCAAGTTTACTATAACTCTCGAGGCTTCCTAGTGAGAATATAACCCAGAAATTTCGTCGCGATTGAGAACTTTAGTCTCCAAGATCACTTATCTGCAAGGGCTGCAGTTGACCAATGGAGACGCTCCTGGTGGTCGAGTACCTTGAATCCGATGCATGAAAGCAAGTTTACTGTAACTCTCGAAGCTTCCTAGCGAGAATATAACCCAGAAATTTCGTCGCGATTGAGAACTGTAGTCTTCAAGATCACTTATCTGCGAGGGCTGAAGTTGATCCATGGAGACTCTTTTGGTGGTCCAGTATCTTGAAGCTGGTGCATGAAATCAACTTTACTGTTACTCTCGAAGCTTCCTAGTGAGCATATAACCCAGAAATTTCGTCGCGATTGAGAACTGTAGTCTCCAAGATCACTTATCTATAAGGGCTGCAGTTGACCCATGGAGACTCACCTGGTGGTCTAGTACCTTGAATCCGATGCATGAAAGCAAGTTTAATGCAACTATCGAAGCTTCCTGGTGAGAATATAACCCAGAAATTTCGTCGCGATTGAGAACTGTAGTCTTCAAGATCACTTATCTATAAGGGCTGCAGTTGACCCACGGAGAGTCTCCTGGTTGTCGAGTACCTGGAATCCGATGCATGAAAGCAAGTTACTATAACTCTCGAAGCTTCCTAGTGAGAATATAACCCAGAAATTTCGTCGCGATCGAGAACTGCATTCTCCAAGATCACTTATCTGCAAGGGCTGCAGTTGACCCATGGAGACTCACCTGGTTGTCGAGTACCTTGAGTCCGATGCGTGAAAGCAAGTTTGCTATAACTCTCGAGGCTTCCTAGCGAGAATATAACCCAGAAATTTCGTCGCGATTGAGAACTGTAGTCTCCAAGATCACTTATCTGCAGGGGCTGCAGTTGACCCATGGAGACTCACTTGGTGGTCGAGTACCTTGAATCCGATGCATGAAAGCAAGTTTACTGTAACTCTCGAAGCTTCCTATTAAGAATATAACCCAGAAATTTCGTCGCGATTGAGAACTGTAGTCTTCAAGATCACTTATCTGCAAGGCCTGCAGTTTACCCATGGAGAGTCTCCTGGTGGTCAAGTACCTTGAATCCGATGCAGGAAAGCAAGTTCACTGTAACTCTCGAGTCAACCTAGTGAGAATATAACCCCGAAATTTCGTCGCGATGCAGAACATTAGTCTCCAAGATCACTTATCTGCAAGGGCTGCAGTTGACCCAAGGAGTGTCTCCTGGTTGTCGAGTCACTGAATCCGATGCATGAAAGCAAGTTTACTGTAACTCTCGAGGCTTCCTAGTGGGAATATAACCGAGAAATTTCGTCGCGATTGAGAACTGTAGTCTTCAATAACACTTATCAGCAAGGGCTGCAGTTGACCCATGGAGTCTCTACTGGTGGTCTAGTACCTTGAATCCGATGCATGAAAGCAAGTTTACTGTAACTCTCGAAGCTTCCTAGTGAGAATATAACCCAGAAATTTCGTCGCGATTGAGAACTGCAATGTCTAAGACCATTTATCTGCAAGGGCTGCAGTTGACTCATGGAGACTCACCTGGTTGTCGAGTACCTTGAAACCGATGCATAGAAGCAAGTTTACTATAACTCTCGAAGCTTCCTAGTGAGAATATAACCCAGAAATTTCGTCGCGATTGAGAACTGTAGTCTTCAAGATCACTTATATGCAAGGGCTGCAGTTGACCCATGGAGTCTCTCCTGGTGGACTAGTAAATTGAATCCGATGCATGAAAGCAAGTCTACTGTAACTCTCGAAGCTTCCTAGTGAGAATATAACCCAGAAATTTCGTCGCGATTAAGAACTGTAGTCTCCAAGGTCACTTACCTGCAAGGGCTGCAACTGATCCACGGAGACTCACCTGGTTGTCGAGTACCTTGAATGCGCAGCATAAAAGCAAGTCTACTGTAACTCTGGATTCTTCCTAGTGAGAAAATATTCCAGAAATTACGTGCGATATAGAACTGTAGTCCCAAGATCACTTATCTGCAAGGGCTGCAGCTGAGCCATGGAGACTCTCGTGGTTGTAAAGTATCTTGAATCCGATGCATCCAAGCATGTTTACTGTAACTCTCGAGGCCTCCTAGTGAGAATATAACCGAGAAATTTCGTCGCGATTGAGAATTGTAGTCTCCAAGTTCACTTATCAGCAAGGGTTGCAGTTGACCCATGGAGACGCTCCTGGTGGTCGAGTACCTTAAATCCGATGCACGAAAGCAAGTTTACTCTAACTCTGGAAGCCTCCTAGTGAGAATAATATCCAGAAATTTCGCACGATTGAGAACTGTAGTCTCCAAGATCACTTACCTGCAAATGCTGCAGCTGAGCCATGCAGACTCTCCTGGTGGCCGAGTACCTTGAATCCGATGCATGAAAGCAAGTTTACTGTAACTCTCGAGGCTTCCTAGTTAGAATATAATCCAGAAATTTCGTCGTGATTGAGAATTGTAGTCTCCAAGATAACTAATCTGCAAGGGCTGCAGTTAAATCATGGAGACGCTCCTGGTGGTCGTGTACCTAGAATCCGATGTATGAAAGCGAGATTACTGTAACTCTCGATGCTTGCTAGTGAGAATATAAACCAGAAATTTCGTCGCGATTTAGAAATGTAGTCTCCATTATCACTTATCTGCAAGGGCTGCAGTTTACCCATGGAACTCTCCTGGTGGTCGAGTACCTTGAACCCGATGCATTGAAGCAAGTTTACTGTAACTCTCGAGGCTTCCTAGTGAGAACATAACCCAGAAATTTCGTCGCGATTGAGAACTGTAGTCTCCAAGTTCACTTATTTGCAAGGGCTGCAGTTGATCCATGGAGACTCTCCTATTGGTCCAGTATCTTGAATCCGGTGCATGAAACCAAACTTACTGTAACTCTCGAGGCTTCCTAGTGAGAAAATAACCCAAAAATTTCGTCGCGATTGAGAACTGTAGTCTCCAAGATAACTTAATTGCAAGAGCTGCAGTTGTCCCATGGAGACTCTCCTGGTGGTCGAGTACCTTGAATCCGATTCATGAATGCAAGTATACTGTAAATCTCGAGGCTTCCTAGTGAGAATATAAGCCAGAAACTTCGTCGCGTTGCAGAACTGTAGTCTCCAAGATCACTTATCTGCAAGGGCAGCAGTTGAGCAATGGAGTCTTTCATGGCGGACGAGTACCTTGAATCCGATGCATGAAAGCAAGTTTACTGTAACTCTCGAGGCTTCCTGGTGAGAATATAACCCAGAAATTTCGTCGCGATTGAGTACTGTAGTCTCAAAGATCACATTTCTGCAAAGGCTGCAGTTGGCCAATGGAGGCTATCTTGGGGGTCGAGTGCCTTCAATCCGATGCGTGGAAGCAAGTTTACTGTAACTCGCGAGGCTTCCTAGTGAGAATATAACTCAAAAACTTCGTCGCGATTGAGATCTGTAGTCTCCACGATCACTTATCAGCAAGGGCTGCAGCTGACCCATGGAGCCTCTCCTGGTGGTCGTATACCTTGAATCCGTTGCATGAAAGCAAGATTACTGTAGCTCTCGAGGCTTCGTTGTGAGAATATAACCCAGAAATGTCGTCGCGATTGAGAACTGTAGTCTTCAAGATCACTTATCTGCGTGGGCTGCAATTCACCTTTGGAGACTCTCCTGGTGGTGCAGTATCTTGAATCCGCTGAATGAAAGCAAGTTTACTGAAGCTCTCGAGGCTTCCTAGTGAGAATATAACCCAAAACTTTCGTCGCGATCTAGAACTGTAGTCTCCACAATGACTTATCTGCAACGGCTGCAGTTGACCCATTGAACTCTTCTGGTAGTCAAGTACCATGAATCCGATGCATGAAAGCAAGTTAACTGTAACTCTCGATGCTTCCTGGTGAGAATATAACCCAGAAATTTCGTCGCGATTGAGTACTGTATTCTCCAAGATCACTTATCTGCAAGGGCTGCAGTTGACCCATGGAGACTCTCCTGGTGGTCGTATACCTTGAATCTGATGACTGAAAGCAAGATTACTGTAACTCTCGAGGCTTCGTTGTGAGAATATAACCCCGATATTTCGTCGCGATTGAGAACTGTAGTCTTCAAGATCACTTATCTGCATGGGCTGCGGTTGACCCTTGGAGACTCTCCTGCTGGTGCAGTATCTTGAATCCGCTGAATGAAAGCAAGTTTACTGAATTCCCCGAGGCTTCCTAGTGGGAATATAACCCAGAAATTTCGTCGCGATTGAGAACTGTAATCTCCAAGATCACATATCTGCAAGGGCTGCAGTTGACCCATAGAGACTCTCCTGGTGGTCGAGTACCTTGAATCCGATGCATAAAAGTAAGTTTACTGTAACTCTCAAGGCATCCTAGTAAGAATATAAGACAGAAATGTCGTCGCGATTGAGAACTGTAGTTTCCAAGATCACTTATCTGCAAGGGCTGCAGTTGACCCATGGAGACTCTCCTGGTTGTCGAATACCTTTAATACGATGCATGAAAGCAGGTTCACTGTAACTCTCGACGCTTCCTATCGAAAATATAACTCAGAAATTACGTCGCGATTGAGAACTGTAGTCTCCAAGATCACTTATCTGCAAGGGCTGCAGTTTTCCCATGGAGACTCTCCTGGTGGTCGAGTACCTTGATTTCGATGCATGAAAGAAAGTTAACTGTAACTCCCGAGGCTTCCTAGTGAGAATATAACCGAGAAACTTTGTCGCAAGTGAGAACTGTAGTCACTAAGTTTACTTATTTGCAAGGGCTGCAGTTGACTAATTGAGACACTCCTGGTGGTCGAGTACCTTGAATCCGAAGCATGCAAGCAAGTTTACTCTAACTCTCGAGGCTTCCTAGTGAGAATATAACCGAGACATTTCGTCGCGATTGAGAACTGTAGTCTCCTATATCACTTATCTGCAAGGGCTGCAGTTTACGCATGGAGACTCTCCTGGTGTTCGAGTACCTTGAAACCGATGCATTGAAGCAAGATTACTGTACCTCTCGAGGCTTCCTAGTGAGAATATAACCCAGAAAATTCGTCGCGGTTGAGAACTGTGGTCTCCAAGATCACTTATTTTCAAGGGCTGCAGTTGATCCACGGAGACTCTCCTATTGGTCCAGTATCTTGAATCCGGTGCATGAAACCAAGTTTACTGTAACTCTCGAGGCTTCCTGGTGAGAAAATAACCCAGAAAATTCGTCGCGATTGAGAACTGTAGTCTCCAAGATAACTTAATTGCAAGAGCTGCAGTTGACCCATGGAGACTCTCCTGGTGGTCGAGTACCTCGAATCCGATTCACGAATGCGAGTTTACTATAAATCTCGAGGCATCCTAGTGAGAATATAACCCAGGAAATTTCGTCGCGTTGCAGAACCGTAGTTCCCAAGATCACTTATCTGCAAGAGCGGCAGATGACCAATGGAGTCTCTCCTGGCGGACGAGTACCTTGAATCCGATGCATGAAAGCAAGTTTACTGTAGCTCTCGAGGCTTCCTGCTGAGAATATAACCCAGAAATTTCATCGCGATTGAGTACTGTAGTCTCCAAGATCACTTATCTGCAAGGGCTGCAGTTGACCCATGGAG
This sequence comes from Schistocerca piceifrons, assembly GCF_021461385.2. NCBI lineage: Eukaryota > Metazoa > Arthropoda > Insecta > Orthoptera > Acrididae > Schistocerca > Schistocerca piceifrons. The sequence continues at coordinate 210,973 of NW_025728794.1, read as the reverse complement.
ACTCTCCTGGTGGTCGTATACCTTGAATCTGATGAATGAAAGCAAGATTACTGTAACTCTCGAGGCTTCGTTGTGAGAATATAACCCAGATATTTCGTCGCGGTTGAGAACTGTAGTCTTCAAGATCACTTATCTGCATGGGCTTGCGGTTGACCCTTGGAGACTCTCCTGCTGGTGCAGTATCTTGAATCCGCTGAATGAAAGCAAGTTTACTGAAGCTCCCGAGGCATCCTAGTGGGAATATAACCCAGAAATTTCGTCGCGATGGAGAACTGTAGTCTCCAAGATCACTTATCTGCAAGGGCTGCAGTTGACCCATGGAGACTCTCCTGGTGGTCGAGTACCTTGAATCCGATGCATAAAAGTAAGTTTACTGTAACCCTCAAGGCATCCTAGTAAGAAAATAAGCCGGAAATGTAGTCGCGTTTGAGAACTGTAGTCTCCAAGATCACTTATCTGCAAGGGCTGCAGTTGATCCATGGAGACTCTCCTGGTTGTCGAGTACCTTTAATACGATGCATGAGAGCAAGTTTACTGTAACTCTCGAGGCTTCCTAGTGAGAATATATCGCAGGAATTTCGTCGCGAATGACATCTGTAGTCTCCAAGATCACTTATCTGCAAGGGCTGCAGTTGACCCATGGAGACTCTCCTGGTTGTCTTGTACCATGAATCCGATGCATGAAAGCAAGTTTACTGTAACTCTCGAGGTTTCCCAGTGAGAATATAACCCAGAAATTTCGTCCCGAATGAGAACTGTAGTCTCTAAGATCACTTATCGGGAAGGGTGCCGTTGACCCATGGAGACTCTCCTAGTTGTAAAGTATCTTGAATACGATGCATGAAAGCAAGTTTACTGTACCTCTCGAGGCTTCCTAGTGAGAATATAACCGAGAATATTTCGTCGCGATTGAGAACTCTAGTCTCCAAGATCACTTATCAGCAAGGGCTGCAGTTGACCCATGGGACGCTCCTAGTGGTCGAGTACCTTGAATCCGCAGGATGAAAGCAAGTTTACTGTAACTCTGGAGGCTTCTTAGTGAGAAAATAATCCAGAAATTTCACGCGATTTAGAACTGTAGTCTCCATGATCACTTATCAGCAAGGGCTGCAGCTGAGCCATGGAGACTCTCCTGGTGGCCGAGTACCTTGAATCCAATGCATGAAAGCAAGTTCACTGTAACTCTCGAGGCTTCCTAGATAGAATATAATCCAGAAATTTCGTCGCGATTGAGAATTGTAGTCTCCATGATAACTTATCTGCAAGGGCTGCATTTGGCACATGGAGACGGTCCTGGTGCTCGTGTACCTAGAATCCGATGCATAAAAAGCAAGATTACTGTAACTCTCGAGGCTTGCTAGTGAGAATATAACACAGAAATTTCGTCGCGATTGAGTACTCTAGTCTCCAAGATCACTTATCTGCAAGGGCTGCAGTTGACCCATGGAGACACTCCTGGTGGAGCAGTATCTTGAATCGGCTGAATGAAAGCAAGTTTACAGTAACTCTCGAGGCTTCGTAGTGGGAATATAACACATAAATTTCTTCGCGATTGAGAACTGTAGTATCGAAGATCGCTAAACTGCAGGCGCTGCATTTGACCCTTGGAGACTCTCCTGGTATTCGAGTACCTTGAATCCGATGCATGAAAGCAAGTTTACTGTAACTCTCGAGGCTTCCTAGTGAGAATATAACACAGGGATTTCGTCGCGATTTAGAACTCTAGTCTCCATGATCACTTACCTGCAAAGGCTGCAGTTGACCCATGGAGACTCACCTGGTGGTCGAGTACCTTAAATCCGATGACTGAAAGCAAGTTTACTGTAACTCTGGAGGCTTCCAATGAGAATATAATCCAGAAATTTCGCGCGATTGAGAAATGTAGTCTCCAAGATCACTTATCTGCAAGGGCTGCAGCTTAGGCAATGAGTCTCTCCTGGTGGCCGAGTACCTTGAATCCGATGCATGAAAGCAAGTTTACTGTAACTCTCGAGGCTTCCTAGTGAGAATAGAACCCAGAAATTTCGTCGCGATTGAGAATTGTAGTCTCCAAGATAACTTATCGCCAGGGGCTGCATTTGGCCCATGGAGACGCTCCTGGTGGTCGTATACCTAGAATCCGATGCATAAAATGCAAGATTACTGTAACTCTCGAGGCTTGCTAGTGAGAATATAACCCAGAAATTTCGTCGCGATTGAGAACTGTAGTATCCAAGATCACTAAACTGCTAGAACTGCATTTGACCCTTGGAGACTCTCCTGGTATTCGAGTACCTTGAATCCGATGCATGAAAGCAAGTTTACTGTAACTCTCGAGGCTTCCTAGTGAGAATATAACCCAGAAATTTCGTCGCGATTGAGAACTGTAGTCTCAAAGATCACTTACCTGCAAGGGCTGCAGTTGACCCATGGTGACTCACCTGGTGGTCCAGTGTCTTGATTCCGATGCATGAAAGCAAGTTTACTGTAACTCTCGAGGCTTCCTAGCGAGAATATAACTCAGAAATTACATCGCGTTTGAGAACTGTAGTCAACAAGATCACTTATCTGCAAGGGCTGCATATTTCCCATCGAGACTCTCCTGGTGGTCGAGTACCTTGATTTCGATGCATGAAAGGAAGTTAACTGTAACTCCCGAGGCTTCCTAGTGAGAATATAACCGAGAAACTTTGTCGCAAGTGAGAACTGTAGTCTGCAAGATCACTTATCTGCAAGGGCTGCAGTTGACTAATTGAGACACTCCTGGTGGTCGAGTACCTTGAATCCGGTGCATGCAAGCAAGTTTACTCTTACTCTCGAGGCTTCCTAGTGAGAATATAACCGAGACATTTCGTCGCGATTGAGAACTGTAGTCTCCAATATCACTTATCTGCAAGGGCTGCAGTTTACCCATGGAGACTCTCCTGGTGTTTGAGTACCTTGAATCCGATGCATTGATGCAAGTTTACTGTAACTCTCGTGGCTTACTAGTGAGAATATAACCCAGAAATTTCGTCGCGATTGAGAACTGTAGTCTCCAAGATCACTTATTTTCAAGGGCTGCAGTTGATCCATGGAGACTCTCCTATTGGTCCAGTATCTTGAATCCGGTGCATGAAACCAAGTTTACTGTAACTCTCGAGGCTTCCTAGTGAGAAAGTAACCCAGAAATTTCGTCGCGATTGAGAACTGTAGTCTCCAAGATAACTTAATTGCAAGAGCTGCAATTGACCCATGGAGACTCTCCTGGTGGTCGAGTACCTCGAATCCGATTCATGAATGCGAGTTTACTGTAAATCTCGAGGCTTCCTAGTGGGAATATAACACATAAATTTCGTCGCGATTGAGAACTGTAGTATGCAAAATCACTAAACTGCAAGGGCTGCATTTGACCCTTGGAGACTCTCCTGTATTCGAGTACCGTGAATCCGATGCATGAAAGGAAGTTTACTGTAACTCTCGAGGCTTGCTAGCGAGAATATAACTCAAAAATTACATCGCGATTGAGAACTGTAGTCTCCAAGATCACTTATCTGCATGGGCTGCAGTTGACTAATTGAGACTCTCCTGGTGGTCCATTAACTTGAATCCGATGCATGCAAGCAAGTTTACTCTAACTCTCGAGGCTTCCTAGTGAAAATATAACCGAGAAATATCGTCGCGATAGAGAGTTGTAGTCTCCAATATCACTTATCTGCAAGGGCTGCAGTTTACCCATTGAGACTCTCCTGGTGTTCGAGTACCTTGAATCCGATGCATTGAAGCAAGTTTACTGTAACTCTCGAGGCTTCCTAGTGAGAATATAACACAGACATTTCGTCGCGATTGAGAACTGTAGTCTCCAAGATCACTTATTTGCAAGGGCTGCAGTTAATAGATGGAGACTCTCCTATTGGTCCAGTTTCATGAATCCGGTGCATGAAACCAAGTTTACTGTAACTCTCGAGGCTTCCTAGTGAGAAAGTCACCCAGAAATTTGGTCGCGATTGAGAACTGTAGTCGCCAAGATAACTTCATTGCAAGGGCTGCAGTTGACCCGTGGAGACTCTCCTGGTGGTCGTATACCATGAATCCGATGCCTGAAAGTAAGATTACTGTAACTCTCGAGGCTTCGTTGTGATAATATAACCCAGAAATTTCGTCGCGATTGAGAACTGTAGTCTTCAAGCTCACTTATCTGCAAGGGCTGCAGTTGACCCTTGGAGACTCTCCTAGTGGTGCAGTATTTTGAATCCGCTGAATAAAAGCAAGTTTACTGAAGCTCTCGAGGCTTCCTAGTGGGAATATAATCCATTAACTTCGTCGCGATTGAGAACTGTAGTCTCCAAGATCACTTATCTGCAAGGGCTGCAGCTGAGACATGGAGACTCGCCTGGTGGCCGAGTACCTTGAATCCGATGCGTGAAACCCAGTTTACAGTAACTCTCGAGGCTTCCTAATGAGAATACAACCCAGAAATTTCGTCGCGATTGAGAACTGTGGTCTCCAAGTTCACTTGTCTGCATGGGCTGCAGTTCGCCCATGGAGACATTCCTGGTGGAGCAGTATCTGAATGAAAGCAAGTTTACTGTAACTCTCGAGGCTTCCTAATGAGAATATAACCCAGAAATTTCGTCGCGATTGAGAACTGTAGTCTCCAAGATCACTTATCTGCAAGGGCCGAAGTTGACCCATGGAGACTCTCCTGGTGGTCGAGTACCTTGAATCCGATGCATGAAAGAAAGTTTACTATAACTGTCGAGGCTTCCTAGTGAGAATATAAACCAAAAATTTCGTCGCGATCTAGAACTGTTGTCTCCACGATGACTTATCTGCAAGGGCTGCAGTTGACCCATTGAACTCTCCTGGTGGTCAAGTACCATGAATCCGATGCATGAAAACAAGTTTACTGTAACTCTCGTGGCGTCCTAGTGAGAATATAACAAAGAAATTTCCTCGCGATTGAGAACTGTAGTCTCCAAGATCACTTATCACCAAGGTCTGCAGTTGACCCATGGAGACTCTCCTAGTTATAAAGTATCTTGAATCCGATGCATGAAAGCAAGTTTACTGTAACTCTCGAGGCTTCCTAGTAAGAATATAAACGAGAAATTTCGTCGCGATTGAGAACTGTATTCTCCAAGATCACTTATCAGCAAGGGCTGCAGTTGACCCATGGAGACGCTCCTGGTGGTCGAGGACCTTGAATCCGCAGCATGTAAGCAAGTTTACTGTAACTCTGGAGGCTTCCTAGTGAGAAAATTATTCAGAAATTTCGGGCGATTTAGAACTGTAGTCTCCAAGATCACTTATCTGCAAGGGCTGCAGCTGATCCATGGAGACTCTTTTGGTAGTAAAATATCTTGAATCCGATGCATCCAAGCAAGTTTACTGTAACTCTGGAGGCTTCCTAGTGAGAATATAATCCAGAAATTTCGTCGCGATTAAAAACTGTAGTCTCCAAGATCACTTACCTGCAAGGGCAGCAGTTGACCCATGGAGACTCTCCTGGTGGTCCAGTATCTTGAATCCGATGAATGAAAGCAAGCTTACGGTAACTCTCGAGGCTTCCTAGTGAGAGTATAACCTAGAAATTTCGTCGCGATTGAGAACCGTAGTCTCCAAGATCACTTATCTGCAAGGGCTGCAGCTGAAACATGGATACACGCCTGGTGGCCGAGTACCTTGGATCCGATGCATTGAAGCAAGTTTACTGTAACTCACGAGGCTTCCTAGTGAGAATATAACGCAGAAATTTCGTCGCGATTGAGAACTGTAGTCTCCAAGATCACATATCTGCAAGGGCTGCATTTGACCCATGGAGACTCTCCTGATGGTCGATTACTTTGAATCCGATACATGAAAGCAAGGTTACTGCACCTCTCGAGGCTTCCTAGTGAGAATATAACCGAGAAATTTCGTCGAGATAGAGAACTGTAGTCTCCTAGATCACTTATCTGCAAGGGCTGCAGTTGTCCCATGGAGGCTCTCCTGGTGGTGCAGTATCTTGAATCCGCTGAATGAAAGCAAGTTTACTGTAACTGTCAAGGCTTCCTAGTGGCAATATAACCCAGAAATTTCGTCGCGATTGAGAACTGTAGTCTCCAAGATCACTCATCTGCAAGGGCTGCAGTTGACCCATGGAGTCTCTCCTGGTGGTCAAGTACCTTGAATCCGATGTACGAAAGCAAGTTTACTGTAACTCTCGAGGCTTCCTAGTGAGAATATAATCCAGAAATTTCGTCGCGATTAAAAACTGTAGTCTCCAAGATCACTTACCTGCAAGGGCAGCAGTTGACCCATGGAGACTCTCCTGGTGGTCCAGTATCTTGAATCCGATGAATGAAAGCAAGCTTACGGTAACTCTCGAGGCTTCCTAGTGAGAGTATAACCTAGAAATTTCGTCACGAGTGAGAACTATAGTCTCCAAGATCACTTATCTGCAAGGGCTGCAGGTGAACCACGGAGTCTCTGCTAGGTGTAATGTATCTTGAATCCGATGCATGTAAGCAAGTTTACTGTAACTCTCGAGGGTTCTTAGTGAGAATACAACCAAGAAATTTCATCGCGATTGAGAACTGTAGTCTCCAAGATCACTTATCTGCATGGGCTGCAGTTTACCCATGGAGTCTCCCCTGGTGGTCGACTACCTTGAATCCGATGCATGTAAGCACGTTTACTGTAACTCTCGAGGCTTCCTAGTGACAATATATCCCAGAAATTACGTCGCGATAGAAACCAATAGCCTCCAAGATCACTTATCTGCAAGGGCTGCAGTTCAACCATGGAGACTCTCCTATTGGTTCAGTATCTTGAGTCCTGTACATGAAACCAAGTTTAGTTTAACTTTCGAGGCTTCCTAGTGAGAATATAACCGAGAAATTTCGACGCGAGTGAGAAATGTAGTCTCCAAGATGATTTAACTGCAAGGGCTGCAGTTGACCCATGTAGACCCTCCTAGTTGTAAAGTATTTTGAATCCGATGCATACAAGGAAGTTTACTGTAACTCTCGAGGCTTCCTAGTGAGAATATGACCGAGAAATTTCGTCGCAGTTGTGAACTGTGTTCTCCAAGATCACTTATCAGCAAGGGCTCCAGTATAGCCATAGAGACTCTCCTGGTGGTCGAGTACCTTGAATCCGATGCATGAAAGCAAGTTTACTGTAACTCTGGAGGCTTCCTAGTGAGAATATAATCCAGAAATTTCGCGCGATTGAGAACTGTAGTCACCAAGGCCACTTATCTGCAAGGGCTGCAGTTGGGCCACGGAGACTCTCCTGGTGGCCGAGTACCTTCAATCCGATGCATGAAAGCTAGTTTACTGTAACTCCCGAGGCTTCCTAGTCAGAATATATCCCAGAAATTTCGTCGCGATTGAGAACTGTAGTCTCCAAGATGACTTACCTGCGAGGGCTGCAGTTGACCCATGGAGTCTCTCCTGGCGGTCGTGTACCTTGAATAGGATGCATGAAAGCAGGTTACTGTAACTCTCGAGGCTTCCTAGTGATAATGTAATCCAGAAATTTCGTCGCGATTGAGAATTGTAGTCTCCAAGATCACTTATCTGCAAGGGCTGTAGTTGACCCATGGAGCCTCTCCTGGTGGTCGAGTATCTTTAATCCGATGCTTGCAAGCAAATTTACTGTAACTGTCGAGGCTTCCTAGTGAGAATATAACTGAGAAACTTTGTCGCGAGTGAGATCTGTGGTCTCCAAGATCACTTATCTGCAAGGGCTGCAGTTGACACATTGAGACTCTCCTAGTGGTCGAGTACCTTGAATGCGATGCATGAAAGCAAGTTTACTGTAACTCTCGAGGCTTCTTATTGACAATATAACCCAGAAATTACGTCGCGATTGAGAACAATTGTCTCCAAGATCACTTATCTGCAAGGGCTGCAGATTTTTCATGGAGACTCTCCTGGTGGTCGAGTACTTTGAATTCGATGCATGAAAGCAAGATTACTGTAACTCTCGAGGCTCCCTAGTGAGAATATATCCGAGAAATTTCGTCGCGAGTGAGAACTGTAGTCTCCGAGATGACTTATCTGCAAGGGCTGCAGTTGACCCTTGGAAATTCTCCTGGTATTCGAGTACTTTGAATCCGATGCATGAAAGCAAGTTTACTGTAACTCTCGAGGCTTCCTAGTGAGAGTATAAGCCAGAAATTTCGTCGAGATTGTGAACTGTAGTCTCCAAGATCACTTAACTGCAAGGCTGCAGTTGACATATGGAGACTCTCCTGGTGGTGCAGTATCTTGAGTCCGCTGAATGAAAGCAAGTTTACTGTAACTCTCGAGGCTTCCTCGTGAGAATGTAACCGAGAAACTTTCTCGCGATTGAGAACTGTAGTCTCCAAGATCACTTATCTGCAAGGGCTGCATTTGGCCCATCGAGACTCTCCTTGTGGTGCAGTATCTTGTATCCGCTGAATGAAAGCAAGTTTACTGTAACTCTTGAGGCTTCCTAGTGGCAATATAACCCAGAAACTTTGTCGCGAGTGAGAACTGTTGTCTCCAAGATCACTTATCCGCAAAGGCTGCAGGTGACCCATTGAGACTCTCCTGGTGGTCGAGTACCTTGTATCCGATGCATGAAAGCAAACTTACTGTAACTCCCGAGGCTTCCTAGTCAGAATATAACCCAAAATTTCGTCGCGATTGAGAACTGTAGTCTAAAAGTTCACTTACTTGCAAAGGCTGCAGTTGACCCATGGAGACTCTCCTGGTGGTCCAGTGTCTTGAATCCGATACATGAGAGTAAGTTCACTGTAACTCTCGAGGCTTCCTAGCGAGAATATAACCCAGAAAATACGTCGCGATTGATAACTGTAGTCTCCAAGATCACTTATCTGCAAGGGCTGCAGTTTTCCCATGGAGACTCTCCTGGAGGTCGAGTACCTTGAATTCGATGCATGAAAGCAAGTTTACTGTCACTCTCGAGGCTTCCTAGTGAGAATTTAGTCGAGAAGTTTTGTCGCGATAGAGAACTGTAGTCTCGACGATCACTTATCTGCATGGGCTGCAGTTTATCCATGGAGACTCTCCTGGTGGTCGAGTACCTTGAATCCGATGCATGAAAGCGAGTTTACTGTAACTCTGGAGGCTTCCTAGTCAGAATATAACCCAGAAATTTCGTCGCAATTTAGAACTGTAGTCTCCACGATCACTTATCTGCAAGGGCTGCAGTTGACCCATGGAGGCTCTCCTGGTGGTCGGGTACCTTGAATCCGATGCATGAAAGCAAGTTTACTGTAACTCCCGAGGCTTCCTAGTAAGAATATAACCAAGAAATTTCGTCGTGATTGAGGACTGTAGTCTCCAAGATACCTTATCTGCAAGAGCGGCAGTAGACCCATGGAAACTCTGCTGGTGTTCGAGTACCTTGAATTCGATGCATGAAAGCATGTTTACTGTAACTCTCGAGGCTTCCTAGTGAGAATATAACCCAGAAATTTCGTCGCGATATAGAACTGTAGTCTCCAAGATCACTTATCTGCAAGGGTTGCAATTGACCCATGGTGACTCTCCTGGTGGTCGATTACCTTGAATCCGATGCATGAAAGCAAGTTTACTGTAACTCCCGAGGCTTCCTAGTGAGAATATAACCCAGAAATTTCGTCGCAATTGAGAACTGTAGTCTCCAAGATCACTTATCTGCAAGGGCTGTAGTTGACCCATGTAGGTTCTCCTGGTGGTTGAGTATATTTAATTCGATGCATGCAAGCAAATTTACTGTAACTCTCGAGGCTTCCTAGTGAGAATACAACCGAGAAACTCTGTCGCGAGTGGGAACTGTAGTCTCCCAGATCACTTATCTGCAGGGGCTGCTGTTGACCCATTGAGACTCTCCTGGTAGTCAAGTACCTTGAATCCGATGCATGAAAGCAAGTTTACTGGAACTCTCGAGGCTTCCTAGTCAGAATATAACCCAGAAATTTCGTCGCGATTGAGAACTGTAGTCTCCAAGTTCACTTATCTGCAAGGGCAGCTGTTGACCCGTGGAGACTCTCCATGTGGTCCAGTGTCTTGAATCCGATGCATGAAAGCAAGTTTACTGTAACTCTCGAGGCTTCCTAGCGAGAATATTATCCAGAAATTACGTAGCGATTAAGAACTGTAGTCTCCAAGATCACTTATCTGCAAGGGCTGCAGTTTTCCCATGGAGACTCTCTTGGAGGTCGAGTACCTTGAATTCGATGCATGAAAGCAAGTTTACTGTCACTCTCGAGGCTTCCTAGTGAGAATTTAGTCGAGAAGTTTTGTCGCGATAGAGAACTGTAGTCTCGACGATCACTTATCTGCATGGGCTGCAGTTTATCCATGGAGACTCTCCTGGTGGTCGAGTACCTTGAATCCGATGCATGAAAGCGAGTTTACTGTAACTCTGGAGGCTTCCTAGTCAGAATATAACCCAGAAATTTCGTCGCAATTGAGAACTGTAGTCTCCACGATCACTTATCTGCAAGGGCTGCAGTTGACCCATGGAGGCTCTCCTGGTGGTCGGGTACCTTGAATCCGATGCATGAAAGCAAGTTTACTGTAACTCCCGAGGCTTCCTAGTAAGAATATAACCAAGAAATTTCGTCGTGATTGAGGACTGTAGTCTCCAAGATACCTTATCTGCAAGAGCGGCAGTAGACCCATGGAAACTCTGCTGGTGTTCGAGTACCTTGAATCCGATGCATGAAAGCATGTTTACTGTAACTCTCGAGGCTTCCTAGTGAGAATATAATCCAGAAATCTCGTCGCGATTGAGAATTGTAGTCTCCGAGATAACGTATCTGCAAGGACTGCAGTTGACCCATGGAGACGCTCCTGGTGGTCGAGTACCTTGAATCCGATGCATGAAAGCGAGTTTACTGTAACTCTCGAGGCTTCCTAGTGAGAAAATAATCCACAAATTTGGTCGAGATTGAGAATTGTAGTCTCCAAGACAACTTATCTGCAAGAGCTGCGGCTGAACCATGGAGACGCTCCTGGTGGTCGAGTACCGTGAAACCGATGCATGAAAGCAAGTTTACTGAAACTTTCGAGGCTTGCTAGTGAGAATATAACGCAGAAATTTCGGCGCGATTGAGAACTGTAGTTCCAAGATGACTTATCTGCAAGGGCTGCAGTTGACCCATGGAGACTCTCCTGGTGGCTGAGTACCTTGAATCCTATGCATGAGAGAAAGGTTACTGTAACTCCCGTGGCTTCCTAGTCAGAATATAACCCAGAAATTTCGTCGCGATTGAGAACTGTAGTCTCCAAGATCACTTATCTGCAAGGGCTGCAGTTGACCCATGGTGACTCTGCTGGTGGTTTAGTATCTTGAATCCGATGAATGAAAGCAAGTTTACTGCATCTCTCGAGGCTTCCTAATGAGAATATAACCCAGAAATTTCGTCGCGATGCAGAACTGTAGTCTTCAAGATCACTTATCTGCAAGGGCTGCATTTGACCCTTGAAGACTCTCCTGGTGGACGAGTACTTTGAATCCGATTCATAAGAGCAAGTTTACCGAAACTCTCGAGGCTTCCTAGATAGAATATAACCCAGAAATTTCGCCGCGATTGAAAACTGTAGTCTCCAAGATCACTTATCTGCAAGGGCTGCAGTTGACCCATGGAGACTCTCCTGGTGGTCGAGTACCTTGAATCCGATGCATGAGAGCAAGCTTACTGTAACTCCCTAGGCTTCCTAGTGAGATTATAACCCAGATATTTCGTCGCGATTGAGAACTGCATTCTCCAAGATCATTTATCTGCAAGGGCTGCAGTTGACCATGGAGACTGTCCTGGTGGTCGAGTACCTTGAATCCGATGCATGAGAGCAAGTTTACTGTAACTCTCGTGGCATCCTAGTGAGAATATAACCCAGAAATTTCGTCGCGTGTGAGAACTGTCGTCTCGAAGATCACTTAACTGCAAAGGTTGCAGTTGACACATGGAGACTCTCCTGGTGGTCCAGTATCTCGAATCCGCTGAATGAAAGCAAGTTTACTGTAACTCTTGTAGATTCCTAGTAGGAATATTACCCAGAAATTTCGTCGCGATTGAGAACTGTAGTCTCCAAAATCACTTATCTGCAAGGGCTGCAGTTTACCCATGGAGACTCGCCTGGTGGCCGAGTACCTTGAATCCGATGCATGAAAGCAAGTTTACGGTAACTCTCGAGGCTTGCTAGTGAGAATATATCCCAGAAATGTCGTCGCGATTGAGAACTGAAGTCGCCAAGATCACTTATTTGCAAGGGCTGCAAATGACACATGGAGACTCTCCTGGTGGTCGAGTACCTTGAATCCGATGCATGAAAGCAAGGTTACTGCAACTCTCGAGGCTTCCTAGTGAGAATATAACCCAGAAATTTCGTCGAGATTGAGAACTGTAGTCTCCAAAATCACTTGTCTGCAAGGGCTGCAGTTGACCATGGAGACTCTCCTGGTGGTCGAGTACCTTGAGTCCGATGCATGAAAGCAAGTTTACTGTAACTCTCGTGACTTCCTAGTGAGAAATTAACCCAGAAATTTCGTCGCGATTGATAACTTTCGTCTCCAAGATCGCTTATCTGCAAAGACTGCAGTAGACCCATGGAGACTCTCCTGGTCGTCCAGTATCTCGAATTCACCGAATGAAAGCAAGTTAACTATAACTCTTCAGCCTTCCTAGTGGGAATATAAGCCAGAAATTCCGTCGCGATTGAGAACTGTAGTCTCCAAGATCACTTATCTGCAAGGGCAGCGGTTGACCATGGAGACTCTGCGGGTGGTCGAGTACCTTGGATCCGATGCATGAAAGCAAGTTTACTGTAACACTCGAGGCTTCCTAGTGAGAATATAACTGAAAAATTTTGACGCGATTGATAACTGTAGTCCCCAAAATCACCTATCTGCAAGGGCTGCAGTTGACCCATGGAGACTCTCCTAGTGATCGAGCACCTTGAATCCGATGCATGAAAGCAAGTTTACTCTACCTCTCGAGGCTTCCTAGTGAGAATATAACCCAGAAATTTCGACGCGATTGAGAACCGTAGTCTCCAAGATCACTTATCTGCAAGGGCTGCAGTTGACCCATGGAGACTCCCCTGGTGGTCCAGTATCTAGAATCCGATGCATGAAAGAAAGTTTACTGTACCTCTCGAGGCTTCCTAGTGAGAATATAACCCAGAAATGTCGTCGCGATTGAGAGCTGTAGTCTCCAAGACCACTTTTCTGCAAGGGCTGGACTTGACCCACAGAGTCTCTCCTGGGAATCGAGTACCTTGAATCCGATGCATGAAAGCAAGTTCACTGTAACTTTTCAGGCTTCCTAGTGAGGATATAACCCAGTAATTTCGCCGCGATTGAGAACTGTAGTCTCCAAGTTCACTTAATTGCAGGGGCTGGAGTTGACCCATGGAGACTCTCCTGGTGGCCGAGTACCTTGAATCCGATGCATGAAAGCAAGTTTACGGTAACTCTCGAGGCTTGCTAGTGAGAATATATCCCAGAAATGTCGTCGCGATTGAGAACTGTAGTCGCCAAGATCACTTATCTGCAAGGGCTGGAGTTGACCCACGGAGACTGTCCTGGTGTTCGAGTACTTTCAATCCGATGCATGAGAGCAAGTTTTCTGTAATTCACGAGGCTTCCTAGTGAGAATATAACCCAGAAATTTCGTCGCGATTGAGAACTGTAGTCTCCAAGATCACTTATCTGCAGGGGCTGCAGTTGACCCATGGTGACTCTCCTGGTGGTTTAGTATCTTGAATCCGATGAATGAAAGCAAGTTTACTGCATCTCTCGAGGCTTCCTAATGAGAATATAACCCAGAAATTTCGTCGCGATGCAGAACTGTAGTCTTCAAGATCACTTATCTGCAAGGGCTGCATTTGACCCTTGGAGACTCTCCTGGTGGACGAGTACTTTGAATCCGATTCATGAGAGCAAGTTTACTGAAACTCTCGAGGCTTCCTAGATAGAATATAACCCAGAAATTTCGCCGCGATTGAAAACTGTAGTCTCCAAGATCACTTATCTGCAAGGGCTGCAGTTGACCCATGGAGACTCTCCTGGTGGTCCAGTATCTTGAATCTGATGCATGAAAGCAAGTTTACTGTACCTCTCGAGGCTTCCTAGTGAGAATATAACCCAGAAAGTTCGTCGCGATTGGGAACTGTAGTCTCCAAGATCACTTATCAGCAAGGACTGCAGATGACCCACGGAGTCTCTCCTGGTTGTCGTGTACCTTGAATCCGATGCATGAAAGCAAGTTTACTCTAACTCTCGAGGCTTCCTAGTGAGAATATAACCCAGAAATTTCGTCGCGATTGAGAACTGTAGTCTCCAAGATCACTTATCTGCAAGGGCTGCAGTTGACCCATGGAGACTCTCCAGGTATTCGAGTACCTTGAATCAGATGCATAAAAGCTAGTTCACTGAAACTCTCGTGGCTTCCTAGTGAAAATATAACCCAGAAATTTCGTCGCGATTGAGAACTGTAGTCCACAAGATCACTAATCTGCGAGGGCAGCAGTTGGCCCATGGTGCCTCTCCTGGTGGTCGATTACCTTGAATCCGATGCATGAAAGAAATTTCACTGTAACTCTCGAGGCTTCCTAGTGAGAATATAACCAAGAAATTTCGTCGCAATTGAGAACTGTAGTCTCCACGATCACTTATCTGCAAGGGCTGCAGTTGACCCATGGAGGCTCTCCTGGTGGTCGGGTACCTTGAATCCGATGCATGAAAGCAAGTTTACTGTAACTCCCGAGGCTTCCTAGTAAGAATATAACCAAGAAATTTCGTCGTGATTGAGGACTGTAGTCTCCAAGATACCTTATCTGCAAGAGCGGCAGTAGACCCATGGAAACTCTGCTGGTGTTCGAGTACCTTGAATCCGATGCATGAAAGCATGTTTACTGTAACTCTCGAGGCTTCCTAGTGAGAATATAATCCAGAAATTTCGTCGCGATTGAGAATTGTAGTCTCCGAGATAACGTATCTGCAAGGACTGCAGTTGACCCATGGAGACGCTCCTGGTGGTCGAGTACCTTGAATCCGATGCAAGAAAGCGAGTTTACTGTAACTCTCAAGGCTTCCTAGTGAGAATATAATCCACAAATTTGGTCGAGATTGAGAATTGTAGTCTCCAAGACAACTTATCTGCAAGAGCTGCGGCTGAACCATGGAGACGCTCCTGGTGGTCGAGTACCGTGAAACCGATGCATGAAAGCAAGTTTACTGAAACTTTCGAGGCTTGCTAGTGAGAATATAACGCAGAAATTTCGGCGCGATTGAGAACTGTAGTTCCAAGATGACTTATCTGCAAGGGCTGCAGTTGACCCATGGAGACTCTCCTGGTGGCTGAGTACCTTGAATCCTATGCATGAGAGAAAGGTTACTGTAACTCCCGTGGCTTCCTAGTCAGAATATAACCCAGAGATTTCGTCGCGATTGAGAACTGTAGTCTCCAAGATCACTTATCTGCAAGGGCTGCAGTTGACCCATGGTGACTCTGCTGGTGGTTTAGTATCTTGAATCCGATGAATGAAAGCAAGTTTTACTGCATCTCTCGAGGCTTCCTAATGAGAATATAACCCAGAAATTTCGTCGCGATGCAGAACTGTAGTCTTCAAGATCACTTATCTGCAAGGGCTGCATTTGACCCTTGGAGACTCTCCTGGTGACGAGTACTTTGAATCCGATTCATGAGAGCAAGTTTACCGAAACTCTCGAGGCTTCCTAGATAGAATATAACCCAGAAATTTCGCCGCGATTGAAAACTGTAGTCTCCAAGATCACTTATCTGCAAGGGCTGCAGTTGACCCATGGAGACTCTCCTGGTGGTCGAGTACCTTGAATCCGATGCATGAGAGCAAGCTTACTGTAACTCACTAGGCTTCCTAGTGAGATTATAACCCAGATATTTCGTCGCGATTGAGAACTGCATTCTCCAAGATCATTTATCTGCAAGGGCTGCAGTTGACCATGGAGACTGTCCTGGTGGTCGAGTACCTTGAATCCGATGCATGAGAGCAAGTTTACTGTAACTCTCGTGGCATCCTAGTGAGAATATAACCCAGAAATTTCGTCGCGTGTGAGAACTGTCGTCTCGAAGATCACTTAACTGCAAAGGTTGCAGTTGACACATGGAGACTCTCCTGGTGGTCCAGTATCTCGAATCCGCTGAATGAAAGCAAGTTTACTGTAACTCTTGTAGATTCCTAGTAGGAATATTACCCAGAAATTTCGTCGCGATTGAGAACTGTAGTCTCCAAAATCACTTATCTGCAAGGGCTGCAGTTTACCCATGGAGACTCGCCTGGTGGCCGAGTACCTTGAATCCGATGCATGAAAGCAAGTTTACGGTAACTCTCGAGGCTTGCTAGTGAGAATATATCCCAGAAATGTCGTCGCGATTGAGAACTGAAGTCGCCAAGATCACTTATTTGCAAGGGCTGCAAATGACACATGGAGACTCTCCTGGTGGTCGAGTACCTTGAATCCGATGCATGAAAGCAAGGTTACTGCAACTCTCGAGGCTTCCTAGTGAGAATATAACCCAGAAATTTCGTCGAGATTGAGAACTGTAGTCTCCAAAATCACTTGTCTGCAAGGGCTGCAGTTGACCATGGAGACTCTCCTGGTGGTCGAGTACCTTGAGTCCGATGCATGAAAGCAAGTTTACTGTAACTCTCGTGACTTCCTAGTGAGAAATTAACCCAGAAATTTCGTCGCGATTGATAACTTTCGTCTCCAAGATCGCTTATCTGCAAAGACTGCAGTAGACCCATGGAGACTCTCCTGGTCGTCCAGTATCTCGAATTCACCGAATGAAAGCAAGTTAACTATAACTCTTCAGCCTTCCTAGTGGGAATATAAGCCAGAAATTCCTTCGCGATTGAGAACTGTAGTCTCCAAGATCACTTATCTGCAAGGGCAGCGGTTGACCATGGAGAC
Source organism: Schistocerca piceifrons (assembly GCF_021461385.2). Classification (NCBI taxonomy): domain Eukaryota; kingdom Metazoa; phylum Arthropoda; class Insecta; order Orthoptera; family Acrididae; genus Schistocerca; species Schistocerca piceifrons. The sequence goes on along the minus strand of NW_025728794.1, from coordinate 194,092 downwards.
TCTGCGGGTGGTCGAGTACCTTGGATCCGATGCATGAAAGCAAGTTTACTGTAACACTCGAGGCTTCCTAGTGAGAATATAACTGAAAAATTTTGACGCGATTGATAACTGTAGTCCTAAAAATCACCTATCTGCAAGGGCTGCAGTTGACCCATGGAGACTCTCCTAGTGATCGAGCACCTTGAATCCGATGCATGAAAGCAAGTTTACTCTACCTCTCGAGGCTTCCTAGTGAGAATATAACCCAGAAATTTCGACGCGATTGAGAACCGTAGTCTCCAAGATCACTTATCTGCAAGGGCTGCAGTTGACCCATGGAGACTCCCCTGGTGGTCCAGTATCTAGAATCCGATGCATGAAAGAAAGTTTACTGTACCTCTCGAGGCTTCCTAGTAAGAATATAACCCAGAAATGTCGTCGCGATTGAGAGCTGTAGTCTCCAAGACCACTTTTCTGCAAGGGCTGGACTTGACCCACAGAGTCTCTCCTGGGAATCGGGTACCTTGAATCCGATGCATGAAAGCAAGTTCACTGTAACTTTTCAGGCTTCCTAGTGAGGATATAACCCAGTAATTTCGCCGCGATTGAGAACTGTAGTCTCCAAGTTCACTTAATTGCAGGGGCTGGAGTTGACCCATGGAGACTCTCCTGGTGGCCGAGTACCTTGAATCCGATGCATGAAAGCAAGTTTACGGTAACTCTCGAGGCTTGCTAGTGAGAATATATCCCAGAAATGTCGTCGCGATTGAGAACTGTAGTCGCCAAGATCACTTATCTGCAAGGGCTGGAGTTGACCCACGGAGACTGTCCTGGTGTTCGAGTACTTTCAATCCGATGCATGAGAGCAAGTTTTCTGTAATTCACGAGGCTTCCTAGTGAGAATATAACCCAGAAATTTCGTCGCGATTGAGAACTGTAGTCTCCAAGATCACTTATCTGCAGGGGCTGCAGTTGACCCATGGTGACTCTCCTGGTGGTTTAGTATCTTGAATCCGATGAATGAAAGTAAGTTTACTGCATCTCTCGAGGCTTCCTAATGAGAATATAACCAAGAATTTCGTCGCGATGCAGAACTCTAGTCTTCAAGATCACTTATCTGCAAGGGCTGCATTTGACCCTTGGAGACTCTCCTGGTGGACGAGTACTTTGAATCCGATTCATGAGAGCAAGTTTACTGAAACTCTCGAGGCTTCCTAGATAGAATATAACCCAGAAATTTCGCCGCGATTGAAAACTGTAGTCTCCAAGATCACTTATCTGCAAGGGCTGCAGTTGACCCATGGAGACTCTCCTGGTGGTATAGTATCTTGAATCTGATGCATGAAAGCAAGTTTACTGTACCTCTCGAGGCTTTCTAGTGAGAATATAACCCAGAAATTTCGTCGCGATAGGGAACTGTAGTCTCCAAGGTCACTTATCTGCAAGGACTCCATTTGACCCATGGAGACTCTCGTGGTGGTCGAGTGCATTGTATCCGATGCATGAAAGCAAGTTTACTGTACCTCTCGAAGCATCCTAGTGAGAATATAACACAAAAATTTAGTATTGATTGAGGACTGTAGTCTCCAAGGTCCCTATCTGCTAGTGCTGCAGTTGACCCATGGAGTCTCGCCTGGTGGTCGAGTACCTTGAATTCGATTCATGAAAGCAAGTTTATTGTAACTCTCGAGGCTTCCTAGTGAGAATATAACCCAGAAATTTCGTAGCGATTGAAAACAGTAGTCTCCAAGGCCACTTATCTGCAAATCGACAGTTGACCCATGGTGACTCTCCTCGTGGTCCAGTATCTCGAATCCACTGAATCAAGGCAAGTTTACTGTAACTCTCGAGGCTTCCTAGTGGGAATATAACCCACAAATTTTCGTCGCGATTGAGAACTGTAGTCTCCTCGATCACTTATCTGCAAGTTCTGCATTTGACCCTTGCAGACTCTACTGGATGTCGAGTACCTTGATCCGATTCATAAAAGCAAGTTTACTGTAACTCTCGAGTTTTCCTCGTGAGAATATAACTCAGAAATTTCGTCGCGGTTGAGAACTGTAGTTCCAAGATGACTTATCTGCAAGGGCTGCAGTTGACCCATGGAGACTCTCGAGGTGGTCGAGAACCTTGATTCCGTTGCATGAAAGCAAGTTCAATGTAACTCTCGAGGCTTCCTAGTGAGAATATAATCCGGAAATTACGTCGCAATTGAGAACTGTAGTCTCCAATATCACTTATTTGCAAGGGCTACAGTTGACCCAAGTAGACTCTATTGGTGGTCGAGTACCTTGAATCCGATGCATGAACGCAAGTTTACTGTAACTTCCGAGGCTTCCTAGTGAGAAACAACCCAGAATTTTAGTCGGGATTGAGAACTGTAGTCTCCAAAATCACTTATCTGCAAGGGATGCAGATGACCCGTGGAGACTCTCCTGGTGGTTAAGTACCTTGAATCCGATGCATGAACGCAAGTTTACTGCAACTCCCGATGCTTCCTAGCGAGAATATAACCCAAAAATTTCGAGGCGATTGAGAACTGTACTCTCCAAGATCACTTATCAGCAAGGGCTGCAGTTGATCCATGGAGACTCTCCTGGTGGTCGAGTACCTTGATCCGATGCATGAAAGCTAGTTAACTGTAACTCTAGAGGATTCCTAGTGAGAATAAAACCCAGAAATTTCGTCGCGATTGAGAACTGTAGTCTCCAAGATCACTTATGTGAAAGGGCTGCAGTTGACCCATGGAGAGTCTCCTGGTGGTCGTGTACCTTGAATCCGATGCATGAAAGCAAGTCTACTGTAACTCTCGAGGCTTCCTAGTGAGAATATAACCCATAAATCTCGTGGCGATTGAGAACTGTAGTCTCCAAAATCACTTATATGCAAGGGCTACGGTTGACCCATGGAGACGCTCCTGGTGGTCCAGTATCCTGAATCCGGTGCATGAAAGCAAGTTTACCGTAACTCACGCGGCTTCCTAGTGAGAATATAACCCGGATATTTCGTTGCGATTAAGAACTGTAGTATCTAAGATTACCTATCTGCAAGGGCTGCATTTGACCCGTGGAGACTCACCTGGTAATCTAGTATTTAGAATCCGCTAAATGAATGCAAGTTTATTGCAACTCTCGAGGCTTCCTAGTGTGAATATAACCCAGAAATTTCGTCGCGATTGAGAACTGTAGTCTCCACGATCACTTATCTGCAAGGGCTGCAGTTGACGCTTGCAGACTCTCCTGGTGGTCGCGTACCTTGAATCCGATGCATGAGCGCAAACTTACTGTGACTCTCGAGGCTTCCTAGTGAGAAAATAATCCAGTAATTTCGTCGCGATTGAGAACTGTAGTCTCCAAGATCACTTATCCGCAAGGGCTGCAGTTTACCCATGGAGACTCTCCTGGTGGTCCAGTATCTTGAATCCGATGGATGAAAGTAAGTATATTGTACATGTCGAGGCTTCCTAGTAAGAATATAACCCAGAAATTTCGTCACGTTTGAGAACTGTAGTCTCCAAGATCACTTATCTGCAAGGGCTGGAGTTGACCCATGGAAACTCTTCTGGTGGTGCAGTATCTTGAATCCGGTGAATGAAACCAAGTTTACTGTAACTCTCGCGGCTTCCTAGTGAGAATATAACCCACAAATTTCGACGCGATTGAGAACTGTAGTGTCCAAGATCACTTATCTGCAAGGGTTGCAGATGACCCATGGAGACTCTCCTGGTGGTCCAGTATCTTGAATCCGATGCATGAAAGCAAGTATATTGCACCTCTCGAGGCTTCCTATTGAGAATATAACCCAGATATTTCGTCGCGATGGATGGAATCCGATGCATGAAAGCAAGTTTACTGAACCCCTCGAGGCTTCCTAGTGAGAATATAACCCAGACATTTCACCGCGATTGAGAACTTTAGTCTCCTAGATCACTTATCTGCAAGGGCTGCAGCTGACTCATGGAGACTCTCCTGGTGGTGCAGTCCCTTGAATCCGGTGAATTAAAGCAAGTTTACTGTAACTCTCGAGGCTGCCTAGTGAGAATATAACCCAGAAATTTCGTGGCGATTGAAAACTGTATTCTCCAAGATCACTTATCTGCCAGGGCTGCAGTTGACCCATGGAGAATCTCCTGATGGTCGAGTACATTGAATCAGATGCATGAAAGCAAGTTTGCTGTAGCTCTCGAATCTTCCTAGTGTGAATATAAACCAGAAATTTTGTCGCGATTGAGAACTATAGCCTCCAAGATCACTTATCTGCAAGGGCTGCAGTTGCCCCATGGAGAGTCTCATGGTGGCCGAGTACCATGAATCCGACGCATGAAAGCAAATTTACTGTAACTCTCGAGGCTTCCTAGTGAGAATACAATCCAGAAATTTCGTCGCGATTGAGAATTGTAGTCTCCAAGATCACTTATATGAGAGGGCTGCAGTTGACCCATGGAGACGCTCCTGGTGGTCCAGTATCCTGAATCCGGTGCATGAAAGCACGTTTACCGTAACTCTCGAGGCTTCCTAGTGAGAATATAATCCAGAAATTTCGTCGCGATTGAGAATTGTAGTCTCCAAGATCACTTATATGCAAGGGCTGCAGTTGACCCATGGAGTCGTTCCTGGTGGTCCAGTATCCTGAATCCGGTGCATGAAAGCACGTTTACCGTAACTCTCGGGGCTTCCTAGTGAGAATATAACCCGGAAATTTCGTCGCGATTAAGATCTGCAGTATCTAAGATCACTTATTTGCAAGGGCTTCAATTGACTCATGGAGACTCTCCTGGTGGCCTAGTTTTCAGAATCCGCTAAATGAAAGCAAGTTTATTGCAACTCTCGAGGCTTCCTAGTGTGAATATAACCCAGAAATTTCGTCGCGATTGAGAACTGTAGTCTCCAATATCATTTATCTGCAAGGGCTGCTGTTGACCCATGGAGACTCTCCAGGTGGTCGAGTGCCTTGAATCTGATGAGTGATAGCTAGTTAACAGTAACTCTCGAGGCTTCCTAGTGAGAATATAACACAGAAATTTCGTCGCGATTGAGAACTGTAGTCTCCAAGATTACTTATCTGCAACGGCTGCAGTTGATCCATGGAGACTCTCCTGGTGGTCCAGTATGTTGAATCCGATGCATGAAAGCAAGTTTACTGTAACTCTCGAGGCTTCCTAGTGAGAATATAACCCAGAAATTTCGTCGCGATTTAGAACTGTTGTCTGCTAGATCACTTATCTGCAATGGCTGCAGTTGACCCTTGCAGACCCTCCTGGTGGTCGAGTACCTTGAATCCGATGCATGAGAGCAAGTTTACTGTAACTCTCGAGGCTTCCTAGTGAGAATATAATCCAGAAATTTCGTCGCGATTGAGAACTGTAGTCTCGAAGATCACTTATCCGCAGGGGCTGCAGTTTACCCATGGATACTCTCCTGGTGGTCCAGTATCTTGAATCCGATGGATGAAAGTAAGTATATTGTACCTGTCGAGGCTTCCTAGTAAGAATATAACCCAGAAATTTCGTCACGTTTTAGAACTGTAGTCTCCAAGATCACTTATCTGCAAGGGCTGCAGTTGACCCATGGAAACTCTTCTGGTGGTGCAGTATCTTGTATCCGGTGAATGAAACCAAGTTTACTGTAACTCTCGAGGCTTCCTAGTGAGAATATAACCCAGAAATTTCGACGCGATTGAGAACTGTAGTGTCCAAGATCACTTATCTGCAAGGGCTGCAGTTGACCCATGGAGACTCTCCTGGTGGTCCAGTATCTTGAATCCGATGCATGAAAGCAAGTTTACTGCACCTCTCGAGGCTTCCTAGTGAGAAAATAACCCAGATATTTCGTCGCGATTGTGAACTGTAGTCTCCAAGATCACTTATCTGCAAGGGCTGGAATCCGATGCATGAAAGCAAGCCTACTGACCCCCTCGAGGCTTCCTAGTGAGAATATAACCCAGACATTTCACCGCGATTGAGAACTTTGGTCTCCTAGATCACTTATCTGCATGGGCTGCAGCTGACTCATGGAGACTCTCCTTGTGGTGCAGTCTCTTGAATCCGGTGAATGAAAGCAAGTTTACCGTAACTCTCGAGGCTGCCTAGTGAGAATTTAACCCAGAAATTTCGTGGCGATTGAAAACTGTTTTTTCCAAGATCACTTATCTGCAAGGGCTGCAGTTGATCCATGGAGAATATCCTGATGGTCGAGTACATTAAATCAGATGCATGAAAGCAAGTTTGCTGTAACTCTCGAATCTTCCTAGTGTGAATATATACCAGAAATTGTGTCGCGACTGAGAACTGTAGTCTCCAAGATCACTTATCTGCAAGGGCTGCAGTTGCCCCATGGAGAATCTCATGGTGGTCGAGTACCATGAATCCGATGCATGAAAGCAAGTTTACTGTAACTCTCGAGGCTTCCTTGTGAGAATATAATCCAGAAATTTCGTCGCGATTGAGAATTGTAGTCTCCAAGATCACTTATATGAGAGGGCTGCAGTTGACCCATGGAGACGCTCCTGGTAGTCCAGTATCCTGAATCCGGTGCATGAAAGCACGTTTACCGTAACGCTTGAGGCTTCCTAGTGAGAATATAATCCAGAAATTTCGTCGCGATTGAGAACTGTAGTCTGCTAGATCACTTATCTGCGTGGGCTGCAGCTGACCCATGGAGACTCTCCTGGTGGTGCAGTCTCTTGAATCCGGTGCATGAAAGCAAGTTTACTGTAACTCTCGAGGCTGCCTAGTGAGAATATAATCCAGAAATTTCGTCGCGATTAAGAACTGTAGTCTCCAAGATCACTTATCTGCAAGTGCTGCAGTTGACCCATGGAGACACTCCATGTGGTCGAGTACCTTGAATCAGATGCATGAAAGCTATTTAACTGTAACTCTTGCGGCTTCCTTGTGAGAATTTAACACAGGAATTTCGTCGCGATAGAGAACTGTAGTCTCCAAGATCACTTATCTGCAAGGGCTGCAGTTTTCCAATGGAGACTCTCCTGGTGGTCGAGTACCTTTAATTCGTTGTATGAAAGCACGTTTACCGTAACTCTCGAGGCTTCCTAGTGAGAATATAATCCAGAAATTTCGTCGCGATTGAGAATTGTAGTCTCCAAGATCACTTATATGAGAGGGCTGCAGTTGACCCATGGAGACGCTCCTGGTAGTCCAGTATCCTGCATCCGATGCATGGAAGCAAGTTTACTGTAACTCTCGAGGCTTCCCAGTGAGAATATAACCCAGAAATTTCGTCGCGATTGAGAACTGTAGTCTCCACGATCACTTATCTGCAAGGGCTGCAGTTGACCCTTGCAGACTCTCCTGGTGGTCGAGTGCCTTGAATCCGATGCATGAGAGCAAGTTTACTGTAACTCTCGAGGCTTCCTAGTGAGAATATAATCCTGAAAATTTGGTCGCGATTGAGAACTGTAGTCTCCAAGATCACTTATCCGCAAGGGCTGCAGTTTACCCATGGAGACTCTCCTGGTGGTCAAGTATCTTGAATCCGATGGATGAAAGTGAGTATATTGTACCTGTCGAGGCTTCCTAGTAAGAATATAACCCAGAAATTTCGTCACGTTTGAGAACTGTAGTCTCCAAGATCACTTATCTGCAATGGCTGCAGTTGACCCATGGAGACTCTTCTGGTGGTGCAGTATCTTGAATCCGGTGAATGAAACCAAGTTTACTGTAACTCTCGAGGATTCCTAGTGAGAATATAACCCAGAAATTTCGACGCGATTGAGAACTGTAGTGTCCAAGATCACTTATCTGCAAGGGCTGCAGTTGACCCATGGAGACTCTCCTGGTGGTCCAGTATCTTGAATCCGATGCATGAAAGCAAGTTTACTGCACCTCTCGAGGCTTCCTAGTGGAAATATAACCTAGATATTTCGTCGCGATTGTGAACTGTAGTCTCCAAGATCACTTATCTGCAAGGGCTGGAATCCGATGCATGAAAGGAAGTTTACTGAACCCCTCGAGGCTTCCTAGTGAGAATATAACCCAGACATTTCACCGCGATTGAGAACTTTAGTCTCCTAGATCACTTATCTGCAAGGGCTGCAGCTGACTCATGGAGACTCTCCTGGTGGTGCAGTCTCTTGAATCCGGTGAATGAAAGCAAGTTTACTGTAACTCTCCAGGCTGCCTAGTGAGAATATAACCCAGAAATTTCGTGGCGATTGAAAACTGTATTCTCCAAGTTCACTTATCTCTAAGGGCTGCAGTTGACCCATGGAGAATTCCCTGATGGTCGAGTACATTGAATCAGATGCATGAAAGCAAGTTTGCTGTAACTCTCGAATCTTTCTAGTGTGAATATAAACCAGAAATTTTGTCGCGATTGAGAAGTGTAGTCTCCAAGATCACTTATCTGCAAGGGCTGCAGTTGCCCCATGGAGAGTCTCATGGTGGTCGAGTACAATGAATTCGATGCATGAAAGCAAGTTTACTGTAACTCTCGAGGCTTCTTTGTGAGAATATAATCCAGAAATTTCCTCGCGATTGAGAATTGTAGTCTCCAAGATCACTTATATGAGAGAGCTGCAGTTGACCCATGGAGACGCTCCTGGTAGTCCAGTATCCTGAATCCGGTGCATGAAAGCACGTTTACCGTAACTCTCGAGGCTTCCTAGTGAGAATATAATCCAGAAATTTCGTCGCGATTGAGAATTGTAGTCTCCAAGATCACTTATATGCAAGGGCTGCAGTTGACCCATGGAGACGCTCCTGGTGGTCCAGTATCCTGAATCCGGTGCATGAAAGCACGTTTACCGTAACTCTCGGGGCTTCCTAGTGAGAATATAACCCGGAAATTTCGTTGCGATTAAGAACTGCAGTATATAAGATCACTTATCTGCAAGGGCTGCTGTTGACCCATGGAGACTCTCCTGGTGGTCGAGTACCTTGAATCAGATGAGTGATAGCTAGTTAACCGTAACTCTCGAGGCTTCCTAGTGAGAATATACTACAGAAATTTCGTCGCGATTGAGAACTGTAGTCTCCAAGATTACTTATCTGCAACGGCTGCAGTGTATCCATGGAGACTCTCCTGGTGGTCCAGTATGTTGAATCCGATGCATGAAAGCAAGTTTACAGTAACTCTAGAGGCTACCTAGTGGAAATATATCCCGGAAATATCGTCGCGATTGAGAACTGTAGTCTCCAAGATCACTTATCTGCAAGGGGTGCATTTGACCCTAGTTAACTCTGCTGGTGGTCGAGTACCTTGAATCCGATGCATGAAAGCAAGTTTACTGTAACTCTCGAGGCTTCCTAGTGAGAATATAATCCAGAAATTTCGTCGCGATTGAGAACTGTAGTCTCCAAGATCCCTTATCTGCAAGGGCTGCAATTTACCAACGGTGACTCTCCTGGTGGTCCAGTGTCTGGAATCGGATGCATGAAAGCAAGCTTACTGTACCTCTCGAGGCTTCCTAGTGAGACTATAACCCAGAAATTTCGTCGCGATTGAGAACTGTAGTCTGCTAGATCACTTATGTGCGTGGGCTGCAGCTGACCCATGGAGACTCTCCTGGTGGTGCAGTCTCTTGAATCCGGTGCATGAAAGCAAGTTTACTGTAACTCTCGAGGCTTCGTAGTGAGAATATAATCCAGAAATTTCGTCGTGATTATGAACTGTAGTCTCCAAGATCACTTATCTGCAAAGGCTGCAGTTGACCCATGGAGACTTCCCTGGTGGTCGAGTACCATGTATTCGATGCATGAAAGCACGTTTACTGTAACTCTCTAGCCTTCCAAGTGAGAATATAATCCAGAAATTTCGTCGCGATTGAGAACTGTAGTCTCCAAGATCACTTATCTGCAAAGGCTGCAGTTGACCCATGGAGACTCTCCTGGTGGTCGAGTATTTTGAATCCGATGCATGAAAGCAAGTTTACTGTACCTCTCCAGGCTTCCTAGTGAGGATATAACCCAGAACTTTCGTCGCAATTGAGAACTGTAGTCTCCAAGTTCACTTATCTGCAAGTGCTGCAGTTCACCCATGGAGACACTCCATTTGGTCGAGTACCTTGAATAAGATGAATGAAAGCTATTTAACTGTAACTCTCGAGGCTTTCTTGTGAGAATATAACTCAGAAATTTCGTCGCGATTGAGAACTGTAGTCTCCAAGATCACTTATCTCCAACGGATGCAGTTGATCAATGGAGATTCTCCTGGTGGTCCAGTATCCTGAATCCGATGCATGAAAGCAAGTTTACTGTAACTCGCGAGGCTTCCTAGTGAGAATATAACCGAGAAATTCCTCGCGATTGAGAACTGTAGTCTCTAAGATCACATATCTGTAAGGGCTGCAGTTGACTCATGGAGACTCTCCTGGTAATCGAGTACCTTGAATCGGATGCATGAAAGCCAGTTTACCGTAACTCTCGAGCCTTCCTAGTGAGAATGTAACCCAGAAATTTCGTCGCGATTGAGAACTGTACTCTTCAAGACCACTTATCTGCAAGGGCTGCAGTTGACCCATGGAGACTCACCTGGTGGTCCAGTGTCTTGAATCCGATGCATGAAAGCAAGTTTACTCTAACTCTCGAGGCATCTAAGTGAGAATATAACTCAGAAATTTCGTCGCGATTGAGAACTGTAGTCTCCAAGATCACTCATCTGCAAGGGCTGCAGTTGACCCATGGAGTCTCTCCTGGTGGTCGAGTACCTTGAATCCGATGCATGAAAGCAAGTTTACTGTAACTCTCGATGCTTCCTAGTGAGAATATAACCCAGAAATTTCGTCGCGATTGAGAACTGTAGTCTCCAAGATCACTTTCCTGCAAGGGCAGCCGTTGACCCATGGAGACTCTCCTGGTGGTCAAGTATCTTGAATCCGATGCATGAAAGCAAGCTTACGGTAGCTCTCGAGGCATCCTAGTGAGAGTATAACCCAGAAATGACGTCGCGATTGAAACTATAGTCTCCTAGACCACTTATCTGCAAGGGCTGCAGTTTTCCCAAGGAGACCCTGCTGGTGGTCGAGTTCCTTGAATTCGATGGATGAAACCACGTTTACTGTAACTCTCGAGGCTTCCTAGTGAGAATATAACCGAGAAATTTCGTCGCGAGTGAGAACTGTAGTCTCCAAGTTCACTTACTTGCAAGGGCTGCTGTTGACCCATGGAGACTATCCCGGTGGTCCAGTGTCATGAATCCGATGCATGAGAGCAAGTTAACTGTAACTCTCGAGGCTACCTAGTGAGAATATAACCCAAAAAATACGTCGCGATTGAGAACTGTAGTCTCCAAGATCACTTACCTGCAAGGGCTGCAGTTGACCCATTGAGACTCTCCTGGTGGACGAGTACCTTGAATCCGATGCATGCAAACAAGTTTACTCTAACTCTCGATGCTTCCTAGTGAGAATATAACCGAGAAATTTCGTCGCGATTGAGCACTGTTGTCTCCTAGATCAGTTATCTGCAAGGGCTGCAGTTTACCCATGGAGATTCTCCTGGTGGTCGAGTACCATGAATCCGATGCATGTAATCAAGTTTACTGTAACTCTCGAGGCTACCTAGTGAGAATATAAAGCAAAAATTTCGTCGCGATATTGAACTGTAGTCTCCAAGATCACTTATCTGCAAGGGCTGCATTTGACCCATGGACACTCTCCTGGTGGTCCATTACCTCGAATGCGATGCATGAAAGCAAGGTTACTGCTACTGTCGAGGCTTCCTACTGGGAGTATAACCCAGAAATTTCGTCGCGATTGAGAGCTGTAGTCTCCAAGATCACTTACCTGCAAGGGCTGCAGTTGACCCATGGAGACTCACCTGGTGGTCCAGTGTCTTGAATCCGATGCATGAAAGCAAGTTTACTGTAACTCTCGAGGCTTCCTAGTGAGAATATAACTCAGAAATTACGTCGCGATAGAGAACTGTAGTCTCCAAGATCACTTATCTGCAAGGGCTGCAGTTTTCCCATGGAGACTCTCCTGGTGGTCGAGTACCTTGAATCCGAAGCATGGAAGCAAGTTTACTATAACTCTCGAGGCTTCCTAGTGAGAATGTAACCCAGAAATTTCGCCGCGATTGAGAACTGTAGTCTCCAAGATCACTTCTCTGCCAGGGCTGCATTTGACCCATGGAGACTTCCCCGGTGGTCGATTACTTTGAATCCGATACATGAAAGCAAGGGTACTGCAACTCTCGAGGCTTCCTAATGAGAATATAACCCAGAAATTTCGTCGTGATTGAGAACTGTAGTCTCCAAGATCACTTACCTGCAAGGGCAGCAGTTGACCCATGGAGACTCTCCTGGTGGTCGAGTGCCTTGAATCCGATGCATGAAAGGAAGCTTACGGTAACTCTCGAGGCTTCCTAGTGAGAGTATAACCAAGAAATTACGTCGCGATTGAAACTATAGTCTCCAAGACCACTTATCTGCAAGGGCTGCAGATTTCCAAGGGAGACCCTCCTGGTGGTCGAGTTCCTTGAATTCGATGCATGAAAGCAAGATTACTGTAACTCTCGAGGCTTCCTACCGAGAATATAACCGAGAAACTTTGTCGCGATTGAGAACTGTAGTCTCCAAGATCACTTATCTGCAAGGGATGCAGTTACCCATTGAGACTCTCCTGGTGGTCGAGTACCTTGAATCCGATGCATGAAAGCAAGTTTACTGTAACTCTCGCGGCTTCCTAGTGACAATATAACCCAGAAATTATGTCGCGATAGAGAACACTAGTCTCCAAGATCACTTATCTGCAAGGGCTGCAGTTCAACCATGGAGACTCTCCTATTGGTTCGGTATCTTGAATCCGGTGCATGAAACCAAGTTTAGTTTAACTTACGAGGCTTCCTAGTGAGAATATAACCGAGAAATTTCGTCGCGAGTGAGAACTGTAGTCTCCAAGATGATTTATCTGCAAGGGATGCAGTTACCCATTGAGACCCTCCTGGTGGTCGAGTTCCTTGAATTCGATGCATGAAAGCAAGATTACTGTAACTCTCGCGGCTTCCTAGTGGGAATATAACCGAGAAATTTCGTGGCGATTGATAACTGTAGTCTCCAGGATCACTTATCTGCAAGGGCTGCATTTGGCCCATGCAGACTCTACTGGTTGTCGAGTACCTTGAATCCGATTCATAAAGGCAAGTTTACTAAAACTCTCGAGGCTTCCTAGTGAGAATATAATCCAGAAATATCGTCGCCATTGAGAACTGTAGTCTCCAAGATCACTTATCTGCAAGGGCTGCAGTTGACGCATGGAGACGCTCCTGGTGGTCCAGTATCTTGAATCTGATGCATTTAAGCAAGTTTACTGTGACTTTCGAATCTTTCTAGTGAGATTATAACACAAGGATTTCGTCGCGATTGAGAACTGTAGTCTCCAAGATCACTTATCTGCAGATGCTGCAGCTGACCCATGGTGACTCTCCTGGTGGTGGAGTACCTTGAATCCGATGCATGTGAGCAATTTTATTGTAACTCTCGAGGCTTCCTAGTGAGAATATAACCCGGAAAATTTCGTCGCGATCAAAAACAGTAGTCTCCAAGGACACTTATCTGCAAAGGCGGCAGTTGACCCATGGTGACTCTCCTCGTGGTCCAGTATCTCGAATCCACTGAATCTAGGCAAGTTTACTGTAACTCTAGAGGCTTCCTAGTTAGAATATAACCCAGAAATTTCGTCGTGATTGAGTACTGTAGACTCCAAGATCACTTAACTGCAAAGGCTGTAGTTGACACATGGAGACTAACCTGGTGGTCCAGTATCTCGAATCCACTGAATGAGAGCAAGTTTACTGTAACTCTTGAGGATTCCTAGTGGGAATATTACCCAGAAATGTGGTCGCAATTGAGAACTGTTGTCTCCAAAATCACTTATCTGCAAGGGCTGCAGTTTTCCCATGGAGATTGTCCTGGTGGTCGAGTACCTTGTATCCGATGCATGAAAGCAAGTTAACTGTACCTCTCGAGGCTTTCTAGTGAGAATATAACCCAGAAATTTCGTCGCGATAGGGAACTGTAGTCTCCAAGATCACTTATCTGCAAGGACTCCATTTGACCCATGGAGACTCTCGTGGTGGTCGAGTGCATTGTATACGATGCATGAAAGCAAGTTTACTGTACCTCTCGAAGCATCCTAGTGAGAATATAACACAAAAATTTAGTAGTGATTGAGGACTGTAGTCTCCAAGGTCCCTATCTGCTAGTGCTGCAGTTGACCCATGGAGTCTCGCCTGGTGGTCGAGTACCTTGAATTCGATTCATGAAAGCAAGTTTATTGTAACTCTCGAGGCTTCATAGTGAGAATATAACCCAGAAATTTCGTAGCGATTGAAAACAGTAGTCTCCAAGGCCACTTATCTGCAAATCGACAGTTGACCCATGGTGACTCTCCTCGTGGTCCAGTATCTCGAATCCACTGAATCAAGGCAAGTTTACTGTAACTCTCGAGGCTTCCTAGTGGGAATATAACCCACAAATTTCGTCGCGATTGAGAACTGTAGTCTCCTCGATCACTTATCTGCAAGTTCTGCATTTGACCCTTGCAGACTCTACTGGATGTCGAGTACCTTGATCCGATTCATAAAAGCAAGTTTACTGTAACTCTCGAGTTTTCCTCGTGAGAATATAACTCAGAAATTTCGTCGCGGTTGAGAACTGTAGTTCCAAGATGACTTATCTGCAAGGGCTGCAGTTGACCCATGGAGACTCTCGAGGTGGTCGAGAACCTTGATTCCGTTGCATGAAAGCAAGTTCAATGTAACTCTCGAGGCTTCCTAGTGAGAATATAATCCGGAAATTACGTCGCAATTGAGAACTGTAGTCTCCAATATCACTTATTTGCAAGGGCTACAGTTGACCCAAGTAGACTCTATTGGTGGTCGAGTACCTTGAATCCGATGCATGAACGCAAGTTACTGTAACTTCCGAGGCTTCCCAGTGAGAAACAACCCAGAATTTTAGTCGGGATTGAGAACTGTAGTCTCCAAAATCACTTATCTGCAAGGGATGCAGATGACCCGTGGAGACTCTCCTGGTGGTTAAGTACCTTGAATCCGATGCATGAACGCAAGTTTACTGCAACTCCCGATGCTTCCTAGCGAGAATATAACCCAAAAATTTCGAGGCGATTGAGAACTGTACTCTCCAAGATCACTTATCAGCAAGGGCTGCAGTTGATCCATGGAGACTCTCCTGGTGGTCGAGTACCTTGATCCGATGCATGAAAGCTAGTTAACGGTAACTCTAGAGGATTCCTAGTGAGAATAAAACCCAGAAATTTCGTCGCGATTGAGAACTGTAGTCTCCAAGATCACTTATGTGAAAGGGCTGCAGTTGACCCATGGAGAGTCTCCTGGTGGTCGTGTACCTTGAATCCGATGCATGAAAGCAAGTTTACTGTAACTCTCGAGGCTTCCTAGTGAGAATATAACCCATAAATCTCGTGGCGATTGAGAACTGTAGTCTCCAAAATCACTTATATGCAAGGGCTACGGTTGACCCATGGAGACGCTCCTGGTGGTCCAGTATCCTGAATCCGGTGCATGAAAGCAAGTTTACCGTAACTCACGCGGCTTCCTAGTGAGAATATAACCCGGATATTTCGTTGCGATTAAGAACTGTAGTATCTAAGATTACCTATCTGCAAGGGCTGCATTTGACCCGTGGAGACTCACCTGGTAATCTAGTATTTAGAATCCGCTAAATGAAAGCAAGTTTATTGCAACTCTCGAGGCTTCCTAGTGTGAATATAACCCAGAAATTTCGTCGCGATTGAGAACTGTAGTCTGCACGATCACTTATCTGCAAGGGCTGCAGTTGACGCTTGCAGACTCTCCTGGTGGTCGCGTACCTTGAATCCGATGCATGAGAGCAAACTTACTGTGACTCTCGAGGCTTCCTAGTGAGAATATAATCCAGTAATTTCGTCGCGATTGAGAACTGTAGTCTCCAGGATCACTTATCCGCAAGGGCTGCAGTTTACCCATGGAGACTCTCCTGGTGGTCCAGTATCTTGAATCCGATGGATGAAAGTAAGTATATTGTACATGTCGAGGCTTCCTAGTAAGAATATAACCCAGAAATTTCGTCACGTTTGAGAACTGTAGTCTCCAAGATCACTTATCTGCAAGGACTGGAGTTGACCCATGGAAACTCTTCTGGTGGTGCAGTATCTTGAATCCGGTGAATGAAACCAAGTTTACTGTAACTCTCGCGGCTTCCTAGTGAGAATATAACCCAGAAATTTCGACGCGATTGAGAACTGTAGTGTCCAAGATCACTTATCTGCAAGGGTTGCAGATGACCCATGGAGACTCTCCTGGTGGTCCAGTATCTTGAATCCGATGCATGAAAGCAAGTATATTGCACCTCTCGAGGCTTCCTATTGAGAATATAACCCAGATATTTCGTCGCGATGGGCTGGAATCCGATGCATGAAAGCAAGTTTACTGAACCCCTCGAGGCTTCCTAGTGAGAATATAACCCAGACATTTCACCGCGATTGAGAACTTTAGTCTCCTAGATCACTTATCTGCAAGGGCTGCAGCTGACTCATGGAGACTCTCCTGGTGGTGCAGTCTCTTGAATCCGGTGAATTAAAGCAAGTTTACTGTAACTCTCGAGGCTGCCTAGTGAGAATATAACCCAGAAATTTCGTGGCGATTGAAAACTGTATTCTCCAAGATCACTTATCTGCCAGGGCTGCAGTTGACCCATGGAGTCGTTCCTGGTGGTCCAGTATCCTGAATCCGGTGCATGAAAGCACGTTTACCGTAACTCTCGAGGCTTCCTAGTGAGAATATAATCCAGAAATTTCGTCGCGATTGAGAATTGTAGTCTCCAAGATCACTTATATGCAAGGGCTGCAGTTGACCCATGGAGTCGTTCCTGGTGGTCCAGTATCCTGAATCCGGTGCATGAAAGCACGTTTACCGTAACTCTCGGGGCTTCCTAGTGAGAACATAACCCGGAAATTTCGTCGCGATTAAGATCTGCAGTATCTAAGATCACTTATTTGCAAGGGCTTCAATTGACTCATGGAGACTCTCCTGGTGGCCTAGTTTTCAGAATCCGCTAAATGAAAGCAAGTTTATTGCAACTCTCGAGGCTTCCTAGTGTGAATATAACCCAGAAATTTCGTCGCGATTGAGAACTGTAGTCTCCAATATCATTTATCTGCAAGGGCTGCTGTTGACCCATGGAGACTCTCCAGGTGGTCGAGTACCTTGAATCTGATGAGTGATAGCTAGTTAACAGTAACTCTCGAGGCTTCCTAGTGAGAATATAACACAGAAATTTCGTCGCGATTGAGAACTGTAGTCTCCAAGATTACTTATCTGCAACGGCTGCAGTTGATCCATGGAGACTCTCCTGGTGGTCCAGTATGTTGAATCCGATGCATGAAAGCAAGTTTACTGTAACTCTCGAGGCTTCCTAGTGAGAATATAACCCAGAAATTTCGTCGCGATTTAGAACTGTTGTCTGCTAGATCACTTATCTGCAATGGCTGCAGTTGACCCTTGCAGACCCTCCTGGTGGTCGAGTACCTTGAATCCGATGCATGAGAGCAAGTTTACTGTAACTCTCGAGGCTTCCTAGTGAGAATATAATCCAGAAATTTCGTCGCGATTGAGAACTGTAGTCTCGAAGATCACTTATCCGCAAGGGCTGCAGTTTACCCATGGATACTCTCCTGGTGGTCCAGTATCTTGAATCCGATGGATGAAAGTAAGTATATTGTACCTGTCGAGGCTTCCTAGTAAGAATATAACCCAGAAATTTCGTCACGTTTTAGAACTGTAGTCTTTAAGATCACTTATCTGCAAGGGCTGCAGTTGACCCATGGAAACTCTTCTGGTGGTGCAGTATCTTGTATCCGGTGAATGAAACCAAGTTTACTGTAACTCTCGAGGCTTCCTAGTGAGAATATAACCCAGAAATTTCGACGCGATTGAGAACTGTAGTGTCCAAGATCACTTATCTGCAAGGGCTGCAGTTGACCCATGGAGACTCTCCTGGTGGTCCAGTATCTTGAATCCGATGCATGAAAGCAAGTTTACTGCACCTCTCGAGGCTTCCTAGTGAGAAAATAACCCAGATATTTCGTCGCGATTGTGAACTGTAGTCTCCAAGATCACTTATCTGCAAGGGCTGGAATCCGATGCATGAAAGCAAGCCTACTGAACCCCTCGAGGCTTCCTAGTGAGAATATAACCCAGACATTTCACCGCGATTGAGAACTTTGGTCTCCTAGATCACTTATCTGCAAGGGCTGCAGCTGACTCATGGAGACTCTCCTAGTGGTGCAGTCTATTGAATCCGGTGAATGAAAGCAAGTTTACCGTAACTCTCGAGGCTACCTAGTGAGAATATAACCCAGAAATTTCGTGGCGATTGAAAACTGTTTTTTCCAAGATCACCTATCTGCAAGGGCTGCAGTTGATCCATGGAGAATATCCTGATGGTCGAGTACATTAAATCAGATGCATGAAAGCAAGTTTGCTGTAACTCTCGAATCTTCCTAGTGTGAATATATACCAGAAATTGTGTCGCGACTGAGAACTGTAGTCTCCAAGATCACTTATCTGCAAGGGCTGCAGTTGCCCCATGGAGAATCTCATGGTGGTCGAGTACCATGAATCCGATGCAAGAAAGCAAGTTTACTGTAACTCTCGAGGCTTCCTTGTGAGAATATAATCCAGAAATTTCGTCGCGATTGAGAATTGTAGTCTCCAAGATCACTTATATGAGAGGGCTGCAGTTGACCCATGGAGACGCTCCTGGTAGTCCAGTATCCTGAATCCGGTGCATGAAAGCACGTTTACCGTAACTCTCGAGGCTTCCTAGTGAGAATATAATCCAGAAATTTCGTCGCGATTGAGAACTGTAGTCTGCTAGATCACTTATCTGCGTGGGCTGCAGCTGACCCATGGAGACTCTCCTGGTGGTGCAGTCTCTTGAATCCGGTGCATGAAAGCAAGTTTACTGTAACTCTCGAGGCTGCCTAGTGAGAATATAATCCAGAAATTTCGTCGCGATTAAGAACTGTAGTCTCCAAGATCACTTATCTGCAAGTGCTGCAGTTGACCCATGGAGACACTCCATGTGGTCGAGTACCTTGAATCAGATGCATGAAAGCTATTTAACTGTAACTCTTGCGGCTTCCTTGTGAGAATTTAACACAGGAATTTCGTCGCGATAGAGAACTGTAGTCTCCAAGATCACTTATCTGCAAGGGCTGCAGTTTTTCAATGGAGACTCTCCTGGTGGTCGAGTACCTTTAATTCGTTGTATGAAAGCACGTTTACCGTAACTCTCGAGGCTTCCTAGTGAGAATATAATCCAGAAATTTCGTCGCGATTGAGAATTGTAGTCTCCAAGATCACTTATATGAGAGGGCTGTAGTTGACCCATGGAGACGCTCCTGGTAGTCCAGTATCCTGAATCCGATGCATGGAAGCAAGTTTACTGTAACTCTCGAGGCTTCCCAGTGAGAATATAACCCAGAAATTTCGTCGCGATTGAGAACTGTAGTCTCCACGATCACTTATCTGCAAGGGCTGCAGTTGACCCTTGCAGACTCTCCTGGTGGTCGAGTGCCTTGAATCCGATGCATGAGAGCAAGTTTACTGTAACTCTCGAGGCTTCCTAGTGAGAATATAATCCAGAAATTTCGTCGCGATTGAGAACTGTAGTCTCCAAGATCAGTTATCCGCAAGGGCTGCAGTTTACCCATGGAGACTCTCCTGGTGGTCAAGTATCTTGAATTCGATGGATGAAAGTGAGTATATTGTACCTGTCGAGGCTTCCTAGTAAGAATGTAACCCAGAAATTTCGTCACGTTTGAGAACTGTAGTCTCCAAGATCACTTATCTGCAATGGCTGCAGTTGACCCATGGAGACTCTTCTGGTGGTGCAGTATCTTGAATCCGGTGAATGAAACCAAGTTTACTGTAACTCTCGAGGATTCCTAGTGAGAATATAACCCAGAAATTTCGACGCGATTGAGAACTGTAGTGTCCAAGATCACTTATCTGCAAGGGCTGCAGTTGACCCATGGAGACTCTCCTGGTGGTCCAGTATGTTGAATCCGATGCATGAAAGCAAGTTTACAGTAACTCTAGAGGCTACCTAGTGGAAATATATCCCGGAAATATCGTCGCGATTGAGAACTGTAGTCTCCAAGATCACTTATCTGCAAGGGGTGCATTTGACCATAGTTAACTCTGCTGGTGGTCGAGTACCTTGAATCCGATGCATGAAAGCAAGTTTACTGTAACTCTCGAGGCTTCCTAGTGAGAATATAATCCAGAAATTTCGTCGCGATTGAGAACTGTAGTCTCCAAGATCCCTTATCTGCAAGGGCTGCAATTTACCAACGGTGACTCTCCTGGTGGTCCAGTGTCTGGAATCGGATGCATGAAAGCAAGCTTACTGTACCTCTCGAGGCTTCCTAGTGAGACTATAACCCAGAAATTTCGTCGCGATTGAGAACTTTAGTCTCCTAGATCACTTATCTGCAAGGGCTGCAGCTGACTTATGGAGACTCTCCTGGTGGTGCAGTCTCTTGAATCCGGTGAATGAAAGCAAGTTTACTGTAACTCTCGAGGCTGCCTAGTGAGAATATAACCCAGAAATTTCGTGGCGATTGAAAACTGTATTCTCCAAGTTCACTTATCTCTAAGGGCTGCAGTTGACCCATGGAGAATCTCCTGATGGTCGAGTACATTGAATCAGATGCATGAAAGCAAGTTTGCTGTAACTCTCGAATCTTTCTAGTGTGAATATAAACCAGAAATTTTGTCGCGATTGAGAAGTGTAGTCTCCAAGATCACTTATCTGCAAGGGCTGCAGTTGCCCCATGGAGAGTCTCAAGGTGGTCGAGTACAATGAATTCGATGCATGAAAGCAAGTTTACTGTAACTCTCGAGGCTTCCTTGTGAGAATATAATCCAGAAATTTCCTCGCGATTGAGAATTGTAGTCTCCAAGATCACTTATATGAGAGAGCTGCAGTTGACCCATGGAGACGCTCCTGGTAGTCCAGTATCCTGAATCCGGTGCATGAAAGCACGTTTACCGTAACTCTCGAGGCTTCCTAGTGAGAATATAATCCAGAAATTTCGTCGCGATTGAGAATTGTAGTCTCCAAGATCACTTATATGCAAGGGCTGCAGTTGACCCATGGAGACGCTCCTGGTGGTCCAGTATCCTGAATCCGGTGCATGAAAGCAAGTTTACTGCACCTCTCGAGGCTTCCTAGTGGAAATATAACCTAGATATTTCGTCGCGATTGTGAACTGTAGTCTCCAAGATCACTTATCTGCAAGGGCTGGAATCCGATGCATGAAAGCAAGTTTACTGAACCCCTCGAGGCTTCCTAGTGAGAATATAACCCAGACATTTCACCGCGATTGAGAACTTTAGTCTCCTAGATCACTTATCTGCAAGGGCTGCAGCTGACTCATGGAGACTCTCCTGGTGGTGCAGTCTCTTGAATCCGGTGAATGAAAGCAAGTTTACTGTAACTCTCGAGGCTGCCTAGTGAGAATATAACCCAGAAATTCCGTGGCGATTGAAAACTGTATTCTCCAAGTTCACTTATCTCTAAGGGCTGCAGTTGACCCATGGGGAATCTCCTGATGGTCGAGTACATTGAATCAGATGCATGAAAGTAAGTTTGCTGTAACTCTCGAATCTTTCTAGTGTGAATATAAACCAGACATTTTGTCGCGATTGAGAAGTGTAGTCTCCAAGATCACTTATCTGCAAGGGCTGCAGTTGCCCCATGGAGAGTCTCATGGTGGTCGAGTACAATGAATTCGATGCATGAAAGCAAGTTTACTGTAACTCTCGAGGCTTCCTTGTGAGAATATAATCCAGAAATTTCCTCGCGATTGAGAATTGTAGTCTCCAAGATCACTTATATGAGAGAGCTGCAGTTGACCCATGGAGACGCTCCTGGTAGTCCAGTATCCTGAATCCGGTGCATGAAAGCACGTTTACCGTAACTCTCGAGGCTTCCTAGTGAGAATATAATCCAGAAATTTCGTCGCGATTGAGAATTGTAGTCTCCAAGATCACTTATATGCAAGGGCTGCAGTTGACCCATGGAGACGCTCCTGGTGGTCCAGTATCCTGAATCCGGTGCATGAAAGCACGTTTACCGTAACTCTCGGGGCTTCCCAGTGAGAATATAACCCGGAAATTTCGTTGCGATTAAGAACTGCAGTATATAAGATCACTTATCTGCAAGGGCTGCTGTTGACCCATGGAGACTCTCCTGGTGGTCGAGTACCTTGAATCAGATGAGTGATAGCTAGTTAACCGTAACTCTCGAGGCTTCCTAGTGAGAATATACTACAGAAATTTCGTCGCGATTGAGAACTGTAGTCTCCAAGATTACTTATCTGCAACGGCTGCAGTTTATCCATGGAGACTCTCCTGGTGGTCCAGTATGTTGAATCCGATGCATGAAAGCAAGTTTACAGTAACTCTAGAGGCTACCTAGTGGAAATATATCCCGGAAATATCGTCGCGATTGAGAACTGTAGTCTCCAAGATCACTTATCTGCAAGGGGTGCATTTGACCATAGTTAACTCTGCTGGTGGTCGAGTACCTTGAATCCGATGCATGAAAGCAAGTTTACTGTAACTCTCGAGGCTTCCTAGTGAGAATATAATCCAGAAATTTCGTCGCGATTGAGAACTGTAGTCTCCAAGATCCCTTATCTGCAAGGGCTGCAATTTACCAACGGTGACTCTCCTGGTGGTCCAGTGTCTGGAATCGGATGCATGAAAGCAAGCTTACTGTACCTCTCGAGGCTTCCTAGTGAGACTATAACCCAGAAATTTCGTCGCGATTGAGAACTTTAGTCTCCTAGATCACTTATCTGCAAGGGCTGCAGCTGACTTATGGAGACTCTCCTGGTGGTGCAGTCTCTTGAATCCGGTGAATGAAAGCAAGTTTACTGTAACTCTCGAGGCTGCCTAGTGAGAATATAACCCAGAAATTTCGTGGCGATTGAAAACTGTATTCTCCAAGTTCACTTATCTCTAAGGGCTGCAGTTGACCCATGGAGAATCTCCTGATGGTCGAGTACATTGAATCAGATGCATGAAAGCAAGTTTGCTGTAACTCTCGAATCTTTCTAGTGTGAATATAAACCAGAAATTTTGTCGCGATTGAGAAGTGTAGTCTCCAAGATCACTTATCTGCAAGGGCTGCAGTTGCCCCATGGAGAGTCTCAAGGTGGTCGAGTACAATGAATTCGATGCATGAAAGCAAGTTTACTGTAACTCTCGAGGCTTCCTTGTGAGAATATAATCCAGAAATTTCCTCGCGATTGAGAATTGTAGTCTCCAAGATCACTTATATGAGAGAGCTGCAGTTGACCCATGGAGACGCTCCTGGTAGTCCAGTATCCTGAATCCGGTGCATGAAAGCACGTTTACCGTAACTCTCGAGGCTTCCTAGTGAGAATATAATCCAGAAATTTCGTCGCGATTGAGAATTGTAGTCTCCAAGATCACTTATATGCAAGGGCTGCAGTTGACCCATGGAGACGCTCCTGGTGGTCCAGTATCCTGAATCCGGTGCATGAAAGCACGTTTACCGTAACTCTCGGGGCTTCCTAGTGAGAATATAACCCGGAAATTTCGTTGCGATTAAGAACTGCAGTATATAAGATCACTTATCTGCAAGGGCTGCTGTTGACCCATGGAGACTCTCCTGGTGGTCGAGTACCTTGAATCAGATGAGTGATAGCTAGTTAACCGTAACTCTCGAGGCTTCCTAGTGAGAATATACTACAGAAATTTCGTCGCGATTGAGAACTGTAGTCTCCAAGATTACTTATCTGCAACGGCTGCAGTTTATCCATGGAGACTCTCCTGGTGGTCCAGTATGTTGAATCCGATGCATGAAAGCAAGTTTACAGTAACTCTAGAGGCTACCTAGTGGAAATATATCCCGGAAATATCGTCGCGATTGAGAACTGTAGTCTCCAAGATCACTTATCTGCAAAGGCTGCAGTTGACCCATGGAGACTTCCCTGGTGGTCGAGTACAGTGTATTCGATTCATGAAAGCACGTTTACTGTAACTCTCTAACCTTCCTAGTGAGAATATAATCCAGAAATTTCGTCGCGATTGAGAACTGTAGTCTCCAAGATCACTTATCTGCAAAGGCTGCAGTTGACCCATGGAGACTCTCCTGGTGGTCGAGTATTTTGAATCCGATGCATGAAAGCAAGTTTACTGTACCTCTCCAGGCTTCCTAGTGAGGATATAACCCAGAACTTTCGTCGCAATTGAGAACTGTAGTCTCCAAGTTCACTTATCTGCAAGTGCTGCAGTTCACCCATGGAGACACTCCATTTGGTCGAGTACCTTGAATAAGATGAATGAAAGCTATTTAACTGTAACTCTCGAGGCTTTCTTGTGAGAATATAACTCAGAAATTTCGTCGCGATTGAGAACTGTAGTCTCCAAGATCACTTATCTCCAACGGATGCAGTTGATCCATGGAGATTCTCCTGGTGGTCCAGTATCCTGAATCCGATGCATGAAAGCAAGTTTACTGTAACTCGCGAGGCTTCCTAGTGAGAATATAACCGAGAAATTCCTCGCGATTGAGAACTGTAGTCTCTAAGATCACATATCTGTAAGGGCTGCAGTTGACTCATGGCGACTCTCCTGGTAATCGAGTACCTTGAATCGGATGCATGAAAGCAAGTTTACCGTAACTCTCGAGCCTTCCTAGAGAGAATGTAACCCAGAAATTTCGTCGCGATTGAGAACTGTACTCTTCAAGACCACTTATCTGCAAGGGCTGCAGTTGACCCATGGAGACTCACCTGGTGGTCCAGTGTCTTGAATCCGATGCATGAAAGCAAGTTTACTGTAACTCTCGAGGCTTCCTAGTGAGAATATAACCCAGAAATTTCGTCGCGATTGAGAACTGTAGTCTCCAAGATCACTTTCCTGCAAGGGCAGCCGTTGACCCATGGAGACTCTCCTGGTGGTCAAGTTTCTTGAATCCGATGCATGAAAGCAAGCTTACGGTAGCTCTCGAGGCATCCTAGTGAGAGTATAACCCAGAAATGACGTCGCGATTGAAACTATAGTCTCCTAGACCACTTATCTGCAAGGGCTGCAGTTTTCCCAAGGAGACCCTGCTGGTGGTCGAGTTCCTTGAATTCGATGGATGAAACCAAGTTTACTGTAACTCTCGAGCATTCCTAGTGAGAATATAACCGAGAAATTTCGTCGCGAGTGAGAACTGTAGTCTCCAAGTTCACTTACTTGCAAGGGCTGCTGTTGACCCATGGAGACTCTCCCGGTGGTCCAGTGTCATGAATCCGATGCATGAGAGCAAGTTAACTGTAACTCTCGAGGCTACCTAGTGAGAATATAACCCAAAAAATACGTCGCGATTGAGAACTGTAGTCTCCAAGATCACTTACCTGCAAGGGCTGCAGTTGACCCATTGAGACTCTCCTGGTGGACGAGTACCTTGAATCCGATGCATGCAAACAAGTTTACTCTAACTCTCGATGCTTCCTAGTGAGAATATAACCGAGAAATTTCGTCGCGATTGAGCACTGTTGTCTCCTAGATCAGTTATCTGCAAGGGCTGCAGTTTACCCATGGAGATTCTCCTGGTGGTCGAGTACCATGAATCCGATGCATGTAATCAAGTTTACTGTAACTCT
Source organism: Schistocerca piceifrons (assembly GCF_021461385.2). Taxonomy (NCBI): domain Eukaryota; kingdom Metazoa; phylum Arthropoda; class Insecta; order Orthoptera; family Acrididae; genus Schistocerca; species Schistocerca piceifrons. The sequence goes on along the minus strand of NW_025728794.1, from coordinate 168,442 downwards.
CGAGGCTACCTAGTGAGAATATAAAGCAAAAATTTCGTCGCGATATTGAACTGTAGTCTCCAAGATCACTTATCTGCAAGGGCTGCATTTGACCCATGGACACTCTCCTGGTGGTCCATTACCTCGAATGCGATGCATGAAAGCAAGGTTACTGCTACTGTCGAGGCTTCCTACTGGGAGTATAACCCAGAAATTTCGTCGCGATTGAGAACTGTAGTCTCCAAGATCACTTACCTGCAAGGGCTGCAGTTGACCCATGGAGACTCACCTGGAGGTCCAGTGTCTTGAATCCGATGCATGAAAGCAAGTTTACTCTAACTCTCGAGGCTTCCTAGTGAGAATATAACTCAGAAATTACGTCGCGATAGAGAACTGTAGTCTCCAAGATCACTTATCTGCAAGGGCTGCAGTTTTCCCATGGAGACTCTCCTGGTGGTCGAGTACCTTGAATCCGAAGCATGGAAGCAAGTTTACTATAACTCTCGAGGCTTCCTAGTGAGAATGTAACCCAGAAATTTCGCCGCGATTGAGAACTGTAGTCTCCAAGATCACTTCTCTGCCAGGGCTGCATTTGACCCATGGAGACTTCCCCGGTGGTCGATTACTTTGAATCCGATACATGAAAGCAAGGGTACTGCAACTCTCGAGGCTTCCTAATGAGAATATAACCCAGAAATTTCGTCGTGATTGAGAACTGTAGTCTCCAAGATCACTTACCTGTAAGGGCAGCAGTTGACCCATGGAGACTCTCCTGGTGGTCGAGTGCCTTGAATCCGATGCATGAAAGGAAGCTTACGGTAACTCTCGAGGCTTCCTAGTGAGAGTATAACCAAGAAATTACGTCGCGATTGAAACTATAGTCTCCAAGACCACTTATCTGCAAGGGCTGCAGATTTCCAAGGGAGACCCTCCTGGTGGTCGAGTTCCTTGAATTCGATGCATGAAAGCAAGATTACTGTAACTCTCGAGGCTTCCTAGCGAGAATATAACCGAGAAACTTTGTCGCGATTGAGAACTGTAGTCTCCAAGATCACTTATCTGCAAGGGATGCAGTTACCCATTGAGACTCTCCTGGTGGTCGAGTACCTTGAATCCGATGCATGAAAGCAAGTTTACTGTAACTCTCGAGGCTTCCTAGTGACAATATAACCCAGAAATTATGTCGCGATAGAGAACACTAGTCTCCAAGATCACTTATCTGCAAGGGCTGCAGTTCAACCATGGAGACTCTCCTATTGGTTCGGTATCTTGAATCCGGTGCATGAAACCAAGTTTAGTTTAACTTACGAGGCTTCCTAGTGAGAATATAACCGAGAAATTTCGTCGCGAGTGAGAACTGTAGTCTCCAAGATGATTTATCTGCAAGGGCTGCAGTTGACCCATGGAGACCCTCCTAGTTGTAAAGTATCATGAATCCGATGCATGCAAGGAAGTTTACTGTAACTCTCGAGGCTTCCTAGTGGGAATATAACCGAGAAATTTCGTCACGATTAAGAACTGTGTTCTCCAAGATCATTTATCAGCAGGGCTCCAGTATACCCATAGAGATTCTCCTGGTGGTCGAGTACCTTGAATCCGATGCATAAAAGCTAGTTTACTGTAACTCTCGAGGCCTCCTAGTGAGAATATAGCCGAGAAATTTCGTCGCGTTTGTGAACTGTGGTCTCCAAGATCACTTATCAGCAAGGGCTCCAGTTTACCAATGGAGACTCTCCTGGTGGTCGAGTAACTTGAATCCGATGCATGAAAGCAAGTTTACTGTAACTCTGGAGGCTTCCTAGTGAGAACATAATCCAGAAACGTCGTGCGATTGAGAACTGTAGTCTCCAAGATCACTTATCAGCAAGGGCTGCAGCTGAGCCATGGAGACTCTCCTGGTGGCCGAGTACCTTGAATCCGATGCATGAAAGCAAGTTTACTGTAATTCTCGAGGCTTGCTAGTGAGAATATAGCCCAGATATTTCGTTGCGATTGACATCTGTAGTCTCCAAGATCACTTAACTGCAAGGGCTGGAGTTGACCCTTGGAGATTCTCCTGGTATTCGAGTACTTTGAATCCGATGCATGAAAGCAAGTTTACTGTAACTCTCGAGGCTTCCTAGTGAGAATATAACCCAGAAATATCGTCGCGATTGAGAACTCTGGTCTCCAAGATCACTTAACTGCAAGGGCTGCAGTTGACCTATGGAGACTCTCCTGGTGGTCCAGTGTCTTGAATCCGATGCATGAAAGCAAGTTTACTGTAACTCTCGATGCTTCCTAGTGAGAATATAACCCAGAAATTTCGTCGCGATATAGAACTGTAGTCTCCAAGATCACTTATCTGCGAGGGTTGCAATTGACCCATGGAGACTCTCTTGGTGGTCGAGTACCTTGAATTCGATGCATGACAGCAAGTTTACTGTAACTGTTGAGGCGTCCTAGTGAGAATATAATCCAGAAACTTCGCCGCGATTGAGAAATGTTGTCTCCAAGATCACTTATCTGCAAGGGCTGCAGTTAACCCATGGAGACGATCCTCGTGGTCCAATATCTTGAATCCGATGCATGAGAGTAAGTTTACTGTAATTTTCGAAGCTTCCTAGTGAGAATATAATCCAGAAATTTCGTCGCGATTGAGAACTGAAGTCTCTAAGATCACTTATTTGCAAATGCAGTTGACCCACGGAGACTCTCCTGGTGGTCGAGTACCATGAATCCGACGCATGAAAGCAAGTGAGAATATAACCCAGAAATTTCGCCGCAATTGAGAACTGAAGTCTCCAAGATCACTTATCTGCAAGGGATGCAGTTTACCCATTTAGTCACTCCTGGTGGTCGAGTACCTTGAATCCGATGCATGAAAGCAAGTTTTCTGTAAATATCGAGGGTTCGTTGCGAGAATATAACCCACAAATTTTATCGCGATTGAGAACTGAAGTCTCCAAGATCACTTATCTGCAAGGGCTGTAGTTGAACCATGGAGTTTCTCCTGGTGGTCGAGTACATTTAATCCGATGCATGCGAGCAAATTTACTGTAACTCTCGAGGCTTCCTAGTGAGAATATAACCGAGAAACTTTCTCGCGAGTGGGAACTGGTGTCTCCCAGATCACTTATCTGCAAGGGCTGCTGTTGACCCATTGAGACTCTCCTGGTGGTCGAATGCCTTGAATCCGATGCATGAAAGCAAGTTTACTGGAACTCTCGAGGCTTCCTAGTCAAAATATAACCCAGAAATTTCGTCGCGATTGAGAACTGTAGTCTCAAAGATCACTCATCTGCAAGGGCTGCTGTTGACCCATGGAGACTCTCCAGGTGGTCCAGTGTCTTGAATCCGATGCATGAAAGCAAGCTTACTGTAACTCTCGAGGCTTCCTAGCGAGAATATTACCGAGAAATTACGTAGCGATTGAGAACTGTAGTCTCCAAGATCATTTATCTGCAAGGGCTGCAGTTTTCCCATGGAGACTCTCCTCGTGGTCGAGTACCTTGAATCCGATGCATGAAAGCGAGTTTACTGTAACTCTGGAGGCTTCCTAAACAGAATATAACCCAGACATTTCGTCGCAATTGAGAACTGTAGTCTCCAAGATCACTTATCTGCAAGGGCTGCAGTTAACCCATGGAGACGCTCCTGGTGGTCCAATATCTTGAATCCGATGCATGAAAGCAAGTTTACTGTAACTCTCGAGGCTTCCTAGTGAGAATATAACCCAGAAATTTCGTCGCGATTGAGAACTGTAGTCTCAACGATCACTTATCTGCAAGGGCTGCAGTTGACCCATGGAGGCTCTCCTGGTGGTCGGGTACCTTGAATCCGATGCATGAAAGCAAGTTTACTGAAACTCTCGAGGCTTGCTAGTGAGAAGATAACGCAGAAATTTCGGCGCCATTGAGAACTGTAGTTCCAAGATGACTTATCTGCAAGGGCTGCAGTTGACCCATGGAGACTCTCCTGATGGCTGCGTACCTTGAATCCCATGTATGAGAGCAAGGTTACTGTAACTCCCGAGGCTTCCTAGTCAGAATATAACCCAGAAATTTCGTCGCGATTGTGAACTGTAGTCTCCAAGATCTTTTATCTGCAAGGGCTGCAGTTGAACCATAGCGACTCTCCTGGGGGTCGAAGACCTTGAATCCGTTGCATGAAAGGTACTTTACTGTAACTCTCGAGGCTTCCTAGTGAGAATATAATCCACAATTTTGGTCGCGATTGAGAATTGTAGTCTCCAAGATAACTTATCTGCAAGGGCAGCAGCTAAAGCATGGAGACGCTCCTGGTGGTCGAGTACCTTGAATCCGATGCATGAAAGCAAGTTTACTGAAACTCTCGAGGCTTGCTAGTGAGAATGTAACCCAGAAATTTCGGCGCGATTGAGAACTGTAGACTCCACTATCTTTTATCAGCAAGGGCTGCAGTTGACCAATGGAGACTCTCCTTGTGGTCGAGTACCTTGAATTCGATGCACGAAAGCAAGTTTACTGTAACTCTAGAGACGTCCTAGTGAGAATATAATCCAGAAACCTCGTCGCGATAGAGAACTGTAGTTTCCAAGATCACTTATCTGCATGGGCTGCAGTTGACCCATGGGGTCTCTCCTGGTGGTCCAGTATCTTTAATTCCATGCATGCAAGCTAATTTACTGTAACTCTCGAGGCGTCCTAGTGAGAATGTAACCGAGAGACTTTGTCGCGAGTGAGATCTGTAGTCTCCAAGATCACTTATCTGCAAGGGCTGCAGTTGACACTTTGAGACTCTCCTGGTGGTCGAGTACCTTGAATCGGATGCATGAAAGCAAGTTTACTGTCACTCCCGAGGCTTCCTAGTCTGAATATAACGCAGAAATTTCGTCGCGATTGAGAACTGTAGTGTCCGAGATCACTTATCTGCAAGGGCTGCAGTTAACCCATGGAGACGCTCCTGGTGGTCCAATATCTTGAATCCGATGCATTAAAGCATGTCTACTGTAACTCTCGAGGCTTCCTAGTGAGAATATAACCCAGAAATTTCGTCGCGATTGAGAACTGTAGTCTCCAAGATCACTTATCTGCAGGGGCTGCAGTTGACCCACGGAGACTCTCCTGGTGGTCGAGTACATTGAATCCGATGCATGAAAGCAAGTTTATTGTAACTCCCGAGGCTTCGTAGTCAGAATATGAACCACAAATTTCGACGCGATTGAAAACCGTAGTCTGCAAGATCACTTACCTGCAAGGGCTGCTGTTGACAAATGGAGACTCTCCAGGTGGTCGAGTACCTTGAATCGGATGCATGAAAGCAAGTTTACTGTAACTCCCGAGGCTTCCTAGTCAGAATATAACGCAGAAATTTCGTCGCGATTGAGAACTGTAGTCTCCGAGATTACTTATCTGCAAGGGCTGCAGTTAACCCATGGAGACTCTCCTGGTGGTCCAAAATCTTGAATCCGATGCATTAAAGCAAGTTTACTGTAACTCTCGAGGCTTCCTAGTGAGAATATAACCCAGAAATTTCGTCGCGATTGTGAACTGTAGTCTCCAAGATAAATTATCTGCAAGTTCTGCAGTTGACCCATGGAGACTCTCCTGGTGGTGCAGTATCTTGAATCCGCTGAATGAAAGCAAGTTTACTGTAACTCTCGGCTCTTCCTAGTGGGAATGTAACACATAAATTTCGTCGCAATTGAGAACTGTAGTCTCCAAGATCACTTATCTGCAAGGGCAGCAGTTGACCCATGGAGACTCTTCTGGTGGTCGAGTACCTTGAATCCGATGCATGAAAGCAAGTTTTCTGTAACTTTCGAGGGTTCTTTGTGAGAATATAACCCATAAATTTAGTCGTGATTGAGAACTGTAGTCTCCAAGATCATTTATCTGCAAGAACTGCAGTTGACCCATGGAGACCCTCCTGGTGGTCAAGTACCTTGAATCCGATGCATGAAAGCAAGGTTACTGCAACTCTCGAGGCTTCCTAGAGAGAATATAACCCAGAAATTTCGTCGAAATTGAGAACTGTAGTCTCCAAGATGTCTTACCTGCAAGGGCTGCAGTTGACCGATGGAGACTCTCCAGGTGGTCAAGTGTCTTGATTCCGATGCATGAACGCAAGTTTACTGTAATTCTCGAGGCTTCCTAGCGAGAATATAACCCAGAAATTACGTCGCGATTGAGAACTGTAGTCTCCAAGATCACTTATCTGCAAGGGCTGCAGTTTTCCCATGGAGACTCTCCTGAAGGTCGAGTACCTTGAATTCGATGCATGAAAACAAGTTTACTGTAACTCTCGAGGCTTCCTAGTAAGAATATAACCGTGAAATTTCGTCGCGATTAGAACTGCAGTTTCCAAGATCAGTTATCAGCAAGGGCTGCAGTTGAGCCATGGAGGCTCTCCTGGTGGTCCAGTATTTTGAATCCGATGCATGCAAGTAAGTTTACCGTAACTCTCGACGCTTCCTAGTAAGAATATAATCCAGAAATTTCGTCGCAATTGAGAACTGTAGTCTCCACGATCACTTATCTGCAGGGGCTACAGGTTACCCATGGAGATTCTACTGGTGGTCGAGTACCTTAAATCCGATGCATGAAGGCAAGTTAACTGCAACTATCGAGGCTTCCTAGTGAGAATATAATCCAGAAATTTCGTCGCGATTGAGAACTGTAGTCTCAAAGATGAGCAATCTGCAAGGGCTGGAGTTGACCCATGGAGACTCTCCTGGTGGCCGAGAGCCTTGAATCCGATGCATGAAAGCAACTTTACTGTAACTCTGGAGGCTTCGTAGTGAGAATATAACCTAGAAATTTCGTCGCGATTGAGTACTGTAGTATCCAAGATCACTTCTCTGCAAGGGCTGCAGTTGACCCATGGAGACTCTTGGTGGTCCAGTATCATGAATCCGATGAATGAAAGCTAGTTTACTGTATCTCTCGAGGCTTTCTAATGAGAATATAACACAGAAATTTGGTCGCGATGCAGAACTGTAGTCTCCAAGATCACTTACCTGCAACGGCTGCAGTTCACCAATTGAGACTCTCCTGGTGGCCGAGTACATTGAATCCGATGCATGAAAGCAAGTTTACTGAAACTCCCGAGGCTTCCTAGTCAGAATATAACCCAGAAATTTCGTCGCGATTGAAAACCGTAGTCTCCAAGATCACTTATCTGCAAGGGCTGCAGTTGACACATGGAGACTCTCCTGGTGGTCGAGTGACTTGAATCCGATGCATGAAAGCAAGGTTACTGCAACTCTCGAGGCTTCCTAGACAGAATATAACCCAGAAATTTCGTCGAAAGTGAGAACTGTAGTCTCCAAGATAAATTATCTGCAAGGGCTGCAGGTGACCCATGGAGACTCTCCTGGTGGTGCAGTATCTTGAATCCGCTGAATGAAAGCAAGTTTGCTGTAACTCTCGGTTCTTCCTAGCGGGAATATAACACAGAAATTTCGTCGCGATTGAGAACTGTAGTCTCCAAGATCACTTATCTGCAAGGGCTGCAGTTGACCCATTGAGACTCTCCAGGTGGTCCAGTGTCTTGAATCCGATGCATGAAAGCAAGTTTACTGTAACTCTCGAGGCTTCCTAGCGGGAATATAACCCAGAAATTACGTCGCGATTGAGAACTGTAGTCTCCAAGATCATTTATCTGCAAGGGCTGCAGTTTTCCCATGGAGACTCTCCTGGAGGTCGAGTACCTTGAATTCGATGCATGAAAACAAGTTTACTGCAACTCTCGAGGCTTCCTAGAGAGAATATAACCCAGAAATTTCGTCGAAATTGAGAACTGTAGTCTCCAAGATGTCTTACCTGCAAGGGCTGCAGTTGACCGATGGAGACTCTCCAGGTGGTCAAGTGTCTTGATTCCGATGCATGAACGCAAGTTTACTGTAATTCTCGAGGCTTCCTAGCGAGAATATAACCCAGAAATTACGTCGCGATTGAGAACTGTAGTCTCCAAGATCACTTATCTGCAAGGGCTGCAGTTTTCCCATGGAGACTCTCCTGGAGGTCGAGTACCTTGAATTCGATGCATGAAAACAAGTTAACTGTAACTCTCGAGGCTTCCTAGTAAGAGTATAACCGTGAAATTTCGTCGCGATTAGAACTGCAGTTTCCAAGATCAGTTATCTGCAAGGGCTGCAGTTGAGCCATGGAGGCTCTCCTGGTGGTCCAGTATTTTGATTCCGATGCATGCAAGTAAGTTTACCGTAACTCTCGACGCTTCCTAGTAAGAATATAATCCAGAAATTTCGTCGCAATTGAGAACTGTAGTCTCCAAGATCACTTATCTGCAGGGGCTACAGGTTACCCATGGAGATTCTACTGGTGGTCGAGTACCTTAAATCCGATGCATGAAGGCAAGTTAACTGCAACTATCGAGGCTTCCTAGTGAGAAGATAATCCAGAAATTTCGTCGCCATTGAGAACTGTAGTCTCAAAGATGAGCAATCTGCAAGGGCTGGAGTTGACCCATGAAGACTCTCCTGGTGGCCGAGAGCCTTGAATCCGATGCATGAAAGCAACTTTACTGTAACTCTGGAGGCTTCGTAGTTAGAATATAACCCAGAAATTTCGTCGCGATTGAGTACTGTAGTATCCAAGATCACTTCTCTGCAAGGGCTGCAGTTGACCCATGGAGACTCTTGGTGGTCCAGTATCTTGAATCCGATGAATGAAAGCAAGTTTACTGTATCTCTCGAGGCTTTCTAATGAGAATATAACACAGAAATTTGGTCGCGATGCAGAACTGTAGTCTCCAAGATCACTTACCTGCAACGGCTGCAGTTCACCAATTGAGACTCTCCTGGTGGCCGAGTACATTGAATCCGATGCATGAAAGCAAGTTTACTGTAACTCCCGAGGCTTCCTAGTCAGAATATAACCCAGAAATTTCGTCGCGATTGAAAACCGTAGTCTCCAAGATCACTTATCTGCAAGGGCTGCAGTTGACACATGGAGACTCTCCTGGTGGTCGAGTACCTTGAATCCGATGCATCAAAGCAAGGTTACTGCAACTCTCGAGGCTTCCTAGACAGAATATAACCCAGAAATTTCGTCGAAATTGAGAACTGTAGTCTCCAAGATAAATTATCTGCAAGGGCTGCAGGTGACCCATGGAGACTCTCCTGGTGGTGCAGTATCTTGAATCCGCTGAATGAAAGCAAGTTTGCTGTAACTCTCGGTTCTTCCTAGCGGGAATATAACACAGAAATTTCGTCGCGATTGAGAACTGTAGTCTCCAAGATCACTTCTCTGCAAGGGCTGCAGTTGACCCATTGAGACTCTCCAGGTGGTCCAGTGCCTTGAATCCTATGCATGAAAGCAAGTTTACTGTAACTCTCGAGGCTTCCTAGCGAGAATATAACCCAGAAATTACGTCGCGATTGAGAACTGTAGTCTCCAAGATCTTTTATCTGCAAGGGCTGCAGTTGACCCATGGAGACTCTCCTTGTGGTCGAGTACCTTGAATTCGATGCATGAAAGCAAGTTTACTGTAACTGTAGAGGCGTACTAGTGAGAATATAATCCAGAAACTTCGTCGCGATTGAGAATTGTAGTTTCCAAGATCACTTATCTGCATGGGCTGCAGTGGACCCATGGAGTCTCAAGTGGTGGTCGTGTATCTTTAATTCCATGCATGCAAGCTAATTTACTGTAACTCTTGAGGCTTCCTAGTGAGAATGTAACCGAGAAACTTTGTCAGAAGTGAGATCTGTGGTAACCAAGATCACTTATCTGCAAGGGCTGCAGTTGACCCATTGAGACTCTCCTGGTGGTCAAGGACCTTGAATCCGTTGCATGAAAGCAAGTCTACTGTAACTTTCGAGGCTTCCTAGTGAGAATATATCCCAGAAATTTCGTCGCGATTGAGAACTGTAGTCTCCAAGATCACTTACCTGCATGGGCTGCAGTTTTACCATGGCGACTCTCCTGGTGGTCGAGTACCTTGAATTCGATGCACGAAAGCAAATTTACTGTAACTCTCGAGGCTTCCTAGTGAGAATATAACCGAGAAATTTCGTCGCGATTGAGAACTCTAGTCTCCAAGATCTCTTATCTGCAAGGGCTGCAGTTGACCCATGGAGACTCTCCTGGTGGTCCAGTATCTTGAATCCGATGCATGGAAGAAAGTTTACTGCACCTCTCGAGGCTTCCTAGAGAGAATATAACCCAGAAATTTCGTCGCGATTGAGAACTGTAGTCGCCAAGATCACTTATCTGCAAGGGGTGCAGTTGACCCATGAAGACTCTCCTGGTGGTCGAGTACCTTGAATCCGAAGCATGAAAGCAAGTTTACTGTAACTCTCGAGGCTTACTAGTGAGAATATATCCAGAAATGTCGTCGCGATTGAGAACTGTAGTCTCGAAGATCACTATTCTGCAAGTAATGGACTTGACCCACGGAGTCTCTCCAGGTAATCGAGAACCTTGAATCCGATTCGTGAAAGCAAGTTCACTGTAACTTTTGAGGCTTCCTAGTGAGGATATAACCCAGTAATTTCGCCGCGATTGAGAACTGTAGTCTCCAAGTTCACTTAACTGCAAGGGCTGGAGTTGACCCATGGAGACTGTCCTGGTGGTCGAGTACCTTGAATCCGATGCATGAGAGCAAGTTTACTGTACCTCTCGAGGCTTCCTAGTGAGAATATAAACCCAGAAATTTCGTCGCGATTGGGAACTGTAGTCTCCAAGATCACTTATCAGCAAGAGCTGCAGATGACCCATGGAGTCTCTCCTGGTGGTCGTGTACCTTGAATCCGATGCATGAAAGCAAGTTTACTCTAACTCTCGAGGCTTCCTAGTGAGAATATAACCCAGAAATTTCGTCGCGATTGAGAACTGGAGTCTCCAAGATGACTCCTCTGCAAGGGCTGCAGTTGACCCATGGAGACTGTCCTGGTAGTCGAGTAACATGAATCCGATGCATGAAAGCAAGTTTACTGTAACTCTCGAGGCTTCCTAGTGAGAATATAACCCAGAAATTTCGTCGCGATTGAGAACTGTCGTCTCCGAGATCACTTAACTGCAAAGTCTGCAGTTGACACACGGAGACTCTCCTGGTGGTCCAGTATCTCGAATCCGCTGAATGAAAGCAAGTTTACTGTAACTCTTGTAGATTCCTAGTGGGAATATTACCCAGAAATTCGTCGTGATTGAGAACTGAAGTCTCCAAAATCACTTATCTGCAAGGGCTGCAGATGACCCATGGAGACTCTCCTGGTGTTCGAGTACCTTCAATCCGATGCATGAGAGCTAGTTTACTGTAGTTCTCGAGGCTTCCTAGTGAGAATATAACCCAGAAATTTCGTCGCGATTGATAACTGTAGTCTCCATAATCACTTATCTGGATGGGCTGCAGTTGACCCATGGAGACTCCCCTAGTGGTCGAGTACCTTGAATCCGATGCATGAGAGCAAGTTTACTGTAACTCTCGAGGCTTCCTATTGAGAATATAACCCAGAAATCTCGTCGCGATTGAGAACTGTAGTCTCCAAGATCACTTATCTGCATGGGCTGCAGTTGACCCATGGTGACTCTCCTGGTGGTTTAGTATCTTGAATCCGATGAATGAAAGCAAGTTTACTGTACCTCTCGAGGCTTCCTAGTGAGAATATAAACCCAGAAATTTCGTCGCGATTGGGAACTGTAGTCTCCAAGATCACTTATCAGCAAGAGCTGCAGATGACCCACGGAGTCTCTCCTGGTGGTCCAGTATCTCGAATCCGCTGAATGAAAGCAAGTTTACTGTAACTCTTGTAGATTCCTAGTGGGAATATTACCCAGAAATTCGTCGTGATTGAGAACTGAAGTCTCCAAAATCACTTATCTGCAAGGGCTGCAGTTGACCCATGGAGACTCTCCTGGTGTTCGAGTACCTTCAATCCGATGCATGAAAGCTAGTTTACTGTAGCTCTCGAGGCTTCCTAGTGAGAATATAATCCAGAAATTTCGTCGCAATTGAGAACTGTAGTCTCCAAGATCACTTATCTGCATGGGCTGCAGTTTACCCATGGAGACTGTCCTGGTGGTCGAGTACCTTGAATCCGATGCATGAAAGCAAGTTTACTGTAACTCTCGAGGCTTCCTAGTGAAAATATAGCCCAGAAATTTCGTCGCGATTGAGAACTGTAGTCTCCAAGATCACTAATCTGCAAGGGCTGCAGTTGACCCATGGTGACTCTCCTGGTCGTTTAGTATCTTGAATCCGATGAATGAAAGCAAGTTTACTGTACCTCTCGAGGCTTCCTAGTGAGAATATAAACCCAGAAATTTCGTCGCGATTGGGAACTGTAGTCTCCAAGATCACTTATCAGCAAGAGCTGCAGATGACCCACGGAGTCTCTCCTGGTGGTCGTGTACCTTGAATCCGATGCATGAAAGCAAGTTTACTCTAACTCTCGAGGCTTCCTAGTGAGAATATAACCCAGAAATTTCGTCGCGATTGAGAACTGGAGTCTCCAAGATGACTCCTCTGCAAGGGCTGCAGTTGACCCATGGAGACTGTCCTGGTAGTCGAGTAACATGAATCCGATGCATGAAAGCAAGTTTACTGTAACTCTCGAGGCTTCCTAGTGAGAATATAACCCAGAAATTTCGTCGCGATTGAGAACTGTAGTCTCCAAGATCACTTATCTGCAAGGGGTGCAGTTGACCCATGAAGACTCTCCTGGTGGTCGAGTACCTTGAATCCAATGCATGAAAGCAAGTTTACTGTAAGTCTCGAGGCTTCCTAGTGAGATTGTAACCCAAATATTTCGTCGCGATCGAGAATTGTAGTCTCCAAGATCACTTATCTGCATGGGCAGCAGATGACCATGGAGACTCTCCTGGTGGTCGAGTACCTTGAATCCGATGCATGAAATCAATTTTATTGTAACTCTCGAGGCTTCCTAGTGAGAATATAAACCGGAAATTTCGTCGCGATCGAGAACTGTAGACTCCAAGACCACTTATCTGCACAGGCGGCAGTTGACCCATGGTGACTCTCCTGGTGGTCCAGTATCTCAAATCCGCTCAATCAAAGCAAGTATACTGTAACTCTCGAGGCTTCCCAGTGGGAATATAATCCAGAAATTTCGTCGCGATTGAGAACTGTAGTCCACAAGATCACTTATCAACAAGGGCTGCATTTGACCCTTGGAGACTCTCCTGGTGGTCGAGTACCTTGAATCCAATTCATGAAAGCAAGTTTACTGATACACTCGAGGCTTCCTAGATAGAATATAATCCAGAAAGTTCGCCGCGATACAGAACTGTAGTCTCCAAGATCACTTATCTGCAAGGGCTGCAGTTGACCCATGGAGACACTCCCGGTGGTCCAGTATCTTGAATCCGATGCATCAAAGCAAGTTTACTGTACCTCTCGAGGCTTCCTAGTGAGAATATAACCCAGAAATTTCGTCGCGATTGGGAAGTGTAGTCTCCAAGATCACTTATCTGCAAGGGCTTCAGTTGACCCATGGGGACTCTCCTGGTCGTCGAGTACATTGTATCCGATGCATGAAAGCAAGTTTACTGTAACTCTCGAGGCATCCTAGTGAGAATATAACCCAGAAATTTCGTCGCGATTGAGAACTGGAGTCTCCAAGATGACTCCTCTGCAAGGGCTGCAGTTGATTCATGGAGACTGTCCTGGTAGTCGAGTAACATGAATCCGATGCATGAAAGCAAGTTTACTGTAACTCTCGAGGCTTCCTAGTGAGAATATAACCCAGAAATTTCGTCGCGATTGAGAACTGTAGTCTCCAAGGTCACTTATCTGCAAAGGCTACGTTGACCCCTGGTGACTCTCCTGGTGGTCGAGTACCTAGAATGAGATGCATGAAAGCAAGTTTACTGTAACTCTCGAGGCTTCCTCAAGAGAATATAACCCAGTAATTTCGTCACGATTGAGAACTGCAGTTCCAAGATGACTTATCAGCAAGGGCTGCAGTTTACCCATGGAGACTCTCCTGGTGGTCCAGAATCTTAAATCCGATGGGTGAAAGTAAGTTTACTGTACCAGTCGAGGCTTCCTAGTGAGAACATAACCCAGAAGTTTCGTCGCGATTGAGAACTGTAGTCTCCAAGATCACTTATCACCAAAGGCTGCAGTTGATCCATGGTGACTCTCCTGGTGGTCGAATACCTGGATCCGATGCATGAAAGCCAGTTAACTGTAACTCTCGAGGCCTCCTAATGAGAATATAACACAGAAATTAAGTCGCGATAGAGAACTGTAGTCTCCAAGATCACTTATCTGCAAGGGCTGCAGTTTTCCCATGGAGGCACTCCAGGTGGTCGAGTACCTTGTATCTGATTCATGAGAGCAAGTTTACTCTAACTCTCGATGCTTCCTAGTGAGAATATAACCCAGATTCTTCGTCGCGATTAAGAACTGTAGTATCCAAGATCACTTGTCTGCAACTGCTGCAAATTTCCCATGGATAGTCTCCTGGTGGTCGAGTACCTTGGATCCGATGCATTAAAGCAAGTTGACTGTATCACTCGCGGCTTCCTAGTGGGAATATAACCGAGAAATTTCGTCGCGATTGATAACTGTAGTCTCCAAGATCACTTATCTGCAACGGCCGCATTTGGTCCTTGCAGACTCTACAGGTTATCGAGTACCTTGAATCCGATTCATAAAGGCAAGTTTACTAAAACTCTAGAGGCTTCCTAGTGAGAATATAATCCAGAAATTTCGTCGCCATTGAGAACTGTAGTCTCCAAGATCACTTATCTGCAAGGGCTGCAGTTGACGCATGGAGACGCTATTGGTGGTCCAGTATCTTGAATCCGATGCATTTAAGCAAGTTTACTGTAACTTTCGAATCTTCCTAGTGAGATTATAACACAGAGATTTCGTCGCGATTGAGAACTGTAGTCTCCAAGACCACTTATCTGCAGGTGCTGCAGCCAAAACATGGAGACTCTCCTGGTGGTCCAGTATCTCGAATCCACTGAATGAAAGCAAGTTTACTGTAACTGTTGAGGATTCCTAGTGGGAATATTACCCAGAAATTTCGTCGCAATTGAGAACTGTAGTCTCCAAAATCACTTATCTGCAGGGCTGCAGTTGACCCATGGAGATTGTCCTGGTGGTCGAGTACCTTGAATCCGATGCATAAAAGCAAGTTTACTGTAACTCTCGAGGCTTGCTAGTGAGAATATAACCCAGAAATTCCGTCGCGATGCAGAACTGTAGTCTCCAAGATCACTTATCAGCAAAGGCTGCAGTTGATCCATGGAGACTCTCCTGGTGGTTGACTACCTTGATCCGATGCATGAAAGCTAGTTAACTGTAACTCTCGAGGCTTCCTCGTGAGAATATAACACAGAAATTTCGTCGCGATAGAGAACTGTAGTCTCCAAGATCACTTATCTGCAAGGGCTGCAGTTGACCCATGGAGACTCTCCTGGTGGTCGAGTACATTGTATCCGATGCATGCAAGCAAGTTTACTGTAACTCTCGAGGCATCCTAGTGAGTATATAACACAAAAATTTAGTAGTGATTGAGTACTGTAGTCTCCAAGGTCACCTATCTGCAAGGGCTCGAGTTGACCCATGGAGTCTCGCCTGGTCGTATAGTATCTTGTATCCGAAGCATGCAAGCAAGATTACTGTAACTCTCGAGGCTTCCTAGTGAGAATATAACCGAGAATTTCGTCCTGATTGAGAACTGTAGTCTCAACGATCACTTATCTGCAAGGGCTGCAGTTGACCCTTGGAGACGCCCCTGGTGGTCCAGTATCTTGAATCGGATGCATGAAAGCAAGTTTACTGTAACTTTCGAGGGTTCCTAGTGAGAATAAAACACAGAGATTTCGTCGCGATTGAGAACTGTAGTCTCCAAGATGACTTATCTGCAAGGGCTGGAGTTTACCCATGGAGACTCTCCTGGTGGTCCAGTATCTTAAATCCGATGGATGATAGTAAGTTTACTGTACCTGTCGAGGCTTCCTAGTGAGAACATAACCCAGAAGTTTCGTCGCGATTGAGAACTGTAGTCTCCAAGATCACTTATCAGCAAAGGCTGCAGTTGATCCATGGAGACTCTCCTGGTGGTTGACTACCTTGATCCGATGCATGAAAGCTAGTTAACTGTACCTCTCGAGGCTTTCTAGTGAGAATATAACCCACAAATTTCGTCGCGATAGGGAACTGTAGTCTCCAAGGTCACTTATCTGCAAGGACTGCAATTGACCCATGGAGACTCTCGTGGTGGTCGAGTGCATTGTATCGATGCATGAAAGCAAGTTTACTGTAACTCTCGAGGCATCCTAGTGAGAATATAACACAAATCTTTAGTAGTGATTGAGGGCTGTAGTCTCCAAGGTCCCTATCTGCTAGGGCTGCAGTTGACCCATGGAGTCTCGCCTGGTGGTCGAGTACCTTGAATTAGAGGCATGAAAGCAAGTTTATTGTAACTCTCGAGGCTTCCTAGTGAGAATATAACCCAGAAATTTCGCGATTGAACAACAGTAGTCTCCAAGTTCACTTATCTGCAAAGGCGACAGTTGACCCATGGTGAATCTCCTCGTGGTCCAGTATCTCGAATCCACCGAATCAAGGTAAGTTTACTGTAACTCTCGAGGCTTCCTAGTGGGAATAAAACCCACAAATTTCGTCGCGATTGAGAACTGTAGTCTCCTCGATCACTTATCTGCAAGGGCTGCATTTGACCCTTGCAGACTCTACTGGATGTCGAGTACCTTGAATCCGATTAATAAAAGCAAGTTTACTGAAACTCTCGAGGCTTCCTAGTGAGATTATGACAGAGAGATTTCGTCGCGATTGAGAACTGTAGTGTCCAAGACCACTTATCTGCAAGGGCTGCAGTTGACCCATGGAGACCCTCCTGGTGCTCCAGTATCTTGTATCCGTTGAATGGAAGGAAGTGTATTGAAACTCTCGAGGCTTCCTAGTGAGAATATGATCCAGAAAGTTCGTCGCGATTGAGAACTGAAGTCTCCAAGATCACTTATCTGCAAGGGCTGCAGTCGACCCATGGAGTCTCTCCTGGTGGTCGAGTACCCTGAATCCGATGCATGAAAGCAAGTTTACTGTTACTCTCGAGGCTTCCTCGTCAGAATATAACTCAGAAATTTCGTCGCGGTTGAGAACTGTAGTTCCAAAATGACTTATCTGCAAGGGCTGCAGTTGACCCATGGAGACTCTCGAGATGGTCGAGAACCTTGATTCCGTTGCATGAAAGCAAGTTCACTGTAACTCTCGAGGCTTCCTAGTGAGAATATAATCCGGAAATTACGTCACAATTGAGAACTGTAGTCTCCAAAATCACTTATTTGCAAGGGCAACAGTTGACCCACGGAGACTCTATTGGTGGTCGAGTACCTTGAATCCGATGCATGAACGCAAGTTTACTGTAACTTCCGAGGCTTCCTAGTGAGAAACAACCCAGAATTTTCGTCGTGATTGAGAACTGTAGTCTCCAAAATCACTTATCTGCAAGGGATGCAGATGACCCATGGAGACTCTCCTGGTGGTTAAGTACCTTGAATCCGATGCATGTAAGCAAGTTTACTGTAACTCTCGAGGCTCCCTAGCGAGAATATAACCCATAAATCTCGTGGCGATTGAGTACTGTAGTCTCCAAGATCACTTATCTGCAAGGGCTGCAGTCGACCCATGGAGTCTCTCCTGGTGGTCGAGTACCCTGAATCCGATGCATGCAAGCAAGTTTACTGTAACTCTCGCGGCTTCCTAGTGAGAATATAATCCAGAAATTTCGTCGCGATTGAGAATTGTAGTCTCCAAGATCACTTATATGCAAGGGCTGCAGTTGACCCATGGAGACGCTCCTGGTGGTCCCGTATCCTGAATCCGGTGCATGAAAGAAAGTTTACCGTAACTCTCGCGGCTTCCTAGTGAGAATATAACCCGAAAATTTCGTTGCGATTGTGAACTGTAGTCTCCAAGATCACTTATCTGCAAGGGCTGCAGTCGACCCATGGAGTCTCTCCTGGTGGTCGAGTACCCTGAATCCGATGCATGCAAGCAAGTTTACTTTAACTCTCGAGGCTGCCTAGTGAGAATATAACCCAGAAATTTCGTGGCGATTGAAAACAGTATTCTCCAAGATCACTTATCTGCAAGGGCTGCAGTTGCCCCATGGAGAGTCTCATGGTGGTCGAGTACCATGAATCCGATGCATGAAAGCAAGTTTACTGTAACTCTCGAGGCTTCCTAGTGAGAATATAATCCAGAAATTTCGTCGCGATTGAGAATTGTAGTTTCCAAGATCACTTATATGAGAGGGCTGCAGTTGACCCATTGAGACGCTCCTGGTGGTCCAGTATCCTGAATCCGGTGCATGAGAGCACGTTTACCGTAACACTCGAGGCTTCCTAGTGAGAATATATTCCAGACATTTCGTCGCGATTGAGAATTGTAGTCTCCAAGATCACTTATATGCAAGGGCAGCAGTTGACCCATGGAGACGCTCCTGGTGGTCCAGTATCATGAATCCGGTGCATGAGAGCACGTTTACCGTAACTCTCGGGGCTTCCTAGTGAGAATATAACCCGGAAATTTCGTTGCGATTAAGAACTGCAGTATCTAACATCACTTATTTGCAAGGGCTGCAATTGACCCATGGAGACTCTCCTGGTCGTCTAGTATTTGGAATCCGCTAAATGAAAGCAAGTTTATTGCAACTCTCGAGGCTTCCTAGTGGGAATATAACCCAGAAATTTCGTCGCGATTGAGAACTGTAGTCTCCAATATCATTTATCTGCAAGGGCTGCTGTTGACCCATGGAGACTCTCCTGGTGGTCGACTACCTTGAATCAGATGAGTGATAGCTAGTTAACAGTAACTCTCGAGGCTTCCTAGTGATAATATAACACAGAAATTTCGTCGCGATTGAGAACTGTAGTCCCCAAGATTAGTTATCTGCAACAGCTGCAGTTGATCCATGGAGGCTCTCCTGGTGGTCCAGTATGTTGAATCCGATGCATGAAAGCAAATTTACAGTAACTCTCGAGGCTTCCTAGTGAGAGTATAACCCAGAAATTTCGTCGCGATTGAGAACCGTAGTCTCCAAGATCACTTATCTGAGGTCTGAAGTTAACCCATGGAGACTCTCCTGGTGGTCCAGTATCTTGAATCCGAAGCGTGAAAGCAAGTTTACTGTAACTCTCGAGGCTTCCTAGTGAGACTATAACCCAGAAATTTCGTCGCAATTGAGAACTGTAGTCTCCAAGATCACTTATCTGCAACGGCTGCAGTTGTCCCATGGAGACTCTCCTTGTGGTCGAGCACCTTGAATCCGATGCATGAAAGCAAGTTTACTGTAACTCTCGAGGCTTCCTAGTGAGAATACAATCCAGAAATTTCGTCGCGATTGAGAACTGTAGTCTCCAAGTCCACTTATCTGCAAGGGCTGCAATTTACCAACGGAGACTCTCCTGGTGGTCCAGTATCTGGAATCGGATGCATGAAAGCAAGCTTACTGTACCTCTCGAGACTTCCTAGTGAGAATATAACCCAGAAATTTCGTCGCGATTGAGAACTGTAGTCTGCTAGATCATTTATCTGCATGGGCTGCAGCTGACCCATGGTAACTCTCCTGGTGGTGCAGTCTCTTGAATCCGGTGCATGAAAGACAGTTTACTGTAACTCTCGAAGCTTCCTAGTGAGAATATAACCCAGAAATTTCGTGTCGACTGAGAACTGGTGTCTCCAAGAATACTTATCTGCAAGAGCTGCAGTTGACCCATGGAGACTCTACTGGTGGTCGAGTACCTCGAGTCCGATGCATGAAAGCAAGTTTACTGTAACTCTCGAGGCTTCCTAGTGAGAATATAATCCAAAAATTTCGTTGCGATTGAGAATTATAGTCTGCATGATCACTTGAATGCAAGAGCTGCAGTTGACCCATCGAGACGCACCTGGTGGTCCAATAACTTGAATCCGGTGCATGAAAGCATATTTACTGTAACTCTAGGGGCTTCCTAGTGAGAATATAACTCAGAAATATCGTCGCGATTGAGAACTGTAGTCTCCAAGATCACTTATCTGCAAGGGTTGCAGTTGATCCATGGAGAATCTCCTGGTGGTCGAGTACCTTGAATCCGATGCATGAAAGCAAGTTCACTGTAACTCTCGAGGCTTCCTAGTGAGAAAATAACCCAGAAATTTCGTCGCGATTGAGAACTGTAGTCTCCAAGATCACTTATCCGCAAGGCTGCAATTGACCCATGGAGACCCTCCTGGTGGTGGAGTACCTTGAATCCGATCCATGAAAGCAAGTTTTCTGTAACTTTCGAGGCTTCCTAGTGAGAATATAACCCAGAAATTTCGTCGCGATTGAGAACTGTAGTCTCCAAGATCACTTATCTGCAAGGGCTGCTGTTGACCCATGGAGACTCTCCTGGTGTTCGAGTATCTTGAATACGATGCATGACAGGAAGTTTACGGTAACTCTCGAGGCTTCCTAGTGAGAATATAATCCAGAAATTTCGTCGCGATTGAGAACTGTAGTCTGCATGATCACTTATTTGCAAGGGCTGCAGTAGACCCATGGAGACTCTCCTGGTGGTGGAGTACCTTGAATCCGAAGGACAAAAGCATGTTTACTGTAACTCTGGAGGCTTCCTAGTGAGAATATAACCCAGAAACTTCGTCGCGATTGAGAACTGTAGTCTTCACGATCACTCATCTGCAAGGGCTGCAGCTGACCCATGGACACTCTCCTGGTGGTCGAGTACCTTGAATCCGATGCATGAAAGCTAATTTACTCTAACTCTCGAAGCTTCCTAGTGAGAATATAATCCAGAAATTTCGTCGCGATTGAGAATTGTAGTCTCCAAGATCACTTATATGAGAGGGCTGCAGTTGACCCATGGAGACGCTCCTGGTAGTCCAGTATCCTGAATCCGATGCATGGAAGCAAGTTTACTGTAACTCTCGAGGCTTCCCAGTGAGAATATAACCCAGAAATTTCGTCGCGATTGAGAACTGTAGTCTCCACGATCACTTATCTGCAAGGGCTGCAGTTGACCCTTGCAGACTCTCCTGGTGGTCGAGTGCCTTGAATCCGATGCATGAGAGCAAGTTTACTGTAACTCTCGAGGCTTCCTAGTGAGAATATAATCCAGAAATTTCGTCGCGATTGAGAACTGTAGTCTCCAAGATCACTTATCCGCAAGGGCTGCAGTTTACCCATGGAGACTCTCCTGGTGGTCAAGTATCTTGAATCCGATGGATGAAAGTGAGTATATTGTACCTGTCGAGGTTTCCTAGTGAGAAAATAACCCAGAAATTTCGTCGCGATTGAGAACTGTAGTGTCCAAGATCACTTATCCGCAAGGGCTGCAATTGACCCATGGAGACCCGCCTGGTGGTGGAGTACCTTGAATCCGATGCACGAAAGCACGTTTACGTTAACTCTCGAGGCTTCCTAGTGAGAATATAACCCAGAAACTTCGTCGCGATTGAGAACTGTAGTCTTCGCGATCACTCATCTGCAAGGGCTGCAGTTGACCCATGGACACTCTCCTGGTGGTCGAGTACCTTCAATCCGATGCATGAAAGCAAATTTACTCTAACTCTCGAAGTTTCCTAGTGAGAATATAATCCAGAAATTTCGTCGCGATTGAGAATTGTAGTAATAAAGATCACTTATATGCAAGGGCTGCAGTTGACCCATGGAGGCGCTCCTGGTGGTCCAGTATCTTGAATTCGGTGCATGAAAGCAAGTTTACTGTATCTCTCGGGCCTTTCTAGTGAGAATATAACCCAGAAATTTCGTCGCGATTGAGAACTGTAGTCTCCAAGATCACTTATCTGCAAGGGCTGCAATTGACCCATGGAGAGTCTCCTGGTGGTCGAGTACCTTGAATCCGATGCATGAAAGCAAGTTTACTGTAACTCTCGAGGCTTCCTAGTGAGAATATAACCCAGAAATTTCGTGACGATTGAGAACAGTAGTCTCCAAGGTCACTTATCGGCAAGGGCTGTAGTTGACCCATGGAGACGCGCCTGGTGCTCCAGTATCCTGAATCCGGTGCATGAAAGCAAGTTTATCGTAACTCTCGGGGCTTCCTAATGAGAATATAATCCAGAAATTTCGTCGCGATTGTGAACTGTAGTCTCCAAGATGACTTATCTGCAAGGGCTGGAGATGACCCATGGAGACTTTCCTGGTGGCCGAGTACCCTGAATCCGATGCATGAAAGCAACTTTATTGTAATTCTCGAGGCCTCCTAGTGAAAATATAACCCAGATAGTTCGTCGCGATTGAGAACTGTAGTCTCCAAGATCACTTATCTGCAAGGACTGTAGTTGAACCATGGAGAGTCTCCTGGTGGTCGAGTACCTTGAATCCGATGCATGAAAGCAAGTTTACTGCAACTCTCGAGGCTTCCTAGTGAGAATATAACCCAGAAATTTCGTGTCGATTGAGAACTGTAGTCTCCAAGATCACTTATCTGCAAGAGCTGCAGTTGACCCATGGAGACTGTACTTTTGGTCGAGTACCTCGAGTCCGATGCATGAAAACTAGTTTACTGTAACTCTCGAGGCTTCCTAGAGAGAATATAATCCTAAAATTTCGTCGCGATTTAGAATTATAGTCTGCATGATCCCTTAAATGCAAGAGCTGCAGTTGACCCATCGAGACGCTCCTAGTGGTCCAGTATCTTGAATCCGGTGCATGAAAGCATATTTACTGTAACTCTCGGGGCTTCCTAGTGAGAATATAACTCAGAAATTTCGTCGCGATTGAGAACTGTAGTCTCCAAGATCACTTATCCGCAAGGGCTGCAGTTTACCCATGGAGACTCTCCTGGTGGTCAAGTATCTTGAATCCGATGGATGAAAGTGAGTATATTGTACCTGTCGAGGTTTCCTAGTGAGAAAATAACCCAGAAATTTCGTCGCGATTGAGAACTGTAGTCTCCAAGATCACTTATCCGCAAGGGCTGCAATTGACCCATGGAGACCCGCCTGGTGGTGGAGTACCTTGAATCCGATGCACGAAAGCACGTTTACGTTAACTCTCGAGGCTTCCTAGTGAGAATATAACCCAGAAACTTCGTCGCGATTGAGAACTGTAGTCTTCGCGATCACTCATCTGCAAGGGCTGCAGTTGACCCATGGACACTCTCCTGGTGGTCGAGTACCTTGAATCCGATGCATGAAAGCAAATTTACTCTAACTCTCGAAGTTTCCTAGTGAGAATATAATCCAGAAATTTCGTCGCGATTGAGAATTGTAGTAATAAAGATCACTTATATGCAAGGGCTGCAGTTGACCCATGGAGGCGCTCCTGGTGGTCCAGTATCTTGAATTCGGTGCATGAAAGCAAGTTTACTGTATCTCTCGGGCCTTTCTAGTGAGAATATAACCCAGAAATTTCGTCGCGATTGAGAACTGTAGTCTCCAAGATCACTTATCTGCAAGGGCTGCAATTGACCCATGGAGAGTCTCCTGGTGGTCGAGTACCTTGAATCCGATGCATGAAAGCAAGTTTACTGTAACTCTCGAGGCTTCCTAGTGAGAATATAACCCAGAAATTTCGTCGCGATTAAGAACTGTAGTATTCAAGATCACTTATCCGCAAGGTCTGCAGTTTTCCCATGGACACCCTCCTGGTGGTCGAGTACCTTGAATTCGATGCATGAAAGCAAGTTTACTGTAACTCTCGAGGCTTCCTAGTGAGAATATAGTCCAGAAATTTCGTCGCGATTGAGAACTGTAGTCTCCAAGATGACTTATCTGCGAGAGCTAAAGTTGACCCATGGAGACTCTCCTGGTGGCCGAGTACCTTGAATCCGATGCATGAAAGCAAGTTTACTGTAACTCTCAAGGCTTCCTAGCGAAAATATAACCCAGAAATTTCGTCGCGATTGAGAACTGTAGTCTCCAAGTTCACTCATCTGCAAGGGCTGCAGTTTACCCATGGAAACTCTCCTGGTGGTCGAGTACCTTACATTCGATGCATGAAAGCAAGTTTACTGTAACTCTCGAGGCTTCCTAGTGAGAATATAATCCAGAAAATTCGTCGCGATTGAGAACTTTTGTCTCCAAGATCACTTATCTGCAAGGGCTGCAATTGACCCATGGAGAGTCTCCTGGTGGTCGAGTACCTTGAATCCGATGCATGAAAGCAAGTTTACTGTAACTCTCGAGGCTTCCTAGTGAGAATATAACCCAGAAATTTCGTGACGATTGAGAACAGTAGTCTCCAAGGTGACTTATCGGCAAGGGCTGTAGTTGACCCATGGAGACGCTCCTGGTCGTCCAGTATCCTGAATCCGGTCCATGAAAGCAAGTTTACCGTAACTCTCGGGGCTTCCTAATGAGAATATAACCCGAAAATTTCGTTGCGATTAAGAACTGTAGTATCTAAGATCACTTATCTGCAAGGGCTGCAATTGACTTATGGAGACTCTCCTGATGGTCTAGTATTTAGAATCCGCTAAATGATAGCAATTTTGTTGTAACTCTCGAGTCTTCCTAGTGGGAATATAACCCAGAAATTTCGTGTCGATTGAGAACTGTAGTCTCCAAGATCACTTATCTGCAAGAGCTGCAGTTGACCCGTGGAGACTCTACTGGTGGTCGAGTACCTCGAGTCCGATGCATGAAAGCTAGTTTACTGTAACTCTCGAGGCTTCCTAGTGAGAATATAATCCTAAAATTTCGTCGTTATTTAGAATTATAGTCTGCATGATCACTTAAATGCAAGAGCTGCAGTTGACCCATCGAGACGCTCCTGGTGGTCCAGTATCTTGAATCCGGTGCATGAAAGCATATTTACTGTAACTCTCGGTGCTTCCTAGTGAGAATATAACTCAGAAATTTCGTCGCGATTGAGAACTGTAGTCTCCAAGATCACTTATCTGCAAGGGGTGCAGTAGATCCATGGAGACTCTCCTGGTGGTCCAGTACCTCGAATCCGATGCATGAAAGCAAGTTTACTCTAACTCTCGTGGCTTCGTAGTGAGAATATAACCCAGAAATTTCGTCGCGATTGAGAACTGTAGTCTCTAAGATCACATGTCAGCAAACGCTGCAGTTTACCCATGGAGACTCTCGTGGTGGTCGAGTACCTTGAATCCGATGCATGAAAGCAAGTTTTCTGCAACTCTCGAGGCTTCCTAATGAACATATAACCCAGAAATTTCGTCGCCATCTGGAACTGTAGTTCCAAGATGACTTATCTGCAAGGGCTGCAGTTGACCCATGGAAACACTCCTGGTGGTCGAGGACCTTGATTCCGATGCATGAAAGCAAGTTCACTGTAACTCTCGAGGTTTCCTAGTGAGAAAATAACCCAGAAATTTCGTCGCGATTGAGAACTGTAGTCTCCAAGATCACTTATCCGCAAGGGCTGCAATTGACCCATGGAGACCCGCCTGGTGGTGGAGTACCTTGAATCCGATGCACGAAAGCACGTTTACGTTAACTCTCGAGGCTTCCTAGTGAGAATATAACCCAGAAACTTCGTCGCGATTGAGAACTGTAGTCTTCGCTATCACTCATCTGCAAGGGCTGCAGTTGACCCATGGACACTCTCCTGGTGGTCGAGTACCTTGAATCCGATGCATGAAAGCAAATTTACTCTAACTCTCGAAGCTTCCTAGTGAGAATATAATCCAGAAATTTCGTCGCGATTGAGAATTGTAGTAATAAAGATCACTTATATGCAAGGGCTGCAGTTGACCCATGGAGGCGCTCCTGGTGGTCCAGTATCTTGAATTCGGTGCATGAAAGCAAGTTTACTGTATCTCTCGGGCCTTTCTAGTGAGAATATAACCCAGAAATTTCGTCGCGATTGAGAACTGTAGTCTCCAAGATCACTTATCTGCAAGGGCTGCAATTGACCCATGGAGAGTCTCCTGGTGGTCGAGTACCTTGAATCCGATGCATGAAAGCAAGTTTACTGTAACTCTCGAGGCTTCCTAGTGAGAATATAACCCAGAAATTTCGTGACGATTGAGAACAGTAGTCTCCAAGGTCACTTATCGGCAAGGGCTGTAGTTGACCCATGGAGACGCGCCTGGTGGTCCAGTATCCTGAATCCGGTGCATGAAAGCAAGTTTATCGTAACTCTCGGGGCTTCCTAATGAGAATATAATCCAGAAATTTCGTCGCGATTGAGAACTGTAGTCTCCAAGATGACTTATCTGCAAGGGCTGGAGATGACCCATGGAGACTTTCCTGGTGGCCGAGTACCCTGAATCCGATGCATGAAAGCAACTTTACTGTAATTCTCGAGGCCTCCTAGTGAAAATATAACCCAGATAGTTCGTCGCGATTGAGAACTGTAGTCTCCAAGATCACTTATCTGCAAGGACTGTAGTTGAACCATGGAGAGTCTCCTGGTGGTCGAGTACCTTGAATCCGATGCATGAAAGCAAGTTTACTGCAACTCTCGAGGCTTCCTAGTGAGAATATAACCCAGAAATTTCGTCGCGATTAAGAACTGTAGTATCCAAGATCACTTATCCGCAAGGTCTGCAGTTTTCCCATGCACACTCTCCTGGTGGTCGAGCACCTTGAATTCGATGCATGAAAGCAAGTTTACTGTCACTCTCGAGGATTCCTAGTGAGAATATAACCCAGAAATTTCGTGGCGATTGAGAACAGTAGTCTCCAAGATCACTTATCGGCAAGGGCTGTAGTTGACCCATGGAGACGCTCCTGGTCGTCCAGTATCCTGAATCCGGTGCATGAGAGCAAGTTTACCGTAACTCTGGGGGCTTCCTAGTGAGACTATAACCCGGAAATTTCGTTGCGATTAAGAACTGTAGTATCTATGATCACTTATCTGGAAGGGCTGCATTTGACTTATGGCGACTCTCCTGATGGTCTAGTATTTGGAATCCGCTAAATGATAGCAATTTTATTGTAACTCTCGAGGCTTCCTAGTGGGAATATAACCCAGAAATTTCGTCGCGATTGAGAACTGTAGTCTCCAAGATCACTTATCTGCAAGGGCTGCTGGTGACCCATGGAGACTCTCCTGGTGGTCGAGTACCTTGAGTCCGATGCATGAGTGCAAGTTTACTGTAACTCTCGAGGCTTCCTGGTGAGAATATAACCCAGAAATTTCGTCGCGATTGAGAACTGAAGTCTCCAAGATCACGTAGCTGCATGGGCTGCAGTTTTCCCATGGAGACTCTCCTGGTGGTCGAGTACCTTGATTTCGATCGATGAATGCAAGTTTACCGTACCTCTCAATGCTTCCTAGTGAGAAAATAACCGAGAAATTTCGTCGCGATTGAGATCTGCAGTTTGTAAGATCACCTATCTGCAAGGGCTGCAGTTGAACCATGGAGACTTTCCTGGTAGTCGAGAACCTTGAATCTGATGCATGAAATCAAGTTTGTTGTAACTCTCGAGGCTTCCTAGTGAGAATATAACCGAGAAATTTCGTCACGATTGATAACTGTAGTCTCCAAGATCACTTATCTGCAAGGGCTGCAGTTGACCCATGGAGACACTCCTGGTGGTCGAGTACCTTGGATCCGATGCATGAAAGCAAGTTTACTGTAACTCTCGAGGCTTCCTAGTGTGAATATAACCCAGAAATTTCGTCGCGATTGAGAACTGTAGTCTCCAAGACCACTTATCTGCAAGAGCTGCAGTTGACCCATGGAGACCCCCCTGGTGGTAGAGTACCTTGAATCCGATGCATGAAAGCAAGTTTGCTGTAACTCTAGAGGCTTTCTAGTGAGAATATAATCCAGAAATTTCGTCGCGATTCAGGATTGTAGTCTCCAAGATCACTTAAATGCAAGGGCGGCAGTTGACCCATGGAGACGCTCCTGGTGGTCCAGTATTCTGAATCAGGTGCAAGAAAGCAAGTTTACAGTAACTCTCGAGGCTTCCTAGTGAGATTAAAATCCAGAAATTTCGTCGCGATGGAGAACTGTAGTCTTCAAGATCACTTATCTGCAAGGGCTGCAGTTGACCCATGGAGACTCTTCTGGTGGTGGAGTACCTTGAATCGGAAGCATGAAAGCAAGTTTACTGTAACTCTCGAGGCCTCCTAGTGAGTATATAACCCAGAAATTTCGTCGCGATTGGGAACTGTAGTATCCAAGATCACCTTTCTGCAAGGGCTGCAGTTGACCCATGGAGACGCTTCTGCTGGTCGAGTACCTTGAATCCGATGCGTGATAGCAAGTTTACTGTAACTCTCGAGGCTTCCTAGTGAGAATATAATCCAGAAATTTCGTTGCGATTGAGAATTGTAGTCACCAAGATCTTTTATCTGCAAGGGCTGCGGTTGACACATGGAGACGCTCCTGGTGGTACAGTATCTTGTATACGATGCATGAAAGCAAGTTTGCTGTAACTCTCGAGGCTTCCTAGTGAGAATATAACACAGAAAATTCGTCGCGATTGAGAACTGTAGTCTCCAAGATCACTTATCTGCAAGGGCTTCAGGTGACCCATGGAGGCCCACCTGGTGGTCGAGTACCTTGAATCCGACGCATGAAAGCAAGTTTACTGTAACTCACGAGGCTTCCTAGTGAGTATATGATCCAGAAAGTAGTCGCGATTGAGAATTGTAGTCTCCAAGTTCACTTATCTGCAAGGGCTGCAGTTGACCCATGGAGACGCTCCTGGTGGTCCAGTATCTTGGATCCGATGCATGAATGCAAGTTTGCTGTAACTCTCGAGGCTTCGTTGTGAGAATATAACCCACAAACTTCGTCGCGATTGAGAACTGTAGTCTCCAAGATCACTTATGTGAGCTCTGAAGTTAACACATAGAGACTCTCCTGGTGGTCCCGTATCCTGAACTCGATGCATGAAGGCAAGTTCACTGTAACTCTCTACGCTCCCTAGTGAGAATATAACCCAGTAATTTCGTCGCAATTGAGAACTGTAGTCTCCAAGATCACTTATTTGCAAGCGCAGCATTTCACAAATCGAGACTCTCCTGGTGGTCGAGAGCCTTGAATCCGATGCATGAACGCAAGTTTACTGTAATTCTCGAGGCTTCCTAGTGAGAATATAACCCAGAAATTTCGACGCAATTGAGAACTGTAGTCTCCAAGATCACTTATTTTCAAGGGCTGCATTTGACAAATGGGGACTCTTCTGGTGGTCGAGTGCCTTGAATCCGATGCATGAAAGCAAGTTACTGTAACTCTCGGGGCTTCCTAGTGAGAATATAACCCAGAAATTTCGTCGCTATTAAGAACTGTAGTATGCAAGTTCACTTATCTGCAAGGGCTGCAGGTGACCCATGGGGACTCTCCTGGTGGTGGAGTACCTTGAATCCGAAACATGAAAGCAAGTTTACTGTAACTCTCAAGGATTCCTAGTGAGAATTTAACCCAGAAATTTCGTCGCAATTGAGATCTGTGGTCTCCAAGATCACTTACCTGCAAGGGCTGCAGTTGACCCATGGAGACTCTCCTGTCGGTCGAGTACCTTGCATCCGATGCATGAGAGCAAGTTTACTGTAACTCTCGACGCTTCCTAGTGAGAATATAACCCAGAAAATTCGTCGCGATCTAGAACTGTAGAGTCCAAATTGATTTCTCTGCAAGGGCTGCAGTTGACCCATGCAGACTCTCCTGGTAGTCGAGTACCTTGCATATGATGCATGAAAGCAAGTTTACTGTAACTCTCAAGGATTCCTAGTGAGAATATAACCCAGTAATTTCGTCGCGATCTTGAACTGTAGTGTCCAGGATCACTTATCTGCAAGGGCTGCAGTTGACCAATGGCGACTCTCCTGGTGCTCGAGTACCTTGAATCCGATGCATGAAAGCAGGCTTACTATGACTCTCCTGGCGTCCCAGTGAGAGTATAACCCAGAATTTTCGTCGCGATGCAGAACTGTCATCTAAAAGATGACTTATCTGCAAGGGCTGCGGCTGACCCATGGAGTCTCTCATGGTGGTCGAGTACCTTGAATCTGATGCGTGAAGGGAAGTTTACTGTAACACTCGATTCTTCCTAGTCAGAATATAATCGAGAAATTTCGTCGCGATTGAGATTTGCAGTCTCTAAGATGACTTATCTGCAAGGGCTGCAGTTGACCCATGGAGACTATCCTGGTGGTCGAGTTATTTGAATCCGATGCATGAAAGCAAGTTTGGTGTAACTCTCGAGATTTTCTAGTGGGAATATAACCCAGATATTTCGTCGCGATTGAGAACTGTAGTCTCCAAGATCACTTATCTGCAAGGGCTGCAGGTGACCCATGGAGACTCTCCTGGTGGTCGAGTACCTTGAATCAGATGCATGAAAGCAATTTAACTGTAACTCTCGAGGCTTCCTAGTGAGAAAATATAACATAGAAATTACGTCGCGATTGAGAACTGTTGTCTCCAAGATCACTTATCTGCAAGGGCTGCAGTTGACCCGTGGAGACAATCCTGGTGGTCGAGTACCTTGAATCCGATGCATGAAACCAAGTGTACCGTTACTCTCGAGGCTTCCTAGTGAGAATATAACCGAGAAATTTCGTCGCGGTTGATAACTGTAGTCTCCAAGATCACTTATCTGCAAGGACTGCAATTGACCCATGGAGACTCTCCTGGTGGTCGAGTACCTTGATTCCGATGCATGAAAGCAAGTTTACTGTAACTCTCGAAGCTACCTAGTGAGAATATAATCCAAAAATTTCGTCGCGATTGAGAATTGAAGTATCCAAGATCACTTATATGCAAGGGCTGCAGTTGACCCATGGAGACGCTCCTGGTGGTCCAGTATCTTGAATCCGGTGTATGAAAGCAACATTACTGTAACTCTCGGGGATTTCTAGTGAGAATATAACCCAGAAATTTCGTCGCGATTAAGAACTATAGTATCCAAGATCACTTATCTGCAAGGGCTGCAGTTGTCCCATTGACACTCTCCTGGTGGTCTAGTATTTTGAATCCGCTGAATGAAAGCAAGTTTACTGTATATCTCGAGACTTCCTTGTGAGAATATATCCCTGATATTTCGTCGGGATTGAGAACTGTAGTCTCCAAGTTCACTTATCTGCAAGGGCTGCAGTTTTCCCATGGAGACTCTCCTGGTGATCGAGTACCTTGATTTCAATGGATGAAAGCTACTGTACCTCTCGAGCCTTCCTAGTGAGAATATAACCGAGAAAAGCCGTCGCGATTGAGAACTGTAGTCTCTAAGATCACATATCTGCAACGGCTGCAGTTGACCCATGGAGACTCTCCTGGTGGTCGAGTACCTTGCATCCGATGCATGAAAGCAAGTTTACTGTAACTCTCGAGGCTTCCTAGTGAGAATATAACCCAGAAATATCGTCGTGATTGGGAACTTTAGTCTCCAAGATCACTTATCTGCAACGGCTGCAGTTGACCCATGGAGACGCTGCTG
Source organism: Schistocerca piceifrons (assembly GCF_021461385.2). NCBI lineage: Eukaryota > Metazoa > Arthropoda > Insecta > Orthoptera > Acrididae > Schistocerca > Schistocerca piceifrons. The sequence goes on along the minus strand of NW_025728794.1, from coordinate 137,164 downwards.
GTAGTCCAGTATCTTGAATCCGAAGCATGAATGCAAGTTTACTCTAACTCTCGAGGCTTCCTAGTGAGAATATAACCCAGAAATATCGTGGCGATTGAGAACTGTAGTATGCAAGTTCACTTATCTGCAAGGACTGCAGTTGACCCACGGCGACTCTCCTGGTGGTCTATTATTTTGAATCCGCTGAATGAAAGCAAGTTTACTGTAACTCTCGAGGCTTCCTAGTGAGAATATAATCCAGAAATTTCGTCGCGGTTGAGAACTGTAGTCTCCAAGATCACTTATCTGCAAGGGCTACAGTTGACCCATGGAGACTCCCCTGGTGGTGGAGTACCTTGAATCCGAAGCATGAAAGCAAGTTTACTGTAACTCTCTAGGCTTCCTAGTGAGAATATAACCCAGAAATTTTGTCGCGATTGAGAACTGTGGTCTCCAAGATCACTTACCTGCAAGGACTGCAGTTGACCCATGGAGACTCTCCTGGTGGTCGAGTACCTTGCATCCGATGCATGAAAGCAAGTTTACTGTAACTCTCGAGGTTTTCCTAGTGAGAATATAACCCAGAAATTTCGTCGTGATCTAGAACTGTAGAGTCCAAATTGGCTTCTCTGCAAGGGCTGCAGTTGACCCATGCAGACTCTCCTGGTAGTCGTGTACCTTGAATCCGATGGATGACAGCAAGTTTACTGTAACTCTCGAGATTTTGTAGTGTGAATATAACCCAGAATAGTTGTCGCGATTGAGAACTGTAGTCTCCAAGATCATTTATATGCAAGGGCTGCAGTTGACCCATGGAGACTCTCCTGGTAGTCGAGTACCTTGCATACGATGCATGAAAGCAAGTTTACTGTAACTTTCGAGGATTCCTAGTGAGAATATAACCCAGAAGTTTCGTCGCGATCTTGAACTGTAGTGTCCAGGATCACTTATCTGCAAGGGCTGCAGTTGACCCATGGAGACTCTGAAACGTCCCCTTAGAAAAATTTGTACATGACTGTGCTTAAACTGACACACTTTCAAAATTCCCTACAAAAGAATGGCCCTGACTAACATTAAACTATACCTTACAGAAATCACTTACCTCACAAAAATCTTCATTACTCGAACTACTGCAATATAGCGAGCGCCCCTACTGTCAGCTAAATAAAAGATTTAAACTACAGACGGCACTAACTACTGATAGGGATAGTTAGCAAATGAATGATATTAATAGAGAACAAACAATGTATTTACCTTGATATCATTATATATGAATATAGCAGTTCATCACAAATTACAAAACTCCGCCATTTCTCTCCAAACATCCACCATTGCTGGCGGCTCACCTGCAACTGCGCAACGCTACGCGCTGTTCACAGCCAGCTGCCTAACACTACAATGGCAGACAACAATGCAAACTACCCACAGACTGCACACAGCACAGCCAGTGATTTTTCATATTGTGCGCTACGTGGCGTTACCAATAAGAAAACATAAACAGCCTACTTACATAGCTCCCATGCTCCCCACAAAAAATTTTACAAATTGTTTTGGCCAGTGGCCAATAATGATTTGAAAAAAATTTTCATAATTACAATAACAATGATATCAAATGCACACACTTATTGATACAATGTTGGTCAAAAGCTAAAAGTTTCTCACAGTCCATAAAGACAGTCCTGATCATTCATCACAGTGAAACTGCCGTTTCTTTTCTCAAAGTCTGAGCAGTAAAAGACAATGCACACGGAAGTAGTGGATTTCCATGCAGTCTTGAAGAAGTAGTGTCCTTCCATCAGAAAGACAGTGCTGACTCTTGACATGCTGACAGGTAATGGGCCACAACATAGCAAGCCCACAGCAGAGTCATTCGACGTTTTGAAGAACATTGGTAGGTAGGTCATCACAGAGTAGACCCACTGTAGTCCTGGTAGAGATTACGGTATTAGTGGGCCATCAGAGGCGCAGACCCACTGCAGTCCTTGCAGAAATAATGGTACTGGTGAGTCAGCAAATGTGTAGACCCACTGTAGTCCTAGTAGAAATAATGGTATTGGTGGGCCATCAAAGATGCAGACCCACTGTAGTCCTTGTAGAGATAATGGTATAGGTGGGTCATCAAAGATGCAGACCCACTGTAGTCCTTGAAGAGATGGCCAGCAGCCATCTGTTGTGACTGTGCAGGTGCACAATCACCATTGAAGAGTCTTGCGGATAATATAGCAAGTCCATAACCACCACTTGTGCACTCACAAAGTTATTGGAATCGTCCTTAGAACCAGCTGAATTATTAACACATGTGCAAACACTAACAGTTCCCTACTTCTCACATATTGTCCATATACTATGACCAACAGAATTGTGTGCAGTGAAATGGAACTTACAAGTGAATAATAGGATAAACTGGTGTCAATTACAATTTTATAACATAAGAATACAATTACAAAGGTACAAAATACATCATTAAAGAACATAACAATACAGATAGCATTTGTAGTACAGGCTTTACAAAAGAATAGAAATGAACATATACATCAGTTTTACAAAAATTATGACATAAGTACATACATAAAGATCAGAATAACTTTTGAAACATCACCTTCACATATGAGCAACAAAACAGAATAAATAATGTATAAACATCTTTACAAAGAAAATAACATAGTATTTGAAAAATTCTACAACATAAATCTTATTAGCTAAACACATAAAGGCAGGAAAAAGACAAATATACAAGGGTACATAAACATATAGCGGAATAATACAAAAGGAAAGGACAGGGTTTGTTGTACTGCAGTATTTTGCAAACAAAACTTTCTTTATTTCTCGGAGATCTCCCTTCATTCGTCATTATTCCCAAAAAGTCCTATCTATACCTGCTTTCTGTATTCTATTCATATTTCTTTCAAAATAAATATGGCTCATTGTACAATACTCATTTAGGCCCAAACCGTTTTCATGTTACTTTCAAAGCATTCTTCCCCTATTCTCCATAGTTCGTTTCTTATACAGTCTACCCCCACTTAAGCTAACTTAAATCTACTGAGCTCAGATGCTAAACTAAGGGACGAGGCAATGCAGCAGCACATAAAACAATTAATATAAACAGCAATAAAAAAAATGGAAAATCGCAAAGCAAGCTACAGTAAATCTAAATTACGAAGCAATTCAACATTACAACTAATATGAGGCAATGCGCAGCAAACAAAGAAATAAATCTGGCTTAGCAGAGTAACACAAATTAAAGTTCAGTAGCACTATGCCTGGCAAACAGCAGCTTATATCTAAACATGACATAGCTCAAGCAGAAAAAATAGTACACTAAAGATAACAATGCAGATAAGGGAAATGTATAATCACATCTTAATGTCTAAGTAATTAAAGTGGTGCACCACAACAACTTATTGTAAAAGAAATATTACCATGTACTTGAAAAGAATATTATGTATGCAGTTACTGTTACTAGTCCCTTCTTATTGTTCTTTCCTTTCCAAGTGCTCCTTTTTTGAAGAATGTGGATCACAAAATTATTATTTAATAGATCTGTTGACAGAAAGTGTTCACATTAGCAAATGCATTTAATTTTATTTTATGAAACCAATGTTGCAACACAGCTGGAAAACAGATGTCAAATGAAATAAGCAATTACGCAAACCAAAGCATAAAAATATCATTCAATAGTCATGTGACATTTCATAAGTTAGTAGAAATTCTCTCAACTCTCGTAGAAAGACACTTGTCATTATCAGGTTTGCAGATGTAAGAATATTTCCCGTCATTTCATTAGGCATTTCAGTAAATATCATAAATTACGAGCTCCACAGTATGCTTTCAACAAGGAAATGTCAATAGCGAGGACAATGGCCTCCCCTTTCTTTTTTTCTACCTGTGCTTCCGGAAAGGCACACCCTAATGGCTTGTTCTCCAGGTGTCTGACACAGCGGTGTGCCGACGACGCACGTGCAGGTGGTCACTTAACTTTCTTACGGAAATATTTACAACATTATTTTCCGCTATTGTGACAGTCTCATATACAAAATTTCACGGGTCGAGAATTTCCGTTGCAAATGTGTAGAAACAAAACCCTATAAATATAACAGTGTCCAAAAAATTTTCGAAGGCATTGTGATATATTCACGCATTTACACACATTTCATAACTCTTAAAGTACGAATCTTGGTTTCCAACAACCTTTTTCACAAACTAGAGTCCCTAAACACTACTCATTATTCCTTACCTCATTATACATATACATATTCGTCGACACTTCTTCAATATTTCATCATTACAGATATGTAGCATAATCAAATAACTCATATAGCATCAGCTTACTGATCATAAACATACCGCAACAGCATAATACACATAGTCATCGTAATAATAACATCATAACACCTCAGTCAACTCTCAAAATCGTCGTAGCTTCCTCCAATAATTTCAAAACCTAAAAAAATTCTCTGCTCATGTCAAAAGTGTCATCTGCCTCAAACGTAGTTTAAAAATCGTGATCCCATACCAAATACATCATTCAAAGCTCTCATAGTATCACAATGGGTCCGAAAAAATATGAACAGTTCACACAGTACAGACAAAATACAATTTCATAACTGTGAAGTAATCCAACTCTGTAATTGCGTAAACATCTGTCACTGACGTAGTAAAAAGAATGTTTGTTTCTCTGTCAAATAATCAGATAGCTGTGTAATTCTGTGTTAGAGAAATATGGTACCGAAGTGTAAAGTTGTATAAGCAAATACCATATTAGCTAGGGCTCCTTGTGCTTGCCAAACACATGGTACACAAAGTGAGCGTGTACCCCCCTGAGGATAAATGTAATTATATCCTCAAGTGTTACAGATTACAGCAATGGAATGAAATGTATCACGGAAAACTTTCTTTGTAATACAAAAATCTTGAAAAATAAATGGTTTAAGTACAAAATTGATCACTCAAATGTGTGTCCTGTAGCGCTAAATGTGCGTCTTGCTGTAAGATAATCTCTGTGGAAGTGTCGTAGTTATCGTCCTCCGAAAGCTAAGTTCTGCAGAAGCCAATGTACTTACCTCATGTTACACCAAATTTCAAGTAAACCAAAATGTTGCATTAAAATCTCATTAGCAGTACTGGTAAATGTTCTCAGTATGTGAGCCTTATAGTCGTTACGTAATCGTGCAACTAACAAGCAAGAATGCACACACACAATAACACTGTGTCGTCTCTTCACAATAACAATGCATTCCTAATTTCTGTTTAAATAAGTCCTCTTGTTTCTTGATTGGATATTTAACTTCAAACATTGTTGTATGTTAACAGTTTCTTAAGTCTGACAAAGCATACTAGAAATGTGAAGTGAAAAGTTTTATGGCAAAGACTAAGTTAAACAGCAGATTATCATTCAATAAACGGTTTTACATGTGAAATGTGGTGTAAACCTTCACTCTTCCTAGTACGCAGACCTTCAACTGAAAAGCAATTGCCATGTTTTATACGTCGGTAAGGAATGCTAAATCTTTTCTCAAGGTTAGCGACTATGTTATTTTTCTCTGAGCCAGCCGGCGCAGGTGGCTGCCTGCGGTGCGAGTCATTGTCTGTCCCTTCGTTGGCGCGCGTCGTTTTTGGTATTAGGAGATCTAGCTTCCACAAATTCACGTTGTCGAAAGTGCCCTGCTCTGTTTGAATCCCGCCAGTTCTGATGAAATTCAGGTCTGTCGTTATGATTATCTCGTCTGTCGTCATGTCGGTAGATTTCATAATTTCTTTCTTGTCGGTCATGTGGTGGAGAATTTCTTCCTGAATCGTAAGTGTGCGCTGAACTGTTGCGTCTGAAGTTATTCTGTCTCCCTTGATAATAATTGTTTTGGTTCCCATATTGTCTGTTTCTCTTATTGTCTCTGTGATAGTCATTACCATGGAGAGGCGATCTTTCCCTGTAGTTATTACTACTCTGCCAACGGTTGTCATACGGGTGGTGTCTGTTTTGGCCACGATTTGTGTTGTGAGAATAGCCTTGTCGTGTCAAGTTATTACTTCTTTCATCGCGGAACTGCGACGGATGTGACCTGTAATTGTTGTGTTCCTGGTTTCGCGTTCCGCGATTGTCAGTGTCAAATTCTAATTCTTGTAAGAGTCCCTGAAATGCTTCAATGTCGTCTTTGCAACGTCCTGCCAAAATAATATGTCGTAAATGTTCAGGCAGTTTGATTAAGCAAATGCGGATGAGTTCTGAGGGGCTGTATGGGTTTGAAAGACACTGATTCTTATGCAACATGTCTTCAAAATTTTTCATAAGACTGGAAAATTCAGATTGTTCGAAACGTTTCATCATTATGATGCTATGTTTTACTCGGTCTTGTGTGGCTTGAGACCAATATGCTGAGAGAAAGGCATGGTAAAACTCTCCTTCACTGTGGCAATCGTGAATTAGCGATCGCATTCTTACAGCTGGTTCATTCTCCAAGTACCCACACATAAATTCTAATCTGTGTTCTAACGACCAGTTGGGAGGAAAACAATGCGAGAATTGATGGAGCCATGCTTGTGGATGAATGTCGTTGCCAGAATTCTTAAATGTTTTGAATTTACGTGTAGTAATGAACAGCTTATAGTCAAAATCATCATGTCGGCGAGTCGCATATCGGTCATTGTTACATCGTTTCGGCGGTTCCATTTCAAAATTCTGTGCACCTTGCCAATTTCTTTCATAATTTCCGAAATGCGCTGTGTTATTATTTTGTGGCTGTTCCGTATTTCTATGTCCCTCTTCCTGTACTGGGGCGCGAGTGTCCTCTGAAATACGTAATTCTTGTATTAACTGTGTCAGCTGATCTTGTACTTCCCGGATTTCTCTTTGGTGTTGCGTATTAATCTGATTCTGATTTTGTTTGAATTTCCTAATTTGTTCGCACTCTTCTGTGTCATTCAGATTATCATCTACCTTCGTAGATAGATTAGTGACCTGATCCGAAAGTTCGGCTACTTTCTCCGATAGTGTACTTATTTCCTCAGTGTGTTTTTCTGAACCAAGTTTCAGAGTGTCCATTTGTGTTGAAATCGTATCTACTGTGTCCTTTAAGTTTTCTTGAGTTTTTGCAAGTTGCGTAACCGAATCGGTAGATGCAACTGAGTCAATTTTAGCTTGCAAGGTGTTGTGATTTTCATGAACAATAGTTTGCAGTTCTTTTATGGCTGCTTCGTGATTCTGTAATGCATTTTCATGACGCGAAAAAATAGGTTGGAAATGCTCACAAATTTGTGTTTTTACGTAATTACAGACTTTTTGACATTTCGATTCGATGCTTTGTAACTCAGTAGTTAAATCTTCACGTGTGTGTTCAAGCGTGGTGTCTAACTTTTGAAGATTTTGTTCCATTGTGTCTAACTTTTGAAGCTTTTGCTGTGTTTGTCTCTGATTTTGTTCCATTGTGTCTAACTGATGCTGTGTTTGTCTCAGATTTTGTTCCATTGTGTCTAACTTTTGAAGCCTTTGTCCCATTTGTCTCTGATTTTGTTCCATTTGTTGTATTAATTGCAATAATAATTTATTAGTGTCTGGAATCTGTTTCTCTACGCTTTTCGGCAGTGCATTTGCACCGGCAACATTCACATTTTGACAAGCAGAAAATGTGTCTTGACTTATTTGAGAAAACGGTGATGACCCAAAACCTGAATCTACAGTATTTGCGAAATTGTGTCCTGTGATTTCGGATTCCTGAGGCGAGCTGTTGCCGAGCGATCGATCGATAATGCTTCCCTGTTCACTACCTGTTTCACTGTCTACACCATTGTTTGCAGCCCGCTCCATTTCCCTATGCACAATTACCAAATTACTACTTTGAACATCAGTTAATTCATTACTCGGTGGCGCTAACACACTGCTTTCATTTTCACTGTCATTTCTCAGTTTACTTTGGAGCCTAGTATTACGTTTTTCACACGCCATTATTGTCACAGTATTTCACACGACAACACAGAAAAACACAATTTGAAGATCAAAAATAAGAGAACACATTAATATAGCACTGAAAATAATATCTAGTTAATTGCAGCTGCGAAATACTTGGCGCAAATCTACATGCATGCCACAACTGTTTTACTGTACAACAATGAAAGACTGCAACTACAAAGGAGATTTTCTGTACAATTACGCGCTAGCAATAGACAAAGGCTGCACTAATTCCACAAACCACAAGAAAAAATCAGAAGATTCCAGTGAGACATCCTCGGCTAACGGTCGACATATGCAACGTCCCCTCAGAGAAATTTATACATGACTGTGCTTAAACTGACACACAATATATTGTTAGCGCAACGCAATCTGACTTTCAAAATTCCCTACAAAAGAATGGCCCTGACTAACATTAAACTATACCTTACAGAAATCACTTACCTCACAAAAATCTTCATTACTCGAACTACTGCAATATAGCGAGCGCCACTACTGTCAGCTAAATAAAAGATTCAAACTACGGAAGGCACTAACTACTGATAGGGATAGTTAGCAAATGAATGATATTAATAGAGAACAAACAATGTACTTACCTTGATATCATCATATATAAATATAGCAGTTCATCACAAATTACAAAACTCCGCCATCTCTCTCCCTACATCCACCACTGCTGGTGGCTCACCTCCAACTGCGCAACGCTACGCGCTGTCCACAGCCAGCTGCCTAACACTACAATGGCAGACAACAATGCAAACTACCCACAGACTGCACACAGCACAGCCAGTGATTTTTCATATTGAGCTCTACGTGGCGTTACCAATAAGAAAACATAAACAGCCTACTTACAACTCTCCTGGTGGTCGAGTACCTTGCATTCGATGCATGAAGGCAAGTTTACTGTAATTCTTGAGGATTCCTAATGAGAATATAACCCAGAAATATTGTCGCGATTGGGAACTGTAGTCTCCAAGATCATTTACCTGCAAGGGCTGCAGTTGACCAATGGCGACTCTCCTGGAGCTCGAGTACCTCGAATCCGATGCATGAAAGCAGGCTTACTGTAACTCTCGTGGCTTACCAGGGAGAATATAACGGAGAATTTTCGTCGCGATGCTAACTGTTATCTAAAAGATGACTTATCTGCAAGGGCTGCGGCTAACCCATGAAGTCTCTCCTGGTGGTCGAGTACCTTGAATCCGATGCGTGAAGGGAAGTTTACTGTAACACTCGAGGATTCCTAGTCAGAATATAATCTAGAGACTACCCTGGTGGTCGAGTTATATGAATCCGATGCATGAAAGCAAGTTTAGTGTAACTCTCGAGGCTTTCTAGTGAGAATATAATCCAGAAATTTCGTCGTGATTGAGAACTGCAGTCTCCAAGATCACTTATCTGCAAGGGCTGCAAGTGACCCATGGAGACTCTCCTGGTGGTCGAGTACCTGGAATCCGATGCATGAAAGCAATTTAACTCTAACTCTCGAGGCTTCCTAGTGAGAATAGAATCGAGAAATTTAGTCTCGATTGAAAACTATAGTCCCCAAGATCTCTTATCTGCAAGGGCTGCAGGTGACCCATGGAGACTCTCCTGGTGGTCGAGTACCTTGAATCCGATGCATGAAATCAAGTTTACTGTACCTCTCGAGGCTTCCTAGTGAGAAAATATAACCCAGAAATTTCGTCGCGATTGAAAACTGTTGTTTCCAAGATCACTTATCTGCAAGGGCTGCAGTTGACCCGTGGAGGAAATCCTGGTGGTCGAGTACCTTGAATCCGATGCATGAAACCAAGTTTAACGTAACTCTCGAGCCTTCCTAGTGAGAATATAATCCAGAAATTTCGTCCGGTTGAGAACTGTAGTCTCCAAGATCACTTATCTGCAAGGGCTGCAGTTGATGCATGGAGACACTCCTGGTGGTCGAGTACCTTGAATCCGATGCATGAAAGAAAGTTTACTGTAACTCTCGAAGCTACCTAGTGAGAATATAATCCAGAAATTTCGTCGCGATTATGAATTGAAGTATCCAAGTTCACTTATATGCAAGGGCTGCAGTTGACCCATGGAGACGGTCCTGGTGGTCTAGTATTTTGAATCCGCTGAATGAAAGCAAGTTTACTGTAAATCTCGAGGCTTGCTTGTGAGAATATATCCCTGAAATTTCGTCGGGATTGAGAACTGTAGCCTCCAAGATCATTTATCTGCAAGGGCTGCAGTTTTCCCATGGAGACTCTCCTGGTGGTCGAGTACCTTGATTTCGATGGATGAAAGCAAGTTTACTGTACCTCTCGAGCCTTCCCAGTGAGAATATAACCGAGAAACGCCGTCGCGATTGAGAACTGTAGTCTCTAAGATCACATATCTGCATGGGCTGCAGTTGACCCATGGAGACTCTCCTGGTGGTCGAGTACCTTGAATATGATGCATGAAATCAAGTTTACTGTAACACTGGAGGCTTCCTAGTGAGAATATAACCCTGATATTTCAACGCGATTGAGAACTGTAGTCTCCAAGATCACTTATCTGCAAGGGCTGCAGTTGACCCATGGAGACTCTGCAGTTGGTCGAGTACCTTCAATCCGATGCATGAAAGCAAGTTTACTGTAACTGTCAATGCTTCCTAAAGAGAATATAACTCAGAAATTTCGTCGCGATTGAGAGCTGTAGTCTCCAAAATCACATTTTTGCAAGGGCTGCAAATGACCCATGGAGACTCTCCTGGTGGTCGAGTACCTTGAATCCGATGCATGAAAGCAGGTTTACTGTAACTCTCGAGGCTTCCTAGTGAGAATATAACCCAGAAAGTTATGCGCGATCTAGAACTGTAGTCTCCAAGATAACTTATCTGCAAGGGCTGTAGTTGATCCATGGAGACTTTTGTCTTTGTCGAGTATTTTGATTCCGATGCATGAAAGGAAGTTTACTGTAACTCTCGAGGCTTTCTAGTGAGAATATAACCGAGAAATATCGTCGCGATTGAGAACTATAGTCCTCAAGATCATTTATCTGCAAGGGCTGCAGTCGACCCATGGAGACTCTCCTGGTGGTCGAGTACCTTGCATCCGATGCATGAAAGCAAGTTTACTGTAACTCCCGAGACTTCCTAGTGGGAATTTAACCCAGAAATTTCATCGCGATTGAGAACTGTAGTCTCCAAGATCACTTATCTGCAAGGGCTGCAGTTGACCCACGGAGACGCTCCTGGTGGTCCTGTCTCTTGAATCCGAAGCATGAAAGCAAGTTCACTGTAACTCTCGGGGCTTCCTTGTGAGAATATAACCCAGAAATTTCGTCGCAATTGAGAACTGTAGTCTCCAAGATCACTTATCTGCAAGGGCTGCAGTTGACCCATGGAGACTCTGCAGTTGGTCGAGTACCTTCAATCCGATGCATGAAAGCAAGTTTACTGTAACTGTCAATGCTTCCTAAAGAGAATATAACTCAGAAATTTCGTCGCGATTGAGAGCTGTAGTCTCCAAAATCACATTTTTGCAAGGGCTGCAAATGACCCATGGAGACTCTCCTGGTGGTCGAGTACCTTGAATCTGATGCATGAAAGCAGGTTTACTGTAACTCTCGAGGCTTCCTAGTGAGAATATAACCCAGAAATTTTGGCGCGATCTAGAACTGTAGTCTCCAAGATAACTTATCTGCAAGGGCTGCAGTTGATCCATGGAGACTTTTGTCTTTGTCGAGTATCTTGATTCCGATGCATGAAAGGAAGTTTACTGTATCTCTCGAGGCTTTCTAGTGAGAATATAACCGAGAAATATCGTCGCGATTGAGAAGTATAGTCCTCAAGATCACTTATCTGCAAGGGCTGCAGTCGACCCATGGAGACTCTCCTGGTGGTCGAGTACCTTGCATCCGATGCATGAAAGCAAGTTTACTGTAACTCCCGAGACTTCCTAGTGGGAATTTAACCCAGAAATTTCATCGCGATTGAGAACTGTAGTCTCCAAGATCACTTATCTGCAAGGGCTGCAGTTGACCCACGGAGACGCTCCTGGTGGTCCTGTCTCTTGAATCCGAAGCATGAAAGCAAGTTTACTGTAACTCTCGGGGCTTCCTTGTGAGAATATAACCCAGAAATTTGGTCGCAATTAAAACTGTTGTCTCCAAGATCACTTATCTGCTAGGGCTGCAGTTCGCCCATGGAGGCTCTCCTGGTGGTCCAGTATCTTGAATCCTACGCATGAAAGCGTGTTAACTGTCACTCTCGAGGCATCCTAGTGAGAATATAACCCAGACATTTTGTCGCGATGCAGAACTGTGGTCTCCAAGATCACTTATCTGCAAGGTCTGCAGTTGATCCATGGAGTCTCTCATGGTGGTAGTGTACCTTGAGACCGATGCATGAAAGCTAGTTTACTGTATTTCTCGGAGCTTCCTAGGAAGAATGTAACCCAGAAATTTCGTCGCGATTGGGAACTGTAGTCTCCAAGATCACTTATCTGCAAGGGCTGCAGTTGACCCATGGCGAATCTCCAGGTGGTCGAGTACCTTAAATCCAATGCACGAGAGCTAGTTTACTGTAACTCTCGAGGCTTCATCGTGAGAATATAACCCAGAAATTTCGTCGCGATTGCGAACTGTAGTCTCCTAGATCACGTATCTGCAAGGGCTGCCGCTGACCCATGGTGACTCACCTGGTGGTCCAGTATCTTGAATCCGCTGAATGAAAGCAAGTTTACTGTAACTCTCGAAGCTTCCTAGTGGCAATATATCCCAGAAATTTCGTCGCGGTTGAGAACTGTATCTCCAAGATCACTTATCTGCAAGGGTTGCAGTTGACCCTTTGAGACTCTCCTGGTAGTCGAGTACCTTGAATCCAATGCATGAAAGCAAGTTTACTGTAACTCTCGAGGCTTCGTAGAGAGAAAATAACCCAGAAATTTCGTAGCGATTGAGAACTGTAGGCTCCAAGGGCACTTATCTGCAAGGGCTGCAGTTGACCCATGATGCCTCTCGTGGTAAGCGAGTACCTTGAATCCGATTCAAGAAAGCAAGTTTACTGTAACTCTCGAGGCTCCCTATTGAGAATACGAGTATAACACAGAAATTTCGTCGCGATTGAAAACTGTAGTCTCCAAGTTCACCTATCTGCAAGGGCCGCAGTTGACCCATGGAGACTCTCACGGTAGTCGAGTACCTTGAATCGAATGCATGAAACCAAGTTTTGCGTAACTCTCGACGCTTCCTAGTGGGAATATAACCCAGAAATTTCGTCGCGATTGAGATATCTAGTCTCCAAGATCACTTATATGCAAGGGGTGCAGTTGACCCATAGAGACTCTCCGGGTGTTCGAGTACCTTGAATCCGGTGTTTGAAAGCAAGTCTACTGAAATCTCGAGCCTTCCTAGTGAGAATATAATACAGAAATTTCGTCGCGATAGAGAACTGTAGTCTCCTAGATCACTTATCTGGAAGGGCTGCATTTGACCCATGGAGTCTCTCCTGGTGGGTGAGTACCTTGAATGCGATGCATGAAAGCAAGTTTACTGTAACTTTCGAGGCTTCCAAGTGAGAATATAACCCAGAAATTTCGTCGCGATTGAGAACTGTAGTCTCTAAGATCATTTATCTGCAAGGGCTGCAGTTGCCCCGTGGCGACTCTCCTGGTGGTCGAGATTTTGAATCCGATGCATGAAAGCAAGTTTACCGTAACTCTCGAGGCTTCCTAGTGAGAATATAACCCACAAATTAACTCGCGATTGAGAATTGTAGTCTCCAACATTATTTGTCTGCGAGGGCTGCAGCTGACCCAAGGAGACGCACCTGGTGGTAGAGTACCTTGAATCCGATGCAAGAAAGCAAGTTTACTGTAACTCTCGAGGCTTCCTAGTGAGAATATAACCGATAAATTATGTCGCTATTGAGAACTGTAGTCTCCAAGATGACTTATCTGCAAGGGCTGCAGTTGACCCATGGAGACACTCCTGGTGGACGAGTAACTTGAATCCGAAGCATTAAAGCAAGTGTACTGTAACTCTCGAGGCTTCCTAGTGAGAATATAACACTGACATTTCGTCGCGATTGAGAACTCTAGTCTCCAAGATCACTTATCGGCTAGGGCTGCAGTTGACCCATGGGGACTGTCCTTGTGGTGGAGTACCTTGAATCCGATGCATGACAGCAAGTTCACTGTAACTCTCGAGGCTTCGTAGTGGGAATATGACCCAGAAATTTCGTCGCGATTAAGAACTGTAGTCTCCAAGATCACTTACCTGCAAGGGCTGCTGTTGACCCATGGAGACTCTCCTGGTTGCCCAGTATCTTGAATCCGATGCATGAAAGCAAGTTAACTGTAACTCTCGAGGCTTCCTAGAGAGAATACAACCCAGTAAATCCGTGGCGATTGAGAACTGTAGTCTCCAAGATCACTTATCATCAAGGGCTGTAGTTGTCCCATGGAGACTCTCCTTGTGGTCGAGCACCTTAAATCCGATGCATGAAAGCAAGTTTACTGTAACTCTCGAGACTTCATAGTGAAAATATAACCCAGAAATTTCGTCGCGATTGAGAACTGTGGTCTCCAAGATCACTTATCTCAACTCTGAAGTAAACCCATGGAGACTCTCCTGGTGGTCCCGTATCTTGAACCCGATGCATGGAAGCAAGTTCACTGTAACTCTAGGGGCTTCCTAGTGAGAATATAACCCAGACAAATCGTCGCGATTGAAAACTTTAGTCACCAAGGTGACTTATCTGCAGGGGCTGCAGTTGATACATGGGGACTCTCCTGGCGGTCCAGTATCTTGAATCTGATGCATGAAAGCAAGTTTACAGTAACTCTCGATGCTTCCTAGTTGGAATATAACCCTCAAATTTCGTGGCGATTGAGAATTGTAGTCTCCAAGATCACTTATCTTCAAGGGCTGAAGTTGACCCATGGAGACTCTCCTGGTGGTCCAGTATCTTGAATCCGATGCATGAAGGCAAGTTTACTGTAACTGTCGAGGCTTCCTAGTGAGAATATGACCCAGAAATTTCGTCGCGATTGAGAACTGTAGTCTCCAAGATCACTTATCTGCAAGGGCTGCAGTTGGCACATGGAGACTCTCCTAGTGGTCCAATACCTTGAATCCGCTGTATGAACGCTAGTTTACTGTAATTCTCGAGGCTTCCTAGGGAGATTATAACCCTGAAATTTCGTCACGATTGAGACCTGTAGTCTCCAAGATCACTTATCTGCAAGGGCAGCAGTTGACCAATGGAGACTCTCCTGGTGGTCGAGTACCTTGATTCCGATGCATGAAAGCAAATTTACTGTAACTCTCCACGCTTCCTAGTGGAAATATAACCCAGAAATTTCTTCGCGATTAAGAACTGTAGTCTCCAATATCACTTATCTGCAAGGGTGCAGTTGACCCACGGAGACTCTCCTGGTGGTCGAGTACTTTGAATCCGATGCATGAAAGCAAGTTCACTGTAACTCTTGAGGCTTCTTAGTGAGAATATAATCCAGAAGTTTCGTCGCGATTGAGAACTGTAGTATACAAGATCACTTATCTGCAATGGCTGCAGTTGGCCCATGGAGACTCTCATGGTGGTCGAGTACCTTGAATCAAACGTATGAAACCAAGTTTACCGTAACTCTCGAGGCTTCCTACTGAGAATATAACCCAGAAATTTCGTTGCGATTGAGAACTGTAGTCTCCAAGATAACTTACCTGCAAGGGCTGCTGTTGACCCATGGAGACTCTCCTGGTGGTCCAGTATTTTGAATCCGATGCATGAAAGCAAGTTTACTGTAACACCCGAGGCCTCCTAGTGAGAATATAACGCAGAAATTTCGTCTCGATTGAGAACTGTGGTCTCCAAGATAACTTATCTGCAAGGGCTGCAGTTGCCCATGGAGGCTCTCCTTGTGGTCGAGCACCTTGAATCCGATGGATGAAACCAAATTTACTGTAACTGTCGTGGCTTCCTAGTGAGAATATAACAAAGAAATTTCGTCGCGTTTGAGAACTGTAGTCTCCAAGATCACTTATCTGAGCTCTGATGTTAACCCAAGGAGATTCTCCTCGTAGTCTCGCATCTCGAACCCGATGCATGAAAGCAAGTTCACTGTAACTCTCGAGGCTTTCTAGTGAGAATATAACCCAAAAATTTCGTCGCGTTTGTAAACTGTAGTCTCCAAGATGACTTATCTGCAAGGGCTGCAGCTGACCCATGGAGACTCTCCTGGTGGTCGAGTACCTTGAATCCGATGCATGAAAGCAAGTTCAATATAACTCTTGAGGCTTCTTAGTGAGAATATAATCCAGAAGTTTCGTCGCGATTGAGAATTTTAGTCTCCAAGACCACTTAGCTGCAAGGGCAGCAGTTGACCCATGGAGACGCTCCTGGTGGTCCAGTATCTTGAATCCGATGCATGAAAGCAAGTTTACTGTCACTCTCGAGGCTTCCTAGTGAGAATATAATCCAGAAAATTCGTCGCGATTGAGAACTGTGGTCTCCAAGATCACTTACCTGCAAGGGCTGCAGTTGATCCATGGAGACTCTCCTATTGGTCCAGTATCTTGAATCCGGTGCATGAAACCAAATTTGCTGTAACTCTCGAGGCTTCCTAGTGAGAATATAACCCAGAAATATCGTCGCGATTGAGAACTGTAGTCTCCAAGATCACTTATCTGCAAGGGCTGCAGTTAACCCATGGAGACTCTCCTGGTGGTCGAGTACCTTGAATCCGATGCATGAAAGCAAGATTACTGTAACTCTCGAGGCTTCCAAGTGAGACTATAACCCAGAAATTACGTCGTGATCTAGAACTGTAGTCTCCAAGATCACTTATCTGCAAGGCTGAAGTTGACCAATGGAGACTCTGCTGGTGTTCAAGTACCTTGAATCCGATGCATGAAAGCAAGTTTACTGTCCCTCTCGAGGCTTCCTAGTGAGAATATAACCCAGAAATTTCGTCGCGATTGAGAACTGTAGTCTCCAAGATCTCTTATCTGAGCTCTGACGTTAACCCATGGAGACTATCCTGGTGGTCCAGTATCTTGAATCCGATGCATGGAAGTAAGTTTACAGTATCTCTCGAGGCTTCCTAGCGAGAATATAACCCAGAAATTTTGTCGCGAATGAGAACTGTAGTCTCCAAGATAACTTATCTGCAAGGGGTGCAATTGACCCATGGGGACTCTCCTGGCAGTCGAATACCTTGATTCCGATTCATGAAAGCAAGTTTACTGTAACTCTCGAGGCTTCCTAGTGAGAATATAACCCAGAAATTTCGTCGCGATTGAGAACTGTCGTCTCCAAGATCACTTATCTGAGCTCTGAAGTTAACCAATGGAGACTCTCCTGGTGGTCCAGTGTCCTATATCCGACGCATTAAAGCAAGTTTACAGTAACTCTCGAGGCTTCCTAGTGAGAATATAACCCAAAAATTTCGTCGCGATTGTAAACTGTAGTCTCCAAGATGACTTATCTGCAAGGGCTGCAGTTGATACACGGAGACTCTCTTGGCGGTCCAGTATTTGAATCCGATGCATGAAAGCAAGTTTACAGTAACTCTCGAGGCTTCCTAACTTGAATATAACCCAGGAATTTCGTCGCGATTGAGAACTGTAGTCTCCAAGATCACTTATCAGCAAGGGCTGTAGTTGTCTCATGGAGACTCTCCTTGTGGTAGAGCACCATAAATCCGATGCATGAAAGCAAGTTTACTGCAACTCGCGAGACTTCCTAGTGAAAATATAACCCAGAAACTTCGTCGCGGTTGAGAACTGTAGTCTCCAAGATCACTTATCTCAACTCTGAAGTTAACCAATTGAGACTCTCCTGGTGGTCCCGTATCTTGAACCCGATGCATGAAAGCAAGTTCACTGTTACTCTCGAGGCTTCCTAGTGAGAATATAACCCAGACAAATCATCGCGATTGAGAACTTTAGTCTCCAAGGTGACTTATCTGCAACGGCTGCAGTTGATACATGGAGACTCTCTTGGCGGTCCAGTATCTTGAATCCGATGCATGATTGCAAGTTTACAGTAACTCTCGAGGCATCCTAGTTTGTATATTACCCAGGAATTTCGTCGCGATTGTGAATTGTAGTCTCCAAATCACTTATCTTCAAGGGCTGCAGTTAACCCATGGAGACTCTCCTGGTGGTCCAGTATCTTGAATCTAATGATATGAAAGCAAGTTTACTGTATTTCTCGTGGCTTCCTAGTGAGAATATAACTCAGAAATTTCATCGCGATCTTGAACCGTAGTCTTCAAGATCACTTATCTGCAAGGGCTGCAGTTGACACGTGGAGACACTCCTGCAGGTCGAGTATCTTGAATCCGATGCATGAAAGCAAGTTTACTGTAACTCTCGAGGCTTCCCAAAGAAATATAACCCAGATATTTCGTCGCGATTGACAACTGCAGTCTCTAAAATTACTTATCTGCAAGGGCAGCAGTTGACCCGTGGCGTCTCTCTTCGTTATCGAGTGTCTTGAATCCGATGCATGAAAGCAAGTTTACCGTAACTCTCGGGGGTTACTAGTAGGAAAATAACCCAGAAATTTCGTCGCGATTGAGAATTTTAGTCTCCAAGACCACTTATCTGCAAGGGCAGCAGTTGACCCATGGAGACGCTCCTGGTGGTCCAGTATCTTGAATCCGATGCATGAAAGCAAGTTTACTGTCACTCTCGAGGCTTCCTAGTGAGAATATAATCCAGAAATTACGTCGCGATTGAGAACTGTGGTCTCCAAGATCACTTATCTGAGCTCTGACGTTAACCCATGGAGACTATCCTGGTGGTCCAGTATCTTGAATCCGATGCATGAAAGTAAGCTTACAGTATCTCTCGAGGCTTCCTAGCGAGAATATAACCCAGAAATTTTGTCGCGAATGAGAACTGTAGTCTCCAAGATCACTTATCTGCAAGGGGTGCAATTGACCCATGGGGACTCTCCTGGCAGTCGAATACCTTGATACCGATTCATGAAAGCAAGTTTACTGTAACTCTCGAGGCTTCCTAGTGAGAATATAACCCAGAAATTTTGTCGCGATTGAGAACTTAGTCTCCAAGATCACTTATGTGCAAGGGGTGCAGTTGACCCATAGAGACGCACCTGGTGGTCCAGTATCTTGAATCCGATGCATGAAAGCAAGCTTACAGTAACTCTCGAGGCTTCCTAGTGAGAATATAACCCAGAAAGTTTGTCGCGATTGAGAGCTCAAGTCTCTAAGATCACTTATCTGCAAGGGGTGCAGTTGACCCATGGATACTCACCTGGTTTAACGAGTACCTTGAATACGATGCATGAGAGCAAGTTTACTGCAACTCTCGAGGCTTCCTAGTGAGAATATAACCCAGAAATTTCGTTGCGATTTAGAACTGTAGTCTCCAAGATCACTTAGCTGGAAGGGCTGCATTTGACCCATGGAGACTCTCCTGGTGGTCGAATACATTGATTAGGTGTATGAAAGCAAGTTTACGGTAACTCTAGAGGCTCCCTAGTGAGAATATAACCCAGAAAATTCGTCGCGATTGAGAGTTGCAGTCTCTAAGATCACATATCTGCAAGGGCTACCGTGGTCCCATGGAGACAAACCTGGTGGTCCAGTATCTTGAATGTGATGCATGGAAGCAAGTTTACTGTAGCACCCGAGGCTTCCTAGTGAGAATATAACCCAGAAATTTCGTTGCGATTGACAACTGTAGTCTCCAAAATCACTTTTCTGCAAGGGCTGCTGTTGACACATGGAGACTTTCCTGGTGGTCCAGTTAATTGAATCCGATGCATGAAGGCAAGTTTACTGTAACTCTCGAGGCTTCCTAGTGAGAATATATGCCAGAAAAAACGTCAGGATTGCGAACTGTATTCTCCAAGAGCACTTATCTGCAAGGGCTGCAGTTGACCCACGGAGGCTCTCCTGGTGGTCCAGAATCTTGAATCCGATGAATGAAAGCACGTTTACTGTAACTCTCAAGGCTTCCTAGTGAGAATATAACCCAGAAATTTCGTCGCGATTCTGAGCTATAGTCTCCAAGATCACTTATCTCAGCTCTGAAGTTAACCCATGGAGACTCTCCTGGTGGTCCAGTATCTTGAATCCGGTGCATGAAAACAAGTTTTCAGTAAGTCTCGAGGCTTCCTAGTGAGTATATAACCCAGAAATTTCTTCGCGATTGAGAACTGTAGTCTCCAAGATCACTTATCTGCAAGGGGGCAGTTGACCCTTGGGGACTCTCCTGGCAGTCGAACACCTTGATTCCGATGCTTCAAAGAAAGTTTACTGTAACTCTCTAGGCTCTCTAGTGGGTATATAACCCAGAAAATTCGTCGCGATTGAGAGTTGCAGTCTCTAAGATCACTTATCTGCAACGGCTACCGTGGTCCCATGGAGACAAACCTGGTGGTCCAGTATCTTGAATTCGATGCATGAAAGCAAGCTTACTGTAACTCTCGGGTCATCCTAGAGAGAATATTACCCAGAAGATTCCTCGCGAATGAGTACTGTAGCCATCAAGATCACTTTACTGCAAGGGCTGCAGTTGACCCATGGAGACTCTCCTGGTGGTCGAGTATCTTGAATCCGATTCGTGAAAGCAAGTTTACTGTAACTCTCGAGGCTTCCTAGTGAGAATATATGCCAGAAAAATCGTCAGGATTGAGAACTGTAGACTCTATGATCACTTACTGCAAGGGCTTCAGTTTACCCGTGGCGACTATTCTGGTGGTCGAGTATCTTGAATCCGATGCATGATAGCAAGTTTACTCTAGCTCTCGTGGCTTCCTAGTGAGAATATAAAACAGAAATCTCGTTGCGATTGAGAACTGTAGTCTCCAAGATCACTTATCTGCAAGGGCTGCAGTTGACCCATGGAGACTCTGCTGGTGTACAAAAACCTTGAATCCGATGCATGAGAGCAAGTTTTCAGTAGCTCTCGAGGCTTCCTAGTGAGAATATAACAGAAATTTCGTCGCGATTCAGAACTGTAGTCTCCAAGATCACTTATCTCAGCTCTGAAGTTAACGCATGGAGACTCTCCTGGTGGTCCAGTATCTTGAATCCGATGCATGAAAGCAAGCTTACAGTAACTCTCGAGGCTTCCTAGTGAGAATATAACCCAGAAAGTTTGTCGCGATTGAGAGCTCAAGTCTCTAAGATCACTTATCTGCAAGGGGTGCAGTTGACCCATGGATACTCACCTGGGTTAACGAGTACCTTGAATACGATGCATGAGAGCAAGTTTACTGTAACTCTCGAGGCTTCCTAGTGAGAATATAACCCAGAAATTTCGTTGCGATTGAGAACTGTAGTCTCCAAGATCACTTAGCTGCAAGGGCTGCGTTTGACCCATGGAGACTCTCCTGGTGGTCGAATACATTGATTAGGTGTATGAAAGCAAGTTTACTGTAACTCTCGAGGCTTCCTAGTAAGAATATATGCCAGAAAAATCGTCAGGATTGAGAACTGTATTCGCCAAGAGCACTTATCTGCAAGGGCTGCAGTTGACTCATGGAGGCTCTCCTGGTGGTCCAGAATCTTGAATCCGATGAATGAAAGCACGTTTACTGTAACTCTCAAGGCTTCCTAGTGAGAATATAACCCAGACATTTCGTCGCGATTCACAGCTATAGTCTCCAAGATCACTTATCCCAGCTCTGAAGTTAACCCATGGAGACTCTCCTGGTGGTCCAGTATCTTGAATCCGATGCATGAAAGCAAGTTGTCAGTAAGTCTCGAGGCTTCCTAGTGAGTATATAACCCAGAAATTTCATCGCGATTGAGAACTGTAGTCTCCAAGATCACTTTTCTGCAAGGGGGCAGTTGACCCATGGGGACTCTCCTGGAAGACGAACACCTTGATTCCGATGCACGAAAGCACGTTTACTGTAACTCTCGAGGCTCCCTAGTGGGAATATAACCCAGAAAATTCGTCGCGATTGAGAGTTGCAGTCTCTAAGATCACTTATCTGCAAGGGCTACCGTGGTCCCATGGAGACAAACCTGGTGGTCCAGTATCTTGAATCTGATGCATGAAAGCAAGTTTACTGTAGCACCCGAGGCTTCCTAGTGAGAATATAACCCAGAAATTTCGTCGCGATTGAGAACTGTAGTCTCCAAAACCACTTTTCTGCAAGGGCTGCAGTTGACACATGGAGACTTTCCTGGTGGTCCAGTAAATTGAATCCGACGCATGAAAGCAAGTTTACTGTAACTCTCGAGGCTTCCTAGTGAGAATATATGCCAGAAATATCGTCGGGATTGAGAACTGTATTCTCCAAGTGCACTTACCTGCAAGGGCTCCAGTTGACCCATGGAGACTCTCCTGGTGGTCCAGTATCTTGAATCCGATTCGTGAAAGCAATATTACTGTAACTCTCGAGGCTTCCTAGTGAGAATATAACCCAGAAATTTCGTCGCGCTTCTGAACTGTAGTCTCCAAAATCACTTATCTGCAAGGGCTGCAGTTGACCCATGGAGACGCAACTGGTGGACCAGTATCTTGAATTCGATGCATGAAAGCAAGTTTACTGTAACTCTCGAGTCATCCTAGAGAGAATTTAACCCAGAAATTTCCTCGCGATTGCGAACTGTAGCCATCAAGATCACTTATCTGCAAGGGCTGCAGTTGACCCATGGAGACTCTCCTGGTGGTCGAGTACCTTGAATCCGATGCATGAGAGCAAGTTTACTGTAACTCTCGAGGCTTACTAGTGAGAATATAACCGAGAAATTTCGTCGCGATTGAGAACTGTAGTCTCCAAGATCACTTATCTGGAAGGGCTGGTTTTGAGACATGGAGACTCCCCTGGTGGTCGAGTACCTTGAATCCGATGCATGAAAGCAAGTTTTCAGTTAGTCTCGAGGCTTCCTAGTGAGAATATAACCCAGAAATTTCGTCGCGATTGAGAACTGTAGACTCTATGATCACTTACTGCAAGGGCTTCAGTTTACCCGTGGCGACTCTCCTGGTGGTCGAGTATCTTGAATCCGATGCATGAAAGCAAGTTTACTGTAGCTCTCGAGGCTTCCTAGTGAGAATATAAAACAGAAATCTCGTTGCGATTGAGAACTATAGTCTCCAAGATCACTTATCTGCAAGGGCTGCAGTTGACCCATGGAGACTCTGCTGGTGTTCAAGTACCTTGAATCCGATGCATGAGAGCAAGTTTTCACTAACTCTCGAGGCTTCGTAGTGAGAATATAACCCAGAAATTTCGTCGCGATTGAGAACTGTAGTCTCCAAGATCACTTATCTGAGCTCTGAAGTTAACCCATGGAGACTCTCCTGGTGGTCCAGTATCTTGAATCCGATGCATGAAAGCAAGTTTACAGTAACTCTCGAGGCTTCCTAGTGAGAATATACCCTAGAAATTTCGTCGCGATTCTGAACTGTAGTCTCCAAGATGACGTATTTTCAAGGACTGCAGTTGACCCATGGAGACGCACCTGGTGGTCCAGTATCTTGAAACCGATGCATGAAAGCAAGTTTACTGTAACTCTCGAGGCATCCTAGAGAGAATATAACACAGAAATTTCGTCGCGATTGAGAACTGTAGCCTTCAAGATCACTTATCTGCAAGGGCTGCAGTTTACAGATGGAGAATCTCCTGGTGGTCGAGTACCTTGAATCCGATGCATGTGAGCAACTTTACTGTAACTCTCGAGGCTTCCTAGTGAGAATATAACCGAGAAATTTCGTAGCGATTGAGAACTATAGTCTCCAAGATCACTTATCTGGAAGGGCTGCTTTTGAACCATGGAGACTAACCTGGTGGTCGAGTACCTTGAATCCGATGCGTGAAAGCAAGTTTTCAGTAAGTCTCGAGGCTTCCTAGTGAGAATATAAGCCAGAAATTTCGTCGCGATTGAGAACTGTAGTCTCTATGATCATTTACTGCTAGGGCTTCAGTTTACCCGTGGCGACTCTCCTGGTGGTCGAGTATCTTGAACCCGATGCATGAAAGCAAGTTTAGTGTAACTCTCAAGGCTTCCTAGTGAGAATATAACCCAGAAATTTCGTCGCGATTCAGAACTGTAGTCTCCAAGATCACTTATCTCAGCTCTGAAGTTAACCCATGGAGGCTCTCCTGGTGGTCCAGTATCATGAATCCGATGCATGAAAGCAAGTTAACTGTAACTCTCGAGGCTTCCTAGCGAGAATACAACCCAGTAAATCCGTCGCGATTGAGAACTGTAGTCTCCAAGATCACTTATCATCAAGGGCTTAGTTGTCCCATGGAGACTCTCCTGGTGGTCCAGTATCTTGAATCCGATGCATGAAAGCAAGTTTACTGTAACTGTCGAGGCTTCCTAGTGAGAATATGACCCAGAAATTTCGTCGCGATTGAGAACTGTAGTCTCCAAGATCACTTATCTGCAAGGGCTGCAGTTGGCACATGGAGACTCTCCTAGTGGTCCAATACCTTGAATCCGCTGTATGAACGCTAGTTTACTGTAATTCTTAAGGCTTCCTAGGGAGATTATAACCCAGAAATTTCGTCGCGATTGAGACCTGTAGTCTCCAAGATCACTTATCTGCAAGGGCAGCAGTTGACCAATGGAGACTCTCCTGGTGGTCGAGTACCTTGATTCCGATGCATGAAAGCAAACTTACTGTAACTCTCCAGGCTTTCTAGTGGAAATATAACCCAGAAATTTCTTCGCGATTGAGAACTGTAGTCTCCAATATCACTTATCTGCAAGGGCTGCAGTTGGCACATGGAGACTCTCCTAGTGGTCCAATACCTTGAATCCGCTGTATGAACGCTAGTTTACTGTAATTCTCGAGGCTTCCTAAGGAGATTATAACCCAGAAATTTGGTCGCGATTGAGACCTGTAGTCTCCAAGAT
This sequence comes from Schistocerca piceifrons, assembly GCF_021461385.2. NCBI lineage: Eukaryota > Metazoa > Arthropoda > Insecta > Orthoptera > Acrididae > Schistocerca > Schistocerca piceifrons. The sequence goes on along the minus strand of NW_025728794.1, from coordinate 112,429 downwards.
CACTTATCTGCAAGGGCAGCAGTTGACCCACGGAGACTCTCCTGGTGGTCGAGTACCTTGAATCCGATGCATGAAAGCAAGTTCACTATAACTTTCGAGGCTTCTTAGTGAGAATATAATCCAGAAGTTTCGTCACGATTGAGAATTGTAGTCTCCAAGATCACTTATCTCCAAGGGCTGCAGTTGAACCATGGAGACGCACCTGGCGGTCCAGTATCTTGAATCCGATGCATGAAAGCAAGTTTACTGTAACTCTCGAATCATCCTTGTGAGAATATAGCGAAGAAATTTCGTCGCGATTGAGAACTGTAGTATACAAGATCACTTATCTGCAAGGGCTGCAGTTGACCCATGGAGACTCTCATGGTGCTCGAGTACCTTGAATCCCACGTATGAAAGCAAGTTTACCGTAACTCTCGAGGCTTCCTAGTGAGAACATAACGCAGAAATTTCGTCGCGATTGAGAACTGTGGTCTCCAAGATGACTTATCTGCAAGGGCTGCAGTTGTCCCCTGGAGGCTCTCCTTGTGGTCGAGCACCTTGAATCCGATGGATGAAAAAAATTTACTGTAACTGTCGAGGCTTCCTAGTGAGAATATAACAAAGAAATTTCGTCGCGTTGGAGACCTGTAGTCTCTAAGATCACTTATCTGAGCTCTGATGTTAACCCAAGGAGACTCTCCTCGTAGTCCCGCATCTCGAACCCGATGCATGAAAGCAAGTTCACTGTAACTCTCGAGGCTTCCTAGTGAGAATATAACCCAGAAATTTCGTCGCGTTTGTAAACTGTAGTCTCCAAGATGACTTATCTGCAAGGGCTGCAGTTGATACATGGAGACTCTCTTGGCGGTCCAGTATCTTGACTCCGATGCATGAAAGCAAGTTTACAGTAACTCTCGAGGCTTCCTAGTTTGAATATAACCCAGGAACTTCGTCGCGATTGAGAACTGTAGTCTCCAAGATCACTTATCAGCAAGGGCTGTAGTTGTCCCATGGAGACTCTCCTTGTGGTCGAGCACCATAAATCCGATGCATGAAAGCAAGTTTACTGTAACTCGCGAGACTTCCTAGTGAAAATATAACCCAGAAATTTCGTCGCGATTGAGAACTGTAGTCTCCAAGATCACTTATCTCAACTCTGAAGTTAACCAATGGAGACTATCCTGGTGGTCCAGTATCTTGAATCCTATGGATGAAAGCAAGTTTACTGTATCTCTCGAGGCTTCCTAGTGAGATTCTAACCCAGCAATCTCGTCGCGATTGAGAACTGTAGTCACCAAGATCACTTATCTGCAAGGGCAGCAGTTGACCAATGCAGACTCTCCTGGTGGTCGAGTACCTTGAATCCGATGCATGAAAGCAAGTTTACTGTAACTCTCGAGGCTTCCTAGTGGAAATATAACCCAGAAATTTCTTCGCGATTGAGAACTGTAGTCTCCAATATCACTTATCTGCAAGGGCTGCAGTTGACCCATGGAGACTCTCCTGGTGGTCGAGTACCTTGAATCCGATGAATGAAAGCAAGTTCACTATAACTCTCGAGGCTTCCTAGTGTGAATATAAACCAGAATTTACGTCGCGATTGAGAATTGTAGTCTCCAAGATCACTTATCTGCAAGGGCTGCGGTTGAACCATGGAGACTCTCCTGGTGGTCGAGTACCTTGAATCGGATGCATGAAAGCAAGTTCACTATAACTCTCGAGGCTTCTTAGTGAGAATATAATCCAGAAGTTTCGTCGCGATTGAAAATTGTAGTCTCGAAGATCACTTACCTGCAAGGGCTGCAGTTGAACCATGGAGACGCACCTGGTGGTCCAGTATCTTGAATCCGATGCTTGAAAGCAAGTTTACAGTATCTCTCGAGGCTTCCTAGCGAGAATATAACCCAGAAATTTTGTCGCGAATGTGAACTGCAGTCTCCAAGATCACTTATCTGCAAGGGGTGCAATTGACCCATGGGGCTCTCCTGGCAGTCGAATACCTTGATTCCGATTCATGAAAGCAAGTTTACAGTAACTCTCGAGGCTTCCTAGTGAGAATATAACCCAGAAATTCTGTCGCGATTGAGAACCGTAGTCTCCAAGATCACTTATCTGCAAGGGGTGCAGTTGACCCAAGGGGACTCTCCTGGCAGTCGAGTACCTTGATTCCGATGCATGAAAGCAAGTTTACTGTAACTCTCGAGGCTTCCTAGTGAGAATATAACCCAGAAATTTCGTCGCGATTGAGAACTTAGTCTCCAAGATCACTTATGTGCAAGGGGTGCAATTCACATATTGGGACTCTCCTGGCAGTCGAACACGTTGATTCCGATGCATGATAGCAATTTTACTGTATCTCTCGAGGCTTCCTAGTGAGAATATAACCCAGAAATTTTGTCGCGATTGAGAACCGTAGTCTCTAAGATCACTTATCCGCAAGGGGTCCAGTTGACCCATGGAGACTCTCCTGGTGGGCCAGTATCTTGAATCCGATGCACGATAGCAAGTTTACTGTAGCTCTCGAGGATTCCTAGTGAGAATATAACCCAGAAATTTCGTCGCGATTGAGAACTCTAATTTCCGAGAGCACTTATCTGCAAGGACTACAGTTGACCCATGGAAACTCTCCTGGTGGTTTAGAATCTTGAATCCGATGCATGAAAGCAAGTTTACAGTAACTCTCGAGGCTTCTAAGTAAGAATATAACCCAGAAATTTTGTCGCGAATGAAAACTGTAGTCTCCAAGATCACTTATCTGCGAGGGGTGCAGTTGACCCATGGGGACTCTCCTGGCAGTCGAATACCTTGAATCCGATGCATAAAACCAAGTTTACTGTAACTCTCAAGGCCTCCTAGTGAGAATATAACCCATACATTTCGTCGCGATTGAGAACTGTAGTCTCCAAGATCACTTGTCTGCTGGGGGTGCAGTTGGCCCATGGAGACTCTCCTGGTGATCGAGTACCTTGAATCCGATGCATGAGAGCAAGTTTTCTGCAACTTTCAAGGCTTCCTAGTGAGAATATTACCCAGAAATTTCGTCGCGATTCAGAACTGTAGTGTCCAAGATCTTTTATCTCAGCTCTGAAGTTAACCCATGGAGACTCTTCTGGTGGTCCAGTATCTTGAATCCGATGCATGAAAGCAAGCTTACAGTAACTCTCGAGGCTTCCTAGTGAGAATATAACCCAGAACGTTTGTCGCGATTGAGAGCTCAAGTCTCTAAGATCACTTATCTGCAAGGGGTGCAGTTGACCCATGGATACTCACCTGGTTTAACGAGTACCTTGAATACGATGCATGAGAGCAAGTTTACTGTAACTCTCGAGGCTTCCTAGTGAGAATATAACCCAGAAATTTCGTTGCGATTGAGAACTGTAGTCTCCAAGATCACTTAGCTGGAAGGGCTGCATTTGACCCATGGAGACTCTCCTGGTGGTCGAATACATTGATTAGGTGTATGAAAGCAAGTTTACTGTAACTCTCGAGGCTCCCTAGTGAGAATACAACCCAGAAAATTCGTCGCGATTGAGAGTTGCAGTCTCTAAGATCACTTATCTGCAAGGGCTACCGTGGTCCCATGTAGACAAACCTGGTGGTCCAGTATCTTGAATGTGATGCATGGAAGCAAGTTTACTGTAACACCCGAGGCTTCCTAGTGAGAATATAACCCAGAAATTTCGTCGCGATTGACAACTGTAGTCTCCAAATTCACTTTTCTGCAAGGGCAGCTGTTGACACATGGAGACTTTTCTGGTGGTCCAGTTAATTGAATCCGACGCATGAAAGCAAGTTTACTGTCACTCTCGAGGCTTCCTAGTGAGAATATAATCCAGAAATTTAGTCGCGATTGAGAACTGTGGTCTCCAAGATCACTTACCTGCAAGGGCTGCAGTTGATCCATGGAGACTCTCCTATTGGTCCAGTATCTTGAATCCGGTGCATGAAACCAAATTGGCTGTAACTCTCGAGGCTTCCCAGTAAGAATATAACCCAGACATTTCGTCGCGATTGAGAACTGTAGTCTCCAAGATCACTTATCTGCAAGGGCTGCAGTTAAGCCATGGAGACTCTCCTGGTGGTCGAGTACCTTGAATCCGATGCATGAAAGCAAGATTACTGTAACTCTCGAGGCTTCCAAGTGAGACTATAACCCTGAAATTACGTCGTGATCTAGAACTGTAGTCTCCAAGATCACTTATCTGCAAGGCTGCAGTTGTCACATGGAGACTCTGCTGGTGTTCAAGTACCTTGAATCCGATGCATGAAAGCAAGTTTACTGTCACTCTCGAGGCTTCCTAGTGAGAATATAACCCAGAAATTTCGTCGCGATTGAGAACTGTAGTCTCCAAGATCACTCATCTGAGCTCTGACGTTAACCCATGGAGACTCTCCTGGTGGTCCAGTATCTTGAATCCGATGCATGAAAGTAAGTTTACAGTATCTCTCGAGGCTTCCTAGTGAGAATGTAACGCAGAAATTTTGTCGCGATTGAGAACCGTAGTCTCTAAGATCAATTATCTGCAAGGGGTAGAGTTGACCCAAGGGGACTCTCCTGGCAGTCGAGTACCTTGATTCCGATGCATGAAAGCAACTTTACTGTAACTCTCGAGGCTTCCTAGTGAGAATATAACCCAGAAATTTCGTCGCGATTGAGAACTTAGTCTCCAAGATCACTTATGTGCAAGGGGTGCAATTGACCTATTGGGACTCTCCTGGCAGTCGAACCCGTTGATTCCGATGCATGAAAGCAATTTTCTGTATCTCTCGAGGCTTCCTAGTGAGAATATAACCCAGAAATTTTGTTGCGATTGAGAACCGTAGTCACTAAGATCACTTATCCGCAAGGGGTCCAGTTGACCCATGGAGACTCTCCTGGTGGGCCAGTATCTTGAATCCGATGCACGATAGCAAGTTTACTGTAACTCTCGAGGATTCCTAGTGAGAATATAACCCAGAAATTTCGTCGCGATTGAGAACTCTAATCTCCGAGAGCACTTACCTGCAAGGGCTACAGTTGACCCATGGGGACTCTCCTGGCAGTCGAATACCTTGAATCCGATGCATGAAACCAAGTTTACTGTAACTCTAAAGGTCTCCTAGTGAGAATATAACCCAGAAATTTCGTCGCGATTGAGAACTGTAGTCTCCAAGATCACTTGTCTGCAGGGGGTGCAGTTGGCCCATGGAGACTCTCCTGGTGATCGAGTACCTTGAATCCGATGCATGAGAGCAAGTTTTCTGCAACTTTCAAGGCTTCCTAGTGAGAATATAACCCAGAAATTTCGTCGCGATTCAGAACCGTAGTCTCCAAGATCACTTATCTCAGCTCTGAAGTTAACCCATATAGACTCTCCTGGTGGTCCAGTATCTTGAATCCGATGCATGAAAGCAAGCTTACAGTAACTCTCGAGGCTTCCTAGTGAGAATATAACCCAGAACGTTTGTCGCGATTGAGAGCTCAAGTCTCTAAGATCACTTATCTGCAAGGGGTGCAGTTGACCCATGGATACTCACCTGGTTTGACGAGTACCTTGAATACGATGCATGAGAGCAAGTTTACTGTAACTCTCAATTCTTCCTAGTGAGAATATAACCCAGAAATTTCGTTGCGATTGAGAACTGTAGTCTCCAAGATCACTTAGCTGTAAGGGCTGCATTTGACCCATGGAGACTCTCCTGGTGGTCGAATACATTGATTAGGTGTATGAAAGCAAGTTTACTGTAACTCTCGAGGCTCCCTAGTGAGATTATAACCCAGAAAATTCGTCGCAATTGAGAGTTGCAGTCTCTAAGATCACTTATCTGCAAGGGCTACCGTGGTCCCATGTAGACAAACCTGGTGGTCCAGTATCTTGAATGTGATGCATGGAAGCAAGTTTACTGTAACACCCGAGGCTTCCTAGTGAGAATATAACCCAGAAATTACGTCGCGATTGACAACTGTAGTCTTCAAATTCACTTTTCTGCAAGGGCTGCTGTTGACACATGGAAACTTTTCTGGTGGTCCAGTTAATTGAATCCGACGCATGAAAGCAAGTTTACTGTAACTCTCGAGGCTTCCTAGTGAGAATATATGCCAGAAAAATCGTCAGGATTGAGAACTGTATTCTCCAAGAGCACTTATCTGCAAGGAATGCAGTTGACCAATGGAGGCTCTCCTGGTGGTCCAGAATCTTGAATCCGATGAATGAAAGCACGTTTACTGTAACTCTCAAGGCTTCCTAGAGAGAATATAACCCAGAAATTTCGTCGCGATTCAGAGCTATAGTCTCCAAGATCACTTATCTCAGCTCTGAAGTTAACCCATGGAGACTCTCCTGGTGGTCCAGTAACTTGAATCCGATGCATGAAAGCAAGTTTTCAGTAAGTCTCGAGGCTTCCTAGTGAGTATATAACCCAGAAATTTCGTCGCGATTGAGAACTGTAGTCTCCAAGATCACTTATCTGCAAGGGGGCAGTTGACCCATGGGGACTCTCCTGGCAGTCGAACACCTTGATTCCGATGCATGAAAGCAAGTTTACTGTAACTCTCGAGGCTCCCTAGTGGGAATATAACCCAGAAAATTCGTCGCGATTGAGAGTTGCAGTCTCTAAGATCACTTATCTGCAAGGGCTACCGTGATCCCATGGAGACAAACCTGGTGGTCCAGTATCTTGAATCTGATGCATGAAAGCAAGTTTACTGTAGCACCCGAGGCTTCCTAGTGAGAATATAACCCAGAAATTTCGTCGCGATTGAGAACTGTAGTCTCCAAAATCACTTTTCTGCAAGGGCTGCAGTTGACACTTGGAGACTTTCCTGGTGGTCCAGTAAATTGAATCCGACGCATGAAAGCAAGTTTACTGTAACTCTCGAGGCTTCCTAGTGAGAATATATGCCAGAAATATCGTCGGGATTGAGAACTGTAGTCTCCAAGAGCACTTATCTGCAAGGGCTCCAGTTACCCATGGAGACTCTCCTGGTGGTCCAGTATCTTGAATCCCATTCGTGAAAGCAAGTTTACTGTAACACTCGAGGTTTCCTAGTGAGAATATAACCCAGACATTTCGTCGCGACTCACAGCTATAGTCTCCAAGATCACTTATCTCAGCTCTGAAGTTAACCCATGGAGACTCTCCTGGTGGTCCAGTATCTTGAATCCGATGCATGAAAGCAAGTTTTCAGTAAGTCTCGAGGCTTCCTAGTGAGTATATGACCCAGAAATTTCGTCGCGATTGAGAACTGTAGTCTCCAAGATCACTTATCTGCAAGGGGGCAGTTGACCCATGGGGACTCTCCTGGCAGTCGAACACCTTGATTCCGATGCATGAAAGCAAGTTTACTGTAACTCTCGAGGCTTCCTAGTGAGAATATAACCGAGAAATTTCGTCGCGAGTGAGAACTGTAGTCTCCAAGATCACTTATCTGGAAGGGCTGCTTTTGAGACATGGAGACTCCCCTGGTGGTCGAGTACCTTGAATCCGATGCATGAAAGCAAGTTTTCAGTTAGTCTCGAGTATTCCTAGCGAGAATATAACCCAGAAATTTCGTCGCGATTGAGAACTGTAGACTCTATGATCACTTACTGCAAGGGCTTCAGTTAACCCGTGGCGACTCTCCTGGTGGTCGAGTATCTTGAATCCGTTGCGTGAAAGCAAGTTTACTGTAGCTCTCGAGGCTTCCTAATGAGAATATTAAACAGAAATCTCGTTGCGATTGAGAACTGTAGTCTCCAAGATCACTTATCTGCAAGGGCTGCAGTTGACACATGGAGACTCTGCTGGTGTTCAAGTACCTTGAATCCGATGCATGAGAGCAAGTTTTCAGTAGCTCTCGAGGCTTCCTAGTGAGAATATAACCCAGAAATTTCGTCGCGATTGAGAACTGTAGTCTCCAAGATCACTTATCTGTGCTCTGAAGTTAACCCATGGAGACTCTCCTGGTGGTCCAGTATCTTGAATCCGATGCATGAAAGCAAGTTTACAGTAACTCTCGAGGCTTCCTAGTGAGAATATAACCCAGAAATTTTGTCGCGATTGAGAACTGTAGTCTCCAAGATCACTTATCTGCAAGGGCTACCGTGGTCCCATGGAGACAAACCTGGTGGTCCAGTATCTTGAATGTGATGCATGGAAGCAAGTTTACTGTTGCACCCGAGGCTTCCTAATGAGAATATAACCCAAAAATTTCGTCGCGATTGAGAACTGTTGTCTCCAAAATCACTTTTCTGCGAGGGCTGCAGTTGACACATGGAGACTTTCCTGGTGGTCCAGTAAATTGAATCCGACGCATGAAAGCAAGATTACTGTAACTCTCGAGGCTTCCTGGTGAGAATATATGCCAGAAATATCGTCGGGATTGAGAACTGTAGTCACCAAGAGCACTTATCTGCAAGGGCTCCAGTTGACCCATGGAGGCTCTCCTGGTGGTCCAGTAACTTGAATCCGATGCGTGAAAGCAAGTTTACTGTAACTCTCGAGGCTTCCTAGTGAGAATATAACCCAGAAATTTCATCGCGATTCTGAACTGTAGTCTCCAAGATGACTTACCTGCAAGGACTGCAGTTGACCCATGGAGACGCACCTGATGGTGCAGTACCTTGAATCTGATGCATGAAAGCAAGTTTACTGTAACTCTCGAGACTTCCTAGTGAGAATATAACCGAGAAATTTCGTCGCGATTGAGAACTGTAGTCTCCAAGATCACTTATCTGGAAGGGCTGCTTTTGAACCATGGAGACTCCCCTGGTGGTCGAGTACCTTGAATCCGATGCATGAAAGCAAGTTTTCAGTAAGTCTCGAGGCTTCCTAGTGAGAATATAACCCAGAAATTTCGTCGCGATTGAGAACTGTAGTCTCTATGATCAATTACTGCTAGGGCTGCAGTTTACCCTAGGCGACTCTCCTGGTGGTCGAGTATCTTGAATCCGATGCATGAGAGCAAGTTTACTGTAACTCTCAAGGCTTACTAGTGAGAATATAATCCAGAAATTTCGTCGCGATTCAGAACTGTAGTCTCCAAAATCACTTATCTCAGCGCTGAAATTAACCCATGGAGACTCTCCTGGTGCTCCAGTATCTTGAATCCGATGCATGAAAGCAAGTTTTCAGTAAGTCTCGAGGCTTCCTAGTGAGTATATAACCCATAAATTTCATCGCGATTGAGAACTGTAGTCTCCAAGATCACATAGCTGCAAGGGCTGCATTTGACCTATGGAGACTCTCCTGGTGGTCAAATACCTTGATTAGGTGTATGAAAGCAAGTTTACTGTAACTCTCGAGGCTCCCTAGTGAGAATATAACCCCGAAAATTCGTTGCGATTGAGAGTTGCAGTCTCTAAGATCACTTATCTGCAACGGCTACCGTGGTCCCATGGAGACAAACCTGGTGGTCCAGTATCTTGAATCTGATGCATGAAAGCAAGTTTACTGTAGCACCCGAGGCTTCCTAGTGAGAATATAACAGAGAAATTTCGTCGCGATTGAGAACTGTAGTCTCCAAAACCACTTTTGTGCAAGGGCTCCAGTTGACACATGGAGTCTTTCCCGGTGGTCCAGTAAATTGAATCCGACGCATGAAAGCAAGTTTACTGTAACTCTCGAGGCTTCCTAGTGAGAATGTATGCCAGAAATATCGTCGGGATTGAGAACTGTAGTCTCCAAGAGCACTTATCTGCAAGGGTTTCAGTTGACCCATGGAGACTCTCCTGGTGGTCCAGTATCTTGAATCCGATTCGTGAAAGCAAGTTTACTGTAACTCTCGAGGCTTCCTAGTGAGAATATAACACAGAAATTTCGTCGCGCTTCTGAACTGTAGTCTCCAAGATCCCTTATCTGCAAGGGCTACAGTTGACCCATGGAGACGCACCTGGTGGTCCAGTATCTTGAATTCGATGCATGAAAGCAAGTTTACTGTAACTCTCGAGTCATCCTAGAGAGAATATAACCCAGAAATTTCCTCGCGATTGAGAACTGTAGCCTTCAAGTTCACTTATCTGCAAGGGCTGCAGTTGACCCATGGAGACTCTCCTGGTGGTCGAGTGCCTTGAATCCGATGCATGAGAGCAAGTTTACTGTAACTCTCGAGGCTTCCTAGTGAGAATATAACCCAGAAATTTTGTCGCGATTGAGAACTGTAGTGTCCAAGATCACTTATCTGCAAGGGGTGCAGTTGACCCATGGAGACTCTCCTGGTGGTCGAGTACCTTGAATCCGATGCATGAGAGCAAGTTTACTGTAACTCTCGAGGCTTCCTAGTGATAATATAACCGAGAAATTTCGTCGCGATTGAGAACTGTAGACTCTATGATCACTTACTGCAAGGGCTTCAGTTTACCCGTGGCGACTCTCCTGGTGGTCGAGTATCTTGAATCCGATGCATGAAAGCAAGTTTACTGTAGCTCTCGTGGCCTCCTAGTGAGAATATAAAACAGAAATCTCGTTGCGATTGCGAACTGTAGTCTCCAAGATCACTTATCTGAGCTCTGACGTGAACCCATGGAGACTCTCCTGGTGGTCCAGTATCTTGAAACCGATGCATGAAAGCAAGTTTACAGTAACTCTCGAGGCTTCCTAGTGAGAATATAACCCAGAAATTTTGTCGCGATTGAGAACTGTAGTCTCCAAAATCACTTTTCTGCAAGGGCTGCAGTTGACACATGGAGACTTTCCTGGTGGTCCAGTAAATTGAATCCGACGCATGAAAGCAAGATTACTGTAACTCTCTAGGCTTCCTAGTGAGAATATATGCCAGAAATATCGTCGTGATTGAGAACTGTAGTCACCAAGAGCTCTTATCTGCAAGGGCTCCAGTTGACCAATGGAGGCTCTCCTGGTGGTCCAGTAACTTGAATCCGATGCGTGAAAGAAAGTTTACTGTAACTCTCGAGGCTTCCTAGTGAGAATATAATCCAGAAATTTCGTCGTGATTCTGAACTGTAGTCTCCAAGATGACGTATCTGCAAGGACTGCAGTTGACCCATGGAGACGCACCTGGTGGTCCAGTATCTTGAAACCGATGCATGAAAGCAAGTTTACTGTAACTCTCGAGGCATCCTAGAGAGAATATAACCCAGAAATTTCGTCGCGATTGAGAACTGTAGCCTTCAAGATCACTTATCTGCAAGGGCTGCAGTTTACCCATGGAGAATCTCATGGTGGTCGAGTACCTTGAATCCGATGCATGAGACCAAGTTTACTGTAACTCTCGAGGCTTCCTAGTGAGAATATAACCGAGAAATTTCGTCGCGATTGAGAACTGTAGTCTCCAAGATCACTTATCTGGAAGGTCTGCTTTTGAACCATGGAGACTCCCCTGGTGGTCGAGTACCTTGAATCCGATGCATGAAAGCAAGTTTTCAGTAAGTCTCGAGGCTTCCTAGTGAGAATATAACCCAGAAATTTCGTCGCGGTTGAGAACTGCAGTCTCTATGATCACTTACTGCTAGGGCTGCAGTTTACCCGTGGCGACTCTCCTGGTGGTCGAGTATCTTGAATCCGATGCATGAAAGCAAGTTTACTGTAACTCTCGAGGCTCCCTTGTGAGAATATAACCCAGAAAATTCGTCGCAATTGAGAGTTGCAGTCTCTAAGATCACTTATCTGCAAGGACTACCGTCGTCCCATGGAGACAAACCTGGTGGTCCAGTATCTTGAATCTGATGCATGAAAGCAAGTTTACTGTAGCACCCGAGGCTTCCTAGTGAGAATATAACCCAGAAATTTCGTCGCGATTGAGAACTGTAGCCTCCAAAATCACTGTTCTGCAAGGGCTGCAGTTGACACATGGAGACTTTCCTGGTGGTCCAGTAAATTGAATCCGACGCATGAAAGCAAGTTTACTGTAACTGTCGAGGCTTCCTAGTGAGAATATATGCCAGAAATATCGTCGGGATTGAGAACTGTAGTCTCCAAGAGCACTTATCTGCAAGGGCTGCAGTTGACCCATGGAGACTCTCCTGGTGGTCCAGTATATTGAATCCGATGCGTGAAAGCAAGTTTACTGTAACTCTTGAGGCTTCCTAGTGAGAATATGGCCCAGAAATTTCGTCGCGATTCTGAACTGTAGTCTCCAAGATCACTTATCTGCAAGGGCTGCAGTTGACTCATGGAGACGCACCTGGTGGTCCAGTATCTTGAATTCGATGCATTAAAGCAAGTTTACTGTAACTCTCGAGTCATCGTAGGGAGAATATAACCCAGAAATTTCCTCGCGATTGAGAATTGTAGCCCTCAAGATCACTTACCTCTAAGGGCTGCAGTTGACCCATGGAGACTCTCCTGGTGGTCGAGTACCTTGAATCCGATGCATGAGAGCAAGTATACTGTAACTCTCGAGGCTTCCTAGTGAGAATAACACCGAGAAATTTCGTCGAGATTGAGAACTGTAGTCTCCAAGATCACTTATCTGGAAGGGCTGCTTTTGAGACATGGAGACTCCCCTGGTGGTCGAGTACCTTGAATCCGATGCATGAAAGCAAGTTTTCAGTAAGTCTCGAGGCTTCCTAGTGAGAATATAACCCAGAAATTTCTCGCGATTGAGAACTGTAGACTCTATGATCACTTACTGCAAGGGCTGCAGTTTACCCGTGGCGACTCTCCTGGTGGTCGAGTATCTTGAATCCGATTCATGAAAGCAATTTTACTGTAGCTCTCGAGGCTTCCTAGTGAGAATATAAAACAGAAATCTCGTTGCGATTGAGAACTGTAGTCTCCAAGATCACTTACCTGCAAGGGCTGCAGTTGACCCATGGAGACTCTGCTGGTGTTCAAGTACCTTGAATCCGATGCATGAGAGCAAGTTTTCAGCAGCTCTCGAGGCTTCCTAGTGAGAATATAACCCAGAAATCTCGTCGCGATTGAGAACTGTAGTCTCCAAGATCACTTATCTGAGCTCTGAAATAGACCCATGGAGACTCTCCTGGTGGTCCAGTATCTTGAATCCGATGCTTGAAAGCAAGTTTACAGTAACTCTCGAGGCTTAATAGTGAGAATATAACCCAGAAATTTTGTCACGATTGAGAACTGTAGTCTCCAAGATCACTTATCTGCAAGGGCTACCGTGGTCCCATGCAGACAAACCTGGTGGTCCAGTATCTTGAATGTGATGCATGGAAGCAAGTTTACTGTAGCACCCGAGGCTTCCTAGTGAGAATATAACCGAGAAATTTCGTCGCGATTGAGAACTGTAGTCTCCATGATCACTTATCTGGAAGGGCTGCTTTTGAACTTTGGAGACTCCCCTGGTGGTCGAGTACCTTGAATCCGATGCATGAAAGCAAGTTTTCAGTAAGTCTCGAGGCTTCCTAGTGAGAATATAACCCAGAAATTTCGTCGCGATTGAGAACTGTAGTCTCTATGATCACTTACTGCTAGGGCTGCAGTTTACCCGTGGCGACACTCCTGGTGGTCGAGTATCTTGAATCCGATGCATGAAAGCAAGTTTACTGTAACTCTGAAGGCTTCCTAGTGAGAATATAATCCAGAAATTTCGTCGCGATTCACAACTGTGGTCTAGAAAGATCACTTATCTCAGCTCTGAAGTTAACCCATGGAGACTCTCCTGGTGGTCCAGTATCTTGAATCCGATGCATGAAAGGAAGTTTTCAGTAAGTCTCGAGGCTTCCTAGTGAGTATATAACCCATAAATTTCGTCGCGATTGAGAACTGTAGTCTCCAAGATCACATAGCTGGAAGGGCTGCATTTGACCCATGGAGACTCTCCTGGTGGTCGAATACCTTGATTAGGTGTATGAAAGCTAGTTTACTGTAACTCTCGAGGCTCCCTAGTGAGAATATAACCCCGAAAATTCGTCGCGATTGAGAGTTGCAGTCTCTAAGATCACTTATCTGCAACGGCAACCGTGGTCCCATGGAGACAAACCTGGTGGTCCAGTATCTTGAATCTGATGCATGAAAGCAAGTTTACTGTAGCACCCGAGGCTTCCTAGTGAAAATATAACAGAGAAATTTCGTCGCGGTTGAGAACTGTAGTCTCCAAAATCACTTTTGTGCAAGGGCTGCAGTTGAATCATGGAGACTTTCCTGTTGGTCCAGTAAATTGAATCCGACGCATGAAAGAAAGTTTACTGTAACTCTCGAGGCTTCCTAGTGAGAATATAACCCAGAAATTTTGTCGCGATTGAGAACTGTAGTCTCCAACATCACTTATCTGCAATGGGTGCAGTTGCCCCATGGAGACTCTCCTGGTGGTCGAGTACCTTGATTCTGATGCATGAAATTAAGTTTACTGTAACTCTCGAGGCTTCCTAGTGAGAATATTAACCAGAAATTTCGTCGCGATTGAGAACTGTAGTCTCCAAAATCACTTATCTGCAAGGGCTGCAGTTGACCCATGGAGACTCTCCTGGTGGTCGAGTATCTTGAATCCGATGCATGAACGCAAGTTTACTGTAACTCTCGTGGCTTCCTAAGGAAAATATAACCAAGAAATTTCGTAGCGATTGAGAACTGTAGTCTCTAAAATCACTTATCTGCAAGGGCTCCAGTTGACCCGTGGCGGCTTTCTTGCTGGTCGAGTATCTTGAATCCGATGCATGAAAGCATTTTTACCGTAACTCTCGAGGCTTCCTAGAAAGAATATAACCCAGAAATTTCGTCGCGATTGAGAATTGTAGTCTGCAACTTCACTTATCTGCAAGGGCTGCAGTTGATCTATGGAAACTCTCCTATTGGTCCAATATCTTGATTCCGGTGCATGTAACCAAGTTTACTGTTACTCTTGAGGCTTCCTAGTGAGAATATAACCCAGAAATTTCGTCGCGATTGACAACTGTAGTCTCCAAGACAACTTATGTTCAAGGGCTGCAGTTGGCCCATGGAGGCTATCCTGGTGGTCGAGTACCTTGAATCCGATGTTAGAAGGCCAGTTTTCTGTAACCTTCGAGGCTTCCTAGTGAGAATATAACCCAGAAATTTCGTCGCGATTGAGAACTGTAGTCTCCAAGATCACTTATCTGAGCTCTGAAGTTAACCGATGGAGACTCTCCTGGTGGTCCAGTATCTTGAATCCGATGCATGAAAGGAAGTTTACTGTAACTTTCGAGGCTTCCTAGAAAGAATATATCCCAGATATTTTCTCGCGATTGAGAACTGTAGTCTCCAAGATCACTTATCTGCAAGTGGTGCAGTTGACCCATGGAGACTCTCCTGGTGGTCGATTACCTCGAATCCGATGCATGAAACCAAGTTTACTGTAACTCTTGAGGCTTCCTAGTGTGAATATAACCCAGAAATATCGTCGTGATTGAGAACTGTAGTCTCCAAAATCACTTTTCTGCAAGGACTGCAGTTGCCCCATGGAGACGCACCTGGTGGTCCAGTATCTTGAATCCGATGCATGAAAGCAAGTTTACTGTAACTCTCGAGGCATCCTAGAGTGAATATAACCCAGAAATTTCGTCGCGATTGAGAACTGTAGCCTTCAAGATCACTTATCTGCAAGGGCTGCAGTTTACCCATGGAGAATCTCCTGGTGGTCGAGTACCTTGAATCCGATGCATGAGAGAAAGTTTACTGTAACTCTCGAGGCTTCCTAGTGAGAATATAACCGAGAAATTTCGTCGCGATTGAGAACTGTAGTCTCCAAGATCACTTATCTGGAAGGGCTGCTTTTGAACCGTGGAGTATCCCCTGGTGGTCGAGTACCTTGAATCCGATGCATGAAGGCAAGTTTTCAGTAAGTCTCGAGGCCTCCTAGTGAGAATATAACCCAGAAATTTCGTCGCGATTGAGAACTGTAGTCTCTATGATCACTTACTGCTAGGGCTGCAGTTTACCCGTGGCGATTCTCCTGGTGGTCGAGTATCTCGAATCCGATGAATGAAAGCAAGTTTACTGTAACTCTCAAGGCTTCCTATTGGGAACATAACCCAGAAATTTCGTCGCGATTCAGAACTGTAGCCTCCAAGATCACTTATCTCAGCACTGAAGTTAACCCATGGAGACTCTCCTGGGTGTCCAGTATCTTGAATCCGATGCATGAAAGCAAGTTTTCCGTAAGTCTCGAGGCTTCCTAGTAAGTATATAAGCAATAAACTTCGTCGCGATTGAGAACTGTAGTCTCCAAAATCACTTTTGTGCAAGGGCTGCAGTTGAGTCATGGAGACTTTCCTGGTGGTCCAGTAAATTGAATCCGACGCGTGAAAGCAAGTTTACTGTAACTCTCGAGGCTTCCTAGTGAGAATATATGCCAGAAATATCGTCGGGATTGAGACCTGTAGTCTCCAAGAGCACTTATCTGCAAGGGCTGCAGTTGACCCATGGAGACTCTCCTGGTCGTCCAGTATCTTGAAACCGATTCGTATAAGCAAGTTTACTGTAACTCTCGAGGCTTCCTAGTGAGAATATAACCCAGAAATTTCGTCGCGCTTCTGAACTGTAGTCTCCTAGTTCACTTATCTGCAAGGGCTGCAGTGACCCATGGAGACGCACCTGGTGGTCCAGTATCTTGAATTCGATGCATGAAAGCAAGTTTACTGTAACTCTCGAGTCATCCTAGAGAGAATATAACCCAGAAATTTCCTCGCGATTGAGAACTGTAGCCTTCAAGTTCACTTATCTGCAAGGGATGCAGTTGACCCATGGAGACTCTCCTGGTGGTCGAGTACCTTCAATCCGATGCATGAGAGCAAGTTTACTGTAACTCTCGAGGCTTCCTAGTGAGAATATAACCCAGGAATTTCGTCGCGATTGAGAACTGTAGTCTCTAAGATCACATTTTTGCAAGGGCTGCAGTTGACCCGTGGCGACTCTCTTGGTCGTCGAGTATCTTGAATCCGATGCATGATAGCAAGATTACCGTAACTCTCGAGGCTTCCCAGTGAAAAAATAACCCAGAAATATCTTCGCGATCTAGAACTGTAGTCTCCAAGATCACTAATCTGAGCTCTGAAGTTAACCCATGGAGACCCTCCTGGTGGTCCAGTATCTTGAATCCGATGCATGAAAGAAAGTTTACTGTACCTCTCGAGGTTTCCTAGTGAGAATATAACCCAGAAATTTCGTCGCGATACAGAACTGTAGTCAAAAACATCACTTATCTGAGCTCTGAAGTTAACCCATGGAGACTCTCCTGGTGGTCCAGTATCTTGAATCCGATGCATGAAAGCAAGTTTACTGTAACTCTCGAGGCTTCCTAGTGAGATTATAACCCAGAAATTTCGTTGCGATAGACAACTGTAGTCTCCAAGATCACTTATCTGCAAGGGCTGCAGTTGACTCATGGAGAATCTCCTGGAGTTCAAGTACCCTGAATCCGATTCATGAACGCAAGTTTACTGTAACTCTCGAGGCTTCCTAGTGTGAATATAACCCAGAAATTTCGTCGCGATTGAGAATTGTAGTCTCCAAGATCACTTATCTGCAAGGGGGTGCAGTTGATCCATGGAGACTCTCCTATTAGTCCAGTACCTTGGATCCGGTGCATGAAACCAAGTTTACTGTACCTCTCGTGGCTTCCTAGTGAGAATATAACGCAGAAATTTCGTCGCGATGGAGAACTGTAGTCTCCAAGACCACTTATCTGAGATCTGAAGTTAACCCATGGAGGCTCTCCTGGTGGTCCAGTATCTTGAATCCGATGCATGAAAGCAAGTTTACTGTAACTCTCCAGGCTTCCTAGTAGGAATATCACCCAGAAATTTCGTCGCGTTTGAGAATAGTAGCCTCCAAGATCACTTATCTGCAAGGGCTGCGGTTGATCCATGGAGACTCTCCTATTGGTCCAGTATCATGAATCCGGTGCATGAAACAAAGTTTACTGTAACTCTCGAGGCTTCCTAGTGAGAATATAACCCAGAAATTTTGTCGCTACTGGGAACCGTAGTCTCCAAGATCACTTATCCGCAAGGGCTGCAGTTAACCCATGGAGACTCTCCTGGTGGTCGAGTACCTTGAATCCGATGCATGAAAGCAAGTTTACTGTCACTCTCCAGGCTTCCTAGAGAGAAAATATCCCAGAAATTTCGTCGCGATCTAGAAATGTAGTCTCCAAGATGACTTACCTGCAAGGGCTGCTGTTGACCCATGAAGACTCTCCTGGTTTTCGAGTACCTTGAATCCGATGCATGAAAGCAAGGTTACTGTAACTCTCGAGGCTTCCTAGTGAGAATAAGTCCCAGAAATTTCGTCGCGATAGAGAACTTTAGTCTCCAAGATCACTTATCTGAGCTCCGAAGTTAACCCATATAGACTCACCGGGTGGTCCTGTATCTTGAATGCGATGCATGAAAGCAAGTTTACTGTAACTCCCGAGGCTTCCTAGTGAGAATATAACCCAGAAATTTCGTCGCGATAGAGAACTGTAGTCTCTAAGATCACTCATCTGAGCTCTGAAGTTAACCCATTGAGACTCTCCTGGTGGTCCGGTATCTTGAATCCGATGCATGAAACCAAGTTTACTGTATCCCTCCAGGCTTCCTTGTGAGAATATAACCCAGAAATTTAGTCGCGATAGAGAACTGTAGACTCCAAGATCACTTATCTGAGCTCTGAAGATAACCCATGGCGACTCTCCTGGTGGTCCAGTATCTTGAATCCGATGCATGAAAGCAAGTTTACTGAAACTCTCGAGGCTTCCTAGTAGGAATATAACCCAGAAATTTCGTCGCGTTTGAGAATAGTAGCCTCCAAGATCACTTATCTGCAAGGGCTGCGGTTGATCCATGGAGACTCACCTATTGGTCCAGTATCTTGAATCCGGTGCATGAAACAAAGTTTACTGTAACTCTCGAGGCTTCCTAGTGAAAATATAACCCAGAAATTTTGTCGCACCTGAGAACCGTAGTCTCCAAGATCACTTATCCGCAAGGGCTTCAGTTGACCTATGGAGACTCTCCTGGTGATCGAGTACCTTGAATCCGATGCTTGAAAGCAAGTTTACTGTATCCCTCCAGGCTTCCTAGTGAGATTATAACCCAGAAATTTCGTTGCGATAGACAACTGTAGTCTCCAAGATCACTTATCTGCAAGGGCTGCAGTTGACTCATGGAGACTCTCCTGGAGTTCAAGTACCCTGTATCCGATGCATGAACGCAAATTTACTGTAACTCTCGAGGCTTCTTAGTGAGAATATAACCCAGAAATTTCGTCGCGATTGAGAATTGTAGTCTCCAAGATCACTTATCTGCAAGGGGGTGCAGTTGATCCATGGAGACTCTCCTATTAGTCCAGTATCTTGGATCCGGTGCATAAAACCAAGTTTATGGTACCTCTCGAGGCTTCCTCGTGAGAATATAACGCAGAAATTTCGTCGCGATAGAGAACTTTAGTCTCCAAGATCACTTAGCTGAGCTCTGAAGTTAACCCATGGAGACTCACCGGGTGGTCCTGTATCTTGAATGCGATGCATGAAAGCAAGTTTACTGTAACTCTCGAGGCTTCCTAGTGAGAATATAACCCAGAAATTTCGTCGCGATAGAGAGCTGTAGTCTCTAAGATCACTCATCTGAGCTCTGAAGTTAACCCATGGAGACTCTCCTGGTGGTCCGGTATCTTGAATCCGATGCATGAAACCAAGTTTACTGTATCCCTCCAGGCTTCCTTGTGAGAATATAACCCAGAAATTTAGTCGCGATAGAGAACTGTAGACTCCAAGATCACTTATCTGAGCTCTGAAGTTAACCCATGGCGACTCTCCTGGTGGTCCAGTATCTTGAATCCGATGCATGAAAGCAAGTTTACTGAAACTCTCGAGGCTTCCTAGTGAAAATATAACCCAGAAATTTCGTCGCGATTGAGAACTGTAGTCTCCAAGATCACTTATCTGCAAGGGCTGCTGTTGACCCATGGGTACTCTCCTGGTGGTCCAGTGTCTTGAATACGATGCATTAAAGCAAGTTTACAGTAACTCTCGAGGCTTCCTAGTGAGAATATAACCCAGAAATTTCGTCGCGAATGAGAACTGTAGTCTCCAAGATCACTTATCTGAGCTCTGAAGTTAACCCATGGCGACTCTCTTGGTGGTCCAGTATCTTGAGTCCGATGCATGAAAGCAAGTTTACCGTAACTCTCGAGGCTTCCTAGTTAGATTATAACCCAGAAATTTCGTTGCAATTGAGAACTGTAGTCTCCAAGATCACTTATCTGCAGGGGCTGCAGTTGTCCATGGTGACTCTCCTTGTGGTAGAGCACCTTGGATCCGATGCATGAGAGCAGGTTTACTGTAACTCTCAAGGCTTCCTAGTGAGAATATGACCCAGAAATTTCGTCGCGATTGAGAACTGTAGTCTCCAAGATCACTTATCTGCAAGGGCTGCTGTTGACCCATGGGTACTCTCCTAGTGGTCCAGTATCTTCAATACGATGAATTAAAGGAAGTTTACAGTAACTCTTGAGGCTTCCTAGTGAGAATATAACCCAGAAATTTTGTTGCGATTGAGAACCGTAGTCTCCAAGATCACTTATCTGCAAAAGGTGCAGTTGACCCATAGGGACTCTCCTGGCCGTCAAACACTTTGATTCCGATCCTTGAAAGCAAGTTTACTGTAACTCTCGAGGCTTCCTAGTAAGAATACAACCCAGAAATTTCGTCGCGATTGAGAACTGTAGTCACCAAGATCACTTATCTGCAAGGGCTGCAGTTGACCCATCGAGACTCTACTA
This sequence comes from Schistocerca piceifrons, assembly GCF_021461385.2. NCBI lineage: Eukaryota > Metazoa > Arthropoda > Insecta > Orthoptera > Acrididae > Schistocerca > Schistocerca piceifrons. Next base: position 91,843 of record NW_025728794.1, on the reverse strand, counting down.
GTGGTCGAGTACCTAGAATCCGGTGCGTGAAACCAAGTTTACTGTAACTCTCGAGGCTTCCTAGTGAGAATACAACCCAGAAATTTCGACGCGATTGGGATCTGTAGTCTCCAAGATCACTTATCTCAGCTCTGAAGTTAACCCATGGAGACTCTCCTAGTGGTCCAGTTTCTTGAATCCGATGCATGAAAGCAAGTTTACTGTAACTCTCGAGGCTTCCTAGTGAGATTATAACCCAGAAATTTCTTTGCGATAGACAACTGTAGTCTCCAAGATCACTTATCTGCAAGGGCTGCAGTTGACTCATGGAGACTCTCCTGGAGTTCAAGTACCCTGAATCCGATGCATGAATGCAAGTTTACTGTAACTCTCGAGGCTTCCTAGTGAGAATATAACCCAGAAATTTCGTCGCGATTGAGAATTGTAGTCTCCAAGATCACTTATCTGCAAGGGGGTGCAGTTGATCCATGGAGACTCTCCTATTAGTCCAGTATCTTGGATCCGGTGCATGAAACCAAGTTTGCTGTACCTCTTGAGGCTTCCTCGTGAGAATATAACGCAGAAATTTCGTCGCGATGGAGAACTGTAGTCTCCAAGACCACTTATCTGAGCTCTGAAGTTAACCCATGGAAGCTCTCCTGGTACCGAGCGAGGTGGCGCAGTGGTTAGACACTGGACTCGCATTCGGAAGGACGACGGTTCAATCCCGGGTCCGGCCATCCTGATTTAGGTTTTCCGTGATTTCCCTAATTCCCTCCAGGCAAATGCCGGGATGGTTCCTCTGAAAGGGCACGGCCGACTTCCTTTCCCATCCTTCCCTAATCCGATGAGACCGATGACCACGCTGTCTGGTCTCCTTCCCCAAACCAACCAACCAACCAAGCTCTCCTGGTGGTCCAGTATCTTGAATCCGATGCATGAAAGCAAGTTTACTGTAACTCTCCAGGCTTCCTAGTAGGAATATAACCCAGAAATTTCGTCGCGTTTGAGAATAGCAGCCTCCAAGATCACTTATCTGCAAGGGCTGCGGTTGATCCATGGAGACTCACCTATTGGTCCAGTATCTTGAATCCGGTGCATGAAACAAAGTTTACTGTAACTCTCGAGGCTTCCTAGTGAAAATATAACCCAGAAATTTTGTCGCACCTGAGAACCGTAGTCTCCAAGATCACTTATCCGCAAGGGCTTCATTTAACCTATGGAGACTCTCCTGGTGGTCGAGTACCTTGAATCCGATGCTTGAAAGCAAGTTTACTGTATCCCTCCAGGCTTCCTAGTGAGATTATAACCCAGAAATTTCGTTGCGATAGACAACTGTAGTCTCCAAGATCACTTATCTGCAAGGGCTGCAGTTGACTCATGGAGACTCTCCTGGAGTTCAAGTACCCTGAATCCGATGCATGAACGCAAGTTTACTGTAACTCTCGAGGCTTCCTAGTGAGAATATAACCCAGAAATTTCGTCGCGATTGAGAATTGTAGTCTCCAAGATCACTTATCTGCAAGGGGGTGCAGTTGATCCATGGAGACTCTCCTATTAGTCCAGTATCTTGGATCCGGTGCATAAAACCAAGTTTACTGTACCTCTCGAGGCTTCCTCGTGAGAATATAACGCAGAAATTTCGTCGCGATAGAGAACTTTAGTCTCCAAGATCACTTAGCTGAGCTCTGAAGTTAACCCATGGAGACTCACCGGGTGGTCCTGTATCTTGAATGCGATGCATGAAAGCAAGTTTACTGTAACTCTCGAGGCTTCCTAGTGAGAATATAACCCAGAAATTTCGTCGCGATAGAGAGCTGTAGTCTCTAAGATCACTCATCTGAGCTCTGAAGTTAACCCATGGAGACTCTCCTGGTGGTCCGGTATCTTGAATCCGATGCATGAAACCAAGTTTACTGTATCCCTCCAGGCTTCCTTGTGAGAATATAACCCAGAAATTTAGTCGCGATAGAGAACTGTAGACTCCAAGATCACTTATCTGAGCTCTGAAGTTAACCCATGGCGACTCTCCTGGTGGTCCAGTATCTTGAATCCGATGTATGAAAGCAAGTTTACTGAAACTCTCGAGGCTTCCTAGTGAGAATATAACCCAGAAATTTCGTCGCGAATGAGAACTGTAGTCTCCAAGATCACTTATCTGAGCTCTGAAGTTAACCCATGGCGACTCTCTTGATGGTCCAGTATCTTGAGTCCGATGCATGAAAGCAAGTTTACCGTAACTCTCGAGGCTTCCTAGTTAGATTATAACCCAGAAATTTCGTTGCAATTGAGAACTATAGTCTCCAAGATCACTTATCTGCAGGGGCTGCAGTTGTCCATGGTGACTCTCCTTGTGGTAGAGCACCTTGGATCCGATGCATGAGAGCAGGTTTACTGTAACTCTCAAGGCTTCCTAGTGAGAATATGACCCAGAAATTTCGTCGCGATTGAGAACTGTAGTCTCCAAGATCACTTATCTGCAAGGGCTGCTGTTGACCCATGGGTACTCTCCTAGTGGTCCAGTATCTTGAATACGATGAATTAAAGCAAGTTTACTGAAACTCTCGAGGCTTCCTAGTGAGAATATAACCCAGAAATTTCGTCGCGATTGAGAACTGTAGTCTCCAAGATCACTTATCTGCAAGGGCTGCTGTTGACCCATGGGTACTCTCCTGGTGGTCCAGTGTCTTGAATACGATGCTTTAAAGCAAGTTTACAGTAACTCTCGAGGCTTCCTAGTGAGAATATAACCCAGAAATTTCGTCGCGATTGAGAACTGTAGTCTCCAAGATCACTTATCTGAGCTCTGAAGTTAACCCATGGCGACTCTCTTGGTGGTCCAGTATCTTGAGTCCGATGCATGGAAGCAAGTTTACCGTAACTCTCGGGGCTTCCTAGTTAGATTATAACCAGAAATTTCGTTGCAATTGAGAACTGTAGTCTCCAAGATCACTTATCTACAAGGGCTGCTGTTGACCCATGGGTACTCTCCTGGTGGTCCAGTGTCTTGAATACGATGCATTAAAGCAAGTTTACAGTAACTCTCGAGGCTTCCTAGTGAGAATATAACCCAGAAATTTCGTCGCGAATGAGAACTGTATTCTCCAAGATCACTTATCTGAGCTCTGAAGTTAACCCATGGCGACTCTCTTGATGGTCCAGTATCTTGAGTCCGATGCATGAAAGCAAGTTTACCGTAACTCTCGAGGCTTCCTAGTTAGATTATAACCCAGAAATTTCGTTGCAATTGAGAACTGTAGTCTCCAAGATCACTTATCTGCAGGGGCTGCAGTTGTCCAAGGTGACTCTCCTTGTGGTAGAGCACCTTGGATCCGATGCATGAGAGCAGGTTTACTGTAACTCTCAAGGCTTCCTAGTGAGAATATGACCCAGAAATTTCGTCGCGATTGAGAACTGTAGTCTCCAAGATCACTTATCTGCAAGGGCTGCTGTTGACCCATGGGTACTCTCCTAGTGGTCCAGTATCTTGAATACGAAGAATTAAAGCAAGTTTACTGAAACTCTCGAGGCTTCCTAGTGAGAATATAACCCAGAAATTTCGTCGCGATTGAGAACTGTAGTCTCCAAGATCACTTATCTGCAAGGGCTGCTGTTGACCCATGGGTACTCTCCTGGTGGTCCAGTGTCTTGAATACGATGCTTTAAAGCAAGTTTACAGTAACTCTCGAGGCTTCCTAGTGAGAATATAACCCAGAAATTTCGTCGCGATTGAGAACTGTAGTCTCCAAGATCACTTATCTGAGCTCTGAAGTTAACCCATGGCGACTCTCTTGGTGGTCCAGTATCTTGAGTCCGATGCATGGAAGCAAGTTTACCGTAACTCTCGAGGCTTCCTAGTTAGATTATAACCCAGAAATTTCGTTGCAATTGAGAACTGTAGTCTCCAAGATCACTTATCTGCAGGGGCTGCAGTTGTCCCATGGTGACTCTCCTTGTGGTAGAGCACCTTGGATCCGATGCATGAAAGCAAGTTTACTGAAACTCTCGAGGCTTCCTAGTGAGAATATAACACAGAAATTTCGTCGCGATTGGGAACTGTAGTCTCCAAGATCACTTATCTGAGCTCTGAAGTTGACCCATGGAGACTCTCCTGGTGGTCGAGTATCTTGAATCCGATGCATGAAAGCAAGTTTACTGTAACTCTCGAGGCTTCCTAAAGAAAATATAACCCAGAAATTTCGTAGCGATTGAGAACTGTAGTCTCTAAAATCACTTATCTGCAAGGGTTCCAGTTGACCGGTGGCGACTTTCTTGCTGGTCGAGTATCTTGAATCCGATGCATGAAAGCAAGATTACCGTAACTCTCGAATCTTCCCAGTGAAAAAATAACCCAGAAATTTCGTCGCGATCTAGAACTGTAGTCTCCAAGATCACTTATCTGAGCTCTGAAGTTAACCCATGGAGACTCTCCTGGTGGTCCAGTATCTTGAATCCGATGAATGAAAGCAAGTTTACTTTAACTCTCGAGGCTTCCTAGTGAGAATATAACCCAGAAATTTCGTTGCGATAGACAACTGTAGTCTCCAAGATCACTTATCTGCAAGGGCTGCAGTTGACCCATGGAGACTCTACTAGTGGTCGAGTACCTAGAATCCGGTGCGTGAAACCAAGTTTACTGTAACTCTCGAGGCTTCCTAGTGAGAATACAACCCAGAAATTTCGACGCGATTGGGAACTGTAGTCTCCAAGATCACTTATCTGCGAGGGGTGCAGTTGACCCATGGGGACTCTCCTGGCAGTCGAATACCTTGAATCCGATGCATGAAACCAAGTTCACTGTAACTCTCAAGGCCTTCTAGTGAGAATATAACCCAGAAATTTCGTCGCGACTGAGAACTGTAGTCTCCAAGATCACTTACCAGCAGGGGGTGCTGTTGGCCCATGGAGACTCTCCTGGTGATCGCGTACCTTAAATCCGATGCATGAGAGCAAGTTTACTGTAACTCTCAAGGCTTCCTAGTGAGAATATAACCCAGAAATTTCGTCGCGATTCAGAACTGTAGTCTCCAAGATCACTTATCTCAGCTCTGAAGTTAACCCATGGAGACTCTCCTAGTGGTCCAGTTTCTTGAATCCGATGCATGAAAGCAAGTTTACAGTAACTCTCGAGGCTTCCTAGTGAGAATATAACCCAGAAATTTCGTCGCGATTGAGAACTGTAGTCTCCAAGATCACTTACCTGCAAGGGGTGTAGTTGACCCATGGTTACTCACCTGGTTTAACGAGTACCTTGAATCCGATGAATGAGAGCAAGTTTACTGTAACTTGAGGCTCCCTAGTGAGAATATAACCCAGAAAATTCGTCGCGATTGGGAATTGCAGTCTCTAAGATCACTTATCTGCAAGGGCTACCGTGGTCCCATGGAGACAAACCTGGTGGTCCAGTATCTTGTATCTGATGCATGAAAGCAAGTTTACTGTAACACCCGAGGCTTCCTAGTGAGAATATAACCCAGAAATTTCGTCGCGATTGAGAACTGTAGTCTCCAAAATCACTTTTCTGCAAAGGCTGCAGTTGACCCATGGAGACGCACCTGGTGGTCCAGTATCTTGAATTCGATGCATGAAAGCAAGTTTACTGTAACTCTCGAGGCATCCTAGAGAGAATATAACCCATAAATTTTCTCGTGATTGAGAACTGTAGCCTTCAAGATCACTTATCTGCAAGGGCTGCTGTTGACCCATGGAGACTCTCCTGGTGGTCGAGTACCTTGAATCCGATGCATGAGAGCAAGTTTACTGTAACTCTTGAGGCTTCCCAGTGAGAATATAACCGAGAAATTTCGTCGCGATTGTGAACTGTAGTCTCCAAGATCATTTATCTGGAAGGGCTGCTTTTGACCCAAGGAGACTCCCCTGGTGGTCGAGTACCTTGAATCCGATGCATGAAAGCCAGTTTTCAGTATGTCTCGAGGCTTCCCAGGGAGAATATAACCCAGAAATGTCGTCGCGAATGACAACTGTAGACTCTATGATCACTTACTGCAAGGGCTGCAGTTTACCCGTGGCGACTCTCCTGGTGGTCGAGTATCTTGAATGCGATGCATGAAAGCAAGTTTACTGTAGCTCTCGAGGCTTCTTAGTGAGAATATAAAACAGAAATCTCGTTGCGATTGAGAACTGTAGTCTCCAAGATCACTTATCTGAGCTCTGAAGTTAACCCATGGAGACTCTCCTGGTGGTCCAGTATCTTGAATCCGATGAATGAAAGCAAGTTTACTGTAACTCTCGAGGCTTCCTAGTGAGAATATAACCCAGAAATTTCGTTGCGATAGATAACTGTAGTCTCCAAGATCACTTATCTGCAAGGGCTGCAGTTGATCCATGGAGACTCTCCTATTGGTCCAGTATCTTGGATCCGGTGCATGAAACCAAGTTTACTGTACCTCTCGAGGCTTCCTAGTGAGAATATAACCCAGAAATTTCGTCGCGATTGAGAACTGTAGTCTCCAAGATCACTTATCTGAGCTCTAAAGTTAACCCATGGAGACTCTCCTGGTGGTCCAGTATCTTGAATCCGATGCATGAAAGCTAGTTTACTGTAACTCTCGAGGCTTCCTAGTGATAATATAACCCAGAAATTTCGTCGCAATTGAGAACTGTATCCTCCAAGATCACTTATCTGCAAGGGCTGCAGTTGACCCGTGAAACCAAGTTCACTGTACCTCGCGAGGCTTCCTAGTGAGAATATAACCCAGAAAATTCGTCGCGATTGAGAACTGTAGTCTCCAAGATCACTTATCTGCAAGGGCTGCAGTTGTCCCATGGAGGCTCTCCTGGTGGTCGAATACCTTGAATCCGATGCATGAAAGCATGTTTACTGTCACTCTCCAGCCTTCCTAGAGAGAAAATATCCCAGAAATTTCGTCGCGATTGAGAACTTTAGTCTCCAAGATGACTTACCTGCAAGGGCTGCCGTTGACCTATGGAGACTCTCCTGGTGGTCGAGTACCTTGAATCCGATGCATGAAAGCAAGTATACTGCACTGTCGAGGCTTCCTAGTGAGAATATTACCCAGAAATTTCGTCGCGATAGAGAACTGTAGTCTCTAAGATCACTCTCCTGTGCTCTGAAGTTAACCCATGGAGACTCTCCCGGTGGTCCAGTATCTTGAATCCGATGCATGAAACCAAGTTTACTGTATCTCTCGAGGCTTCCTTGTGAGAATATAACCCAGAAATTTAATCGCGATAGAGAACTGTAGTCTCCAAGATCACTTATTAGTGCTCTGAAGTTAACCCATGGAGACTCTCCTGGTGGTCGAGTACCTTGAATCCGATGCATGAAAGCAAGTATACTGCACTGTCGAGGCTTCCTAGTGAGAATATTACCCAGAAATTTCGTCGCGATAGAGAACTGTAGTCTCTAAGATCACTCTCCTGTGCTCTGAAGTTAACCCATGGAGACTCTCCCGGTGGTCCAGTATCTTGAATCCGATGCATGAAACCAAGTTTACTGTATCTCTCGAGGCTTCCTTGTGAGAATATAACCCAGAAATTTATTCGCGATAGAGAACTGTAGTCTCCAAGATCACTTATCTGTGCTCTGAAGGTAACCCATGGAGACTCTCCTGGTGGTCCAGTATCTTGAATCCGATGCATGAAAGCAAGTTTACTGAAACTCTCGAGGCTTCCTGGTGAGAATATAACCCAGAATTTTCGTCGCGATTGAGAACTGTAGACTCCAACATCACTTATCTGCAAGGGCTGCTGTTGACCCATGGGTACTCTCCTGGTGGTCCAGTATCTTGAATACGATGCGTTAAAGCAAGTTTACAGTAACTCTCGAGGCTTCCTAGTGAGAATATAACACAGAAATTTCGTCGCGATTGGGAACTGTAGTCTCCAAGATCACTTATCTGAGCTCTGAAGTTGACCCATGGAGACTCTCCTGGTGGTCAAGTACCTAGAATCCGATGCATGAAAGCAAGTTTACTGTAACTCTCGAGGCTTCCTAGTTAGAATATAACCCAGAAATTTCGTCGCAATTGAGAACTGTAGTCTCCAAGATCACTTATCTGCAGGGGCTGCAGTAGTCCCATGGTGACTCTCCTTGTGGTAGACCACCTTGAATCCGATGCATGAGAGCAAGTTTACTGTAACTCTCAAGGCTTCCTAGTGAGAATATAACCCATTAATTTCGTCGCGATTGAGAACTGTAGTCTCCAAAATCACTTATCTGCAAGGGCTGCAGTTGACCCATGGAGACTATCCTGGTCGTCGAGTACCTTGAATCCGATGCAAGAAAGCAAGTTTACTGTAACTCTCGAGGCTTCCTAGTGAGAATATAACCCAGAAATTTCGTCGCGATCTAGAACTGTAGTCTCCAAGATGACTTATCTGTAAGGGCTGCATTAGACCCATCGAGACTCTCCTGGTAGCCGAGTACCTTGAATCCGATGCATGAAAGCAAGTTTACTGTAACTCTCGAGGCTTCCTAGTGAGAATTTAACCCAGTAATTTCGTCGCAATTGAGAACTGTAGTCTCCAAGTTCACTTATCTGCAAGGGCTGCAGTTGTCCCACGGAGACTCTCTTTGTGGTCGAGCACCGTGAATCCGATGCATGAGAGCAAGTCTACTGTAACTCTCGAGGCTTCCTAGTGAGAATATAACCCAGAAATATCGTCGCGATTGAGAACTGTAGTGTCCATGATCACCTATCTGAGCTCTGAAGTTAACCCATGGAGACTCTCCTGGTGGTCCAGTATCTTGAATCCGATGCATGAATGCAAGTTTACTGTAACTCTCGAGGCTTCCTAGTGAGAATATAACCAAGTAATTTCATCGCAATTGAGAACTGTAGTCTCCAATTTCACGTATCTGCAAGGGCTGCAGTTGTCCCACGGAGACTCTCCTTGTGGTCGAGCACCGTGAATCCGATGCATGAAAGCAAGTTTACTGTAACTCTCGAAACTTCCTAGTGAGAATATAACCCAGAAATTTCGTCGCGATGGAGAACTGTAGTCTCCATGATCACTTATCTGAACCCTGAAGTTTACCCATGGAGACTCTCCTGGTGGTCCAGTATCTTGAATCGGATGCATGAAAGCAAGTTTACTGTAACACTCGAGGCTCCCTAGTGAGAATATAACCCAGTAATTTCGTCGCAATTGAGAACTGCAGCCTCCAAGTTCACTTATCTGCAGGGGCTGCAGTTGTCCCACGGAGACTCTCCTTGTGGTCGAGCACCGTGAATCCGATGCGTGAAAGCAAGTTTACTGTAACTCACAAGGCTTCCTAGTGAGAATATAACCCAGAAATTTCTTCGCAATTGAGAACTGTAGTCTCCATGATCACTTATCTGAGCTCTGAAGTTAACCCATGGAGAATCTCCTGGTGGTCCAGTATCTTGAATCCGATGCATGAAAGCAAGTTTACTGTAACTCTCGAGGCTTCCTAGTGAGAATATAAACAAGTAATTTCGTCGCAATTGATAACTGTAGTCACCAAGTTCACTTATCTGCAAGGGCTGCAGTTGTCCCACGGAGACTCTCCTGGTAGCCGAGTACCTTGAATCCGATGCATGAAATCAAGTTTACTGTAACTCCCGAGGCTTCCTAGTGAGAATTTAACCCAGTAATTTCGTCGCAATTGAGAACTGTACTCTCCAAGTTCATTTATCTGCAAGGGCTGCAGTTGTCCCCCGGAGACTCTCCTTGTGGTCGAGCACCGTGAATCCGATGCATGAGAGCAAGTTTACTGTAACACTCGAGGCTTCCTAGTGAGAATATAACCCAGAAATATCGTCGCGATTGAGAACTGTAGTCTCCATGATCACCTATCTGAGCTCTGAAGTTAACCCATGGAGACTCCCCTGGTGGTCCAGTATCTTGAATCCGATGCATGAATGCAAGTTTACTGTAACTCTCGAGGCTTCCTAGTGAGAATATAACCAAGTAATTTCATCGCAATTGAGAACTGTAGTCTCCAAGTTCACGTATCTGCAAGGGCTGCAGTTGTCACACAGAGACTCTCCTTGTGGTCGAGCACCGTGAATCCGATGCATGAAAGCAAGTTTACTGTAACTCTCGAAACTTCCTAGTGAGAATATAACCCAGAAATTTCGTCGCGATTGAGAACTGTAGTCGCCATGATCACTTATCTGAGCCCTGAAGTTTAACCATGGAGACTCTCCTGGTGGTCCAGTATCTTGAATCGGATGCATGAAAGCTAGTTTACTGTAACACTCGAGGCTCCCTAGTGAGAATATAACCCAGTAATTTCGTCGCAATTGAGAACTGCAGCCTCCAAGTTCACTTATCTGCAGGGGCTGCAGTTGTCCCACGGAGACTCTCCTTGTGGTCGAGCACCGTGAATCCGATGCGTGAAAGGAAGTTTACTGTAACTCACGAGGCTTCCTAGTGAGAATATAACCCAGAAATTTCTTCGCAATTGAGAACTGTAGTCTCCATGATCACTTATCTGAGCTCTGAAGTTAACCCATGGAGACTCTCCTGGTCGTCCAGTATCTTGAATCCGATGCATGAAAGCCAGTTTACTGTAGCTCTCGAGGCTTCCTAGTAAGAAAATAACCCAGAAATTTCGTCGCAATAGACAACTGTAGTCTCCATGATCATTTATCTGAGCTCTGAAGTTAACCCATGGAGACTCTCCTTGTGGTCCAGTATCTTGTATCCGGTGCATGAAAGCTAGTGTACTGTAACTCTCGAGGCTTCCTAGTGAGAATACAACCCAGAAATTTCGTCGCCATAGAGAACTCTATTCTCCAAGATCACTTATCCTCAAGGGCTGCAGTTGACCCATGAAACCAAGTTTACTGTACCTCTCGAGGCTTCCTAGTGCGAATATAACCCAGAAATTTCGACGCGATTGAGAACTGTAGTCTCCAAGATCACTTATCTGCTAGGGCTGCAGTTGACCCATGGAGACTATCCTGCTGGTTGAGTACCTTGAATCCGATGCATGAAAGCAAGTTTACTGTAACTCTCGAGGCTTCCTAGTGAGACTATAACCCAGAAATTTCGTCGTAATTGAGAACTGTAGTCTCCAAGATCACTTATCTGAAGGGGCAGCAGTTGTCTCATGGAGACTCTCCTTGTGGTGGAGCACCTTGAATCCGATGCATGAAAGCAAGTTAACTGTAACTCTCGAGGCTTCCTAGTGAGAATATAACCCAGAAATTTCATCGCGATTGAGAACTGTAGTCACCAAGATCACTTATCTGCAAGGGCTGCAGTAGACCCATGGGGACTCTGTTGGTTGTCGAGTACCTTGAATTCGATGCATGAAAGCAAGTTTACTGTAACTCTCGAGGCTTCCTAGTGAGAATATTTCCCAGTAATTTCGTCGCAATTGAGAACTGTAGTCTCCAAGATCACTTATCTGCAAGGGCTGCTGTTGACCCATGTAGACTCTCCTTGTGGTCGAATACCTTGAATCCGATGCATGAAAGCAAGTTTACTGTAACTCTCGAGGCTTCCTAGTGAGAATATAACCCAGAAATTTCGTCGCGATTCAGAACTGTAGTCTCCAAGATCACTTATCTGAGCTCTGCAGTTAACCCATGGAGACTCTCCTGGTGGTCCAGTATCTTGAATTCGATGCATGAAAGCAAGTTTACTGTAACTCTCAAGGCTTCCTAGTGAGAATATAACAGAGTAATTTCGTCGCAATTGAGAACTGTAGTCTCCAATTTCACTTATCTGCAAGGTCTGCAGTTGTCCCACGGAAACTCTCCTTGTGGTCGAGCACCGTGAATCCGATGCATGAAAGCAAGTTTACTGTAACTCTCGAGGCTTCCTAATGAGAATAAAACCCAGAAATTTCGTCGCGATTGAGAACTGTAGTCTCCAAGATCACTTATCTGCAAGGGCTGCAGTTGAGCCATGGAGACTCTCCTGGTGGTCCAGTATCTTGAATCCGATGCATGAAAGCAAGTTTACTGTAACTCTTGAGGCTTCCTAGTGAGAATATAACCCAGAAATTTCGTCGCGATTTATAACTGTAGTCTCCAAGATCACATATCTGAGCTCTTAAGTTAACCCACGCAGACTCTCCTGGTGGTCGCGTATCTTAAACCCGATGCATGAAAGCAAGTTCACTGTAATTCTAGATTCTTCCTAGTGAGAATATAACCCAGACAATTCGTCGCGATTGAGAACTTAAGTCTCCAAGGTGACTTATCTGCAAGGGCTGCAGTTGATGCATTGAAACTCTCCTTGCGGTCCAGTATCTTGATTCCGATGCATGAATGCAAGTTTACAGTAACTCTCGAGGCTTCCTAGTGGGAATATAACCCAGAAATTTCGTCGCGATTGAGAATTGTAGTCTCCAAGATAACTTATCCGCAAGGGCTGCAAATGACCATTGGTGACTCTCCTGGTGGTCCAGTATCTTGAATCCGATGCATGCAAGCAATTTTACTGTAAATCTCGAGGCTTCCTAGTGAGTTTATACCCCAGAAACTTCGTCGCAATTGAGAACTGTAGTCTCCAAGATCACTTATCTGAAGGGCTGCAGTTGACCCATGGAGACTCTCCTGGTGGTCCAGTATGTTGAATCCGATGCATGAAAGCAAGTTTACTGTAACTCTCGAGGATTCCTTGGGAGAATATCCCACAAATTTCGTCGCGATTGAGAATTGTAGTCTCCAAGATCACATATCTGCAGGGGCTGCAGTTGACACATGGAGACTCTCCTAATTTTCCAGTACCTTAAATCCGCTGTATGAACACTAGTTTACTGAGACTCTTGTGGCATCCTAATTAGTATAAAACCCAGAAATTTCGTTGCGATTGAGAACTGTAGTTTCCAAGATCACTTATCCGCAAGGGCTGCAAATGACCATTGGAGACTCTCCTGGTGGTCCAGTATCTTGAATCCGATGCATGCAAGCAATTTTACTGTAAATCTCGAGGCTTCCTAGTGAGTTTATACCCCAGAAACTTCGTCGCAATTGAGAACTGTAGTCTCCAAGATCACTTATCTGCAAGGGCTGCAGTTGACCAATGCTGACTCTCCTGGTGGTCGAGTACCTTGAATCCGATGCATGAAAGCAAGTTTACTGTAACTCTCGAGGCTTCCTAGTGAGAATATAAACCAGATATTTCTTCGTGGTTGAGAACTATAGTCGTCAAGGTCACTTAATTGCAGGGGCTGGAGTTGACCCATGGAGACTCTCCTGGTGGTCGAGTACCTTGAATCCGATGCATGAAAGCAAGTTTCCTGTATCTCTCGAGGCTTCCTAGTGAGAATATAACCCATAAATATCTTCGCGATTGAAAACTGTAGTCTCCAAGATCACTTATCTGCAGGCGCTGCAGTTGACCCATGGAGATTCTCCTGGTGGTCCAGTATCTTGAATCCGACGCATGAAAGCAAGTTTACTGTAACTCTCGAGGCTTGCTAGTGAGAATATAAGCCAGAAATTTCGTCGCGATAGAAAACTGTAGTCTCCAAGATCACTTACCTGCAAGGGATGCAGTTGACCCATGGAGACTATCCTGGTGTTCGAGTACCTTGAATCCGATGCAAGAAAGCAAGTTTACTGTCACACTCATGAGTTTCCTAGAGAGAAACTAACCCAGAAATTTCGTCACGATCTACAACTGTAGTCTACAAGATGACTTACCTGCAAGGGCTGCAGTTGAAGCATGGAGACTCTCCTGGTGGTCGAGTACCTTAAATCCGATGCATGAAAGGAAGTTTACAGTAACTCTCGAGGCTTCCCAGTGAGAATATAACCCAGAATTTTCGTCGCGATAGAGAATTGTAGTCTCCAAGATCACTTATCTGAGCTCTGAAGTTAACCCACGGAGACTCTCCTGGTGGTCCAGTATCTTGAATCCGATGCATTAAAGCAAGTTTACTGTAACTCTCGAGGCTTCCTAGTGAGAATATAACCCAGAAATTTCGTCGCCATTGAGAATTGTAGTCTTCAAGATCACTTATCTGCAAGGGCTGCTGTTGATCCATGGAGACTCTCCTATTGGTCCAGTATCTTCAATTCGGTGCTTGATACCATTTTACTGTACCTCCCGAGGCTTCCTAGTGAGAATATAACCCAGAAATTTCATCGCGATAGAGAGCTGTAGTCTCCTAGACCACTTATCTGAGCTCTGAAGTTAACCCATGGAGACTCTCCTGGTCGTCCAGTATCTTGAATCCGATGCATGAAAGCCATTTTACTGTAGCTCTCGAGGCTTCCTAGTAAGGAAATAACCCAGAAATTTCGTCGCGATAGAGAACTGTAGTCTCCAAGATCATTTATCTGAGCTCTGAAGTTAACCCATGGGGACTCTCCTGGTGGTCCAGTAACTTGAATCCGGTGCATGAAAGCTAGTTTACTGTAACTCTCGAGGCTTCCTAGTGAGAATACAACCCAGAAATTTCGTCGTCATAGAGAACTCTATTCTCCAAGATCACTTATCTGCAAGGGCTGCAGTTGACCCATGAAACCAAGTTTGCTGTACCTCTCGAGGCTTCCTAGTGCGAATATAACCCAGAAACTTCGACGCGATTGAGAACTGTAGTCTCCAAGATCACTTATCTGCAAGGGCTGCAGTTGACCCATGGAGACTATCCTGCTGGTTGAGTACCTTGAATCCGATGCATGAAAGCAAGTTTACTGTAACTCTCGAGGCTTCCTAGTGAGACTATAACCCAGAAATTTCGTCGTAATTGAGAACTGTAGCCTCCAAGATCACTTATCTGAAGGGGCAGCAGTTGTCTCTTGGAGACTCTCCTTGTGGTAGAACACCTTGAATCCGATGCATGAAAGCAAGTTAACTGTAACTCTCGAGACTTCCTAGTGAGAATATAACCCAGAAATTTCATCGCGATTGAGAACTGTAGTCTCCAAGATCACTTATCTGCAAGGGCTGCAGTAGACCCGTGGATGAATATCTGGTGGTCGAGTACCTTGAATCCGATGCATGAAAGCTAGTTTACTGTAACTCTCGAGGCTTCCTAGTGAGAAAATAACCCAGAAATTTCGTCGCGATCTAGAACTGTAGTCTCCAAGATGACTTATCTGCAAGGGCTGCTGTTGACCCATGGAGACTGTGTTGGTGGTCGAGTACCTTGAATTCGATGCACGAAAGCAAGTTTACTGTAACTCTCGAGGCTTCCTAGTGACAATATAACCCAGAAATATCGTCGCGATTGAGAACTGTAGTCTCCAAGATCACTTATCTGAGCTCTGAAGTTAACCCATGGAGATTCTCCTGGTGGTCCGGTATCTTGAATCCGATGCATGAAAGCAAGTTTACTGTAACACTCGAGGCTTCCTAGTGAGAATATAACCCAGTAATTTCGTCGCAATTGAGAACTGTAAAGATCACTTATCTGCAAGGGCTGCAGTTGTCCTACGGAGACTCTCCTTGTGGTCGAGCACCGTGGATCCGATGCAAGAAAGCAAGTTTACTGTAACTCTCGAGGCTTCCTAGTGAGATTATAACCCACAAATTTCGTCGAGATTGAGAACTGTACCCTCCAAGATCACTTATCTGAGCCCTGAAGTTAACCCATGGAGACTCTCCTGGTGGTCCAGTATCTTGAATCCGATGCATGAAAGCAAGTTTACTGTAACACTCGAGGCTTCCTAGTGAGAATATATTCCAGAAATTTCGTCGCAATTGAGAACTGTAGTCTCCAAGACCACTTATCTGCAAGGGCTGCAGTCGACCCATGGGTATTCTCCTGGTGGTCCAGTATCTTGAATCCGGTGCATGAAAGCAAGTTTACTGTAACATTCTTTGCTTCCTAGTGAGAATATAACCCAGTAATTTCGTCGCAATTGAGAACTGTAGTAGCCAAGATCACTTACCTGCAAGGGCTGCAGTTGTCCCACGGAGACTCTCCTTGTGGTCGAGCACCGTGAATCCGGTGCATGAAAGTAACTTTACTGTAACTCTCGAGGCTTCCTAGTGAGAATATAACCCAGAAATTTCGTCGCGACTGAGAACTGTACAGATCACTTATCTGAGCTCTGAAGTTAACCCATGGATACTCTCCTGGTGGTCCAGTATCTTGAATCCGATGCATGAAATCTAGTTTACTGTTACTCTCGAGGCTTCCTAGTCAGAATACAACCCAGAAATTTCGTCGCCATAGAGAACTCTATTCTCCAAGATCACTTATCTAGAAGGGCTGCAGTTGACCCATGAAACCAAGTTTACTGTACCTCTCGAGGCTTCCTAGCGCGAATATAACTCAGAAATTTCGACGCGATTGAGAACTGTAGTCTCCAAGATCACTTATCTGCAAGGGCTGCAGTTGACCCATGGAGACTATCCTGCTGGTTGAGTACCTTGAATCCGATGCATGAAAGCAAGTTTACTGAAACTCTCGAAACTTCCTAGTGAGAAAATAACCCAGAAATTTCGTCGCGATCTAGAACTGTAGTCTCCAAGATGACTTATCTGAGCTCTGAAGTTAACCCATGGAGATTCTCCTGGTGGTCCGGTATCTTGAATCCGATGCATGAAAGCAAGTTTACTGTAACACTCGAGGCTTCCTAGTGAGAATATAACCCAGTAATTTCGTCGTAATTGAGAACTGTAAAGATCACTTATCTGCAAGGGCTGCAGTTGTCCTACGGAGACTCTCCTTGTGGTCGAGCACCGTGGATCCGATGCAAGAAAGCAAGTTTACTGTAACTCTCGAGGCTTCCTAGTGAGATTATAACCCACAAATTTCGTCGAGATTGAGAACTGTACCCTCCAAGATCACTTATCTGAGCCCTGAAGTTAACCCATGGAGACTCTCCTGGTGGTCCAGTATCTTGAATCCGATGCATGAAAGCAAGTTTACTGTAACTCTCGAGGCTTCCTAGTGAGAATATATTCCAGAAATTTCATCGCAATTGAGAACTGTAGTCTCCAAGACCACTTATCTGCAAGGGCTGCAGTCGACCCATGGGTATTCTCCTGGTGGTGCAGTATCTTGAATCCGGTGCATGAAAGCAAGTTTACTGTAACATTCTTTGCTTCCTAGTGAGAATATAACCCAGTAATTTCGTCGCAATTGAGAACTGTAGTAGCCAAGATCACTTACCTGCAAGGGCTGCAGATGTCCCACGGAGACTCTCCCTGTGGTCGAGCACCGTGAATCCGATGCATGAAAGTAACTTTACTGTTACTCTCGAGGCTTCCTAGTGAGAATATAACCCAGAAATTTCGTCGCGACTGAGAACTGTACAGATCACTTATCTGAGCTCTGAAGTTAACCCATGGAGACTCTCCTGGTGGTCCAGTATCTTGAATCCGATGCATGAAATCTAGTTTACTGTTACTCTCGAGGCTTCCTAGTCAGAATACAACCCAGAAATTTCGTCGCCATAGAGAACTCTATTCTCCAAGATCACTTATCTAGAAGGGCTGCAGTTGACCCATGAAACCAAGTTTACTGTACCTCTCGAGGCTTCCTAGCGCGAATATAACTCAGAAATTTCGACGCGATTGAGAACTGTTGTCTCCAAGATCACTTATCTGCAAGGGCTGCAGTTGACCCATGGAGACTATCCTGCTGGTTGAGTACCTTGAATCCGATGCATGAAAGCAAGTTTACTGTAACTCTCGAGGCTTCCTAGTGAGACTATAACCCAGAAATTTCGTCGTCATTGAGAACTGTAGTCTCCAAGATCACTTATCTGAAGGGGCAGCAGATGTCCCATGGAGACTCTCCTTGTGGTAGAGCACCTTGAATCCGATGCATGAAAGCAAGTTAACTGTAACTATCGAGGCTTCCTAGTGAGAATATAACGCAGAAATTTCATCGCGATTGAGAACTGTAGTCTCCAAGATCACTTATCTGCAAGGGCTGCAGTAGACCCAAGGATGAATATCTGGTGGTCGAGTACCTTGAATCCGATGCATGAAAGCTAGTTTACTGTAACTCTCGAGGCTTCCTAGTGAGAAAATAACCCAGAAATTTCGTCGCGATCTAGAACTGTAGTCTCCAAGATCACTTATCTGAGCTCTGAAGTTAACCCATATAGATTCTCCTGGTGGTCCAGTATCTTGAATCCGATGCATGAAAGCAAGTTTACTGTAAGCTCGAGGCTTCCTAGTGAGAATATAACCCAGTAATTTCGTCGCAATTGAGAACTGTAGTCTCCAAGATCACTTATCTGCCAGGGCTGCAGTTGTCCTACGGAGACTCTCCTTGTGGTCGAGCACCGTGGATCCGATGCATGAAAGCAAGTTTACTGTAACTCTCGAGGCTCCCTAGTGGGAATATAACCCAGAAATTTCGTCGAGATTGAGAACTGTACCCTCCAAGATCACTTATCTGAGCTCTGAAGTTAACCCATGGAGACTCTCCTGGTGGTCCAGTATCTTGAATCCGATGCATGAAAGCAAGTTTACTGTAACTCTCGAGGCTTCCTAGTGAGAATATCTTCCAGAAATTTCGTCGCAATTGTGAACTGTAGTCTCCAAGATCACTTATCTGCAAGGGCTGCAGTCGACCCATAGGTGTTCTCCTGGTGGTCCAGTATCTTGAATCCGATGCATGAAAGCAAGTTTACTGTAACATTCTTGGCTTCCTAGTGAGATAATAACCCAGAAATTTCGTCGCGATAGAGAACTGTAGTCTCCAAGATCACTTGTCTGAGCACTGAAGTTAACCCATGGAGACTCTCCTGGTAGTCCAGTATCTTGAATCCGATGCATGAAAGCCAGTTTACTGTAACTCTCGAAGCTTCCTAGTAAGAAAATAACCCAGAAATTTCGTCGCGATAGAGAACTGTAGTCTCCAAAATCATTTATCTGAGCTCTGAAGTTAACCCAAGGAGACTCTCCTGGTGGTCCAGTATGTTGAATCCGAAGCATGAAAGCTAGTTTACAGTAACTCTCGAGGCTTCCTAGTGAGAATACAACCCAGAAATTTCGTCGCCATAGAGAACTCTATTCTCCAAGATCACTTATCTGCAAGGGCTGCAGTTGACCCATGAAACCAAGTTTGCTGTACCTCTCGAGGCTCCTAGTGCGAATATAACCCAGAAACTTCGACGCGATTGAGAACTGTAGTCTCCAAGATCACTTATCTGCAAGGGCTGCAGTTGACCCATGGAGACTATCCTGCTGGTTGAGTACCTTGAATCCGATGCATGAAAGCAAGTTTACTGTAACTCTCGAGGCTTCCTAGTGAGACTATAACCCAGAAATTTCGTCGTAATTGAGAACTGTAGTCTCCAAGATCACTTATCTGAAGGGGCAGCAGTTGTCTCTTGGAGACTCTCCTTGTGGTAGAACACCTTGAATCCGATGCATGAAAGCAAGTTAACTGTAACTCTCGAGACTTCCTAGTGAGAATATAACCCAGAAATTTCATCGCGATTGAGAACTGTAGTCTCCAAGATCACTTATCTGCAAGGGCTGCAGTAGACCCGTGGATGAATATCTGGTGGTCGAGTACCTTGAATCCGATGCATGAAAGCTAGTTTACTGTAACTCTCGAGGCTTCCTAGTGAGAAAATAACCCAGAAATTTCGTCGCGATCTAGAACTGTAGTCTCCAAGATGACTTATCTGCAAGGGCTGCTGTTGACCCATGGAGACAGTGTTGGTGGTCGAGTACCTTGAATTCGATGCATGAAAGCAAGTTTACTGTAACTCTCGAGGCTTCCTAGTGACAATATAACCCAGAAATATCGTCGCGATTGAGAACTGTAGTCTCCAAGATCACTTATCTGAGCTCTGAAGTTAACCCATGGAGATTCTCCTGGTGGTCCGGTATCTTGAATCCGATGCATGAAAGCAAGTTTACTGTAACACTCGAGGCTTCCTAGTGAGAATATAACCCAGTAATTTCGTCGCAATTGAGAACTGTAAAGATCACTTATCTGCAAGGGCTGCAGTTGTCCTACGGAGACTCTCCTTGTGGTCGAGCACCGTGGATCCGATGCAAGAAAGCAAGTTTACTGTAACTCTCGAGGCTTCCTAGTGAGATTATAACCCACAAATTTCGTCGAGATTGAGAACTGTACCCTCCAAGATCACTTATCTGAGCCCTGAAGTTAACCCATGGAGACTCCCCTGGTGGTCCAGTATCTTGAATCCGATGCATGAAAGCAAGTTTACTGTAACACTCGAGGCTTCCTAGTGAGAATATATTCCAGAAATTTCGTCGCAATTGAGAACTGTAGTCTCCAAGACCACTTATCTGCAAGGGCTGCAGTCGACCCATGGGTATTCTCCTGGTGGTCCAGTATCTTGAATCCGGTGCATGAAAGCAAGTTTACTGTAACATTCTTTGCTTCCTAGTGAGAATATAACCCAGTAATTTCGTCGCAATTGAGAACTGTAGTAGCCAAGATCACTTACCTGCAAGGGCTGCAGTTGTCCCACGGAGACTCTCCTTGTGGTCGAGCACCGTGAATCCGATGCATGAAAGTAGCTTTACTGTAACTCTCGAGGCTTCCTAGTGAGAATATAACCCAGAAATTTCGTCGCGACTGAGAACTGTACAGATCACTTATCTGAGCTCTGAAGTTAACCCATGGATACTCTCCTGGTGGTCCAGTATCTTGAATCCGATGCATGAAATCTAGTTTACTGTTACTTTCGAGGCTTCCTAGTCAGAATACAACCCAGAAATTTCGTCGCCATAGAGAACTCTATTCTCCAAGATCACTTATCTAGAAGGGCTGCAGTTGACCCATGAAACCAAGTTTACTGTACCTCTCGAGGCTTCCTAGCGCGAATATAACTCAGAAATTTCGACGCGATTGAGAACTGTAGTCTCCAAGATCACTTATCTGCAAGGGCTGCAGTTGACCCATGGAGACTATCCTGCTGGTTGAGTACCTTGAATCCGATGCATGAAAGCAAGTTTACTGTAACTCTCGAAACATCCTAGTGAGAAAATAACCCAGAAATTTCGTCGCGATCTAGAACTGTAGTCTCCAAGATGACTTATCTGAGCTCTGAAGTTATCCCATGGAGATTCTCCTGGTGGTCCGGTATCTTGAATCCGATGCATGAAAGCAAGTTTACTGTAACTCTCGAGGCTTCCTAGTGAGAATATAACCCAGTAATTTCGTCGTAATTGAGAACTGTAAAGATCACTTATCTGCAAGGGCTGCAGTTGTCCTACGGAGACTCTCCTTGTGGTCGAGCACCGTGGATCCGATGCAAGAAAGCAAGTTTACTGTAACTCTCGAGGCTTCCTAGTGAGATTATAACCCACAAATTTCGTCGAGATTGAGAACTGTACCCTCCAAGATCACTTATCTGAGCCCTGAAGTTAACCCATGGAGACTCTCCTGGTGGTCCAGTATCTTGAATCCGATGCATGAAAGCAAGTTTACTGTAACTCTCGAGGCTTCCTAGTGAGAATATATTCCAGAAATATCATCGCAATTGAGAACTGTTGTCTCCAAGATCACTTATCTGCAAAAGCTGCAGTTGACCCATGGAGACTATCCTGCTGGTTGAGTACCTTGAATCCGATGCATGAAAGCAAGTTTACTGTAACTCTCGAGGCTTCCTAGTGAGACTATAACCCAGAAATTTCGTCGTAATTAATAACTGTAGTCTCCAAGATCACTTATCTGAAGGGGCAGCAGATGTCCCATGGAGACTCTCCTTGTGGTAGAGCACCTTGAATCCGATGCATGAAAGCAAGTTAACTGTAACTATCGAGGCTTCCTAGTGAGAATATAACCCAGAAATTTCATCGCGATTGAGAACTGTAGTCTCCAAGATCACTTATCTGCAAGGGCTGCAGTAGACCCAAGGATGAATATCTGGTGGTCGAGTACCTTGAATCCGATGCATGAAAGCTAGTTTACTGTAACTCTCGAGGCTTCCTAGTGAGAAAATAACCCAGAAATTTCGTCGCGATCTAGAACTGTAGTCTCCAAGATCACTTATCTGAGCTCTGAAGTTAACCCATATAGATTCTCCTGGTGGTCCAGTATCTTGAATCCGATGCATGAAAGCAAGTTTACTGTAAGCTCGAGGCTTCCTAGTGAGAATATAACCCAGTAATTTCGTCGCAATTGAGAACTGTAGTCTCCAAGATCACTTATCTGCCAGGGCTGCAGTTGTCCTACGGAGACTCTCCTTGTGGTCGAGCACCGTGGATCCGATGCATGAAAGCAAGTTTACTGTAACTCTCGAGGCTCCCTAGTGAGAATATAACCCAGAAATTTCGTCGAGATTGAGAACTGTACCCTCCAAGATCACTTATCTGAGCTCTGAAGTTAACCCATGGAGACTCTCCTGGTGGTCCAGTATCTTGAATCCGATGCATGAAAGCAAGTTTACTGTAACTCTCGAGGCTTCCTAGTGAGAATATCTTCCAGAAATTTCGTCGCAATTGTGAACTGTAGTCTCCAAGATCACTTATCTGCAAAGGCTGCAGTCGACCCATAGGTTTTCTCCTGGTGGTCCAGTATCTTGAATCCGATGCATGAAAGCAAGTTTACTGTAACATTCCTGGCTTCCTAGTGAGATAATAACCCAGAAATTTCGTCGCGATAGAGAACTGTAGTCTCCAAGATCACTTGTCTGAGCACTGAAGTTAACCCATGGAGACTCTCCTGGTAGTCCAGTATCTTGAATCCGATGCATGAAAGCCAGTTTACTGTAACTCTCGAAGCTTCCTAGTAAGAAAATAACCCAGAAATTTCGTCGCGATAGAGAACTGTAGTCTCCAAAATCATTTATCTGAGCTCTGAAGTTAACCCAAGGAGACTCTCCTGGTGGTCCAGTATGTTGAATCCGAAGCATGAAAGCTAGTTTACAGTAACTCTCGAGGCTTCCTAGTGAGAATACAACCCAGAAATTTCGTCGCCATAGAGAACTCTATTCTCCAAGATCACTTATCTGCAAGGGCTGCAGATGACCCATGAAACCAAGATTACTGTACCTCTCGAGGCTTCCTAGTGCGAATATAGCCCAGAAATTTCGACGCGATTGAGAACTGTGGTCTCCAAGATCACTTATCTGCAAGGACTGCAGTTGACCCATGGAGACTATCCTGCTGTTTGAGTACCTTGAATCCGATGCATGAAAGCAAGTTTACTGTAACTCTCGAGGCTTCCTAGTGAGACTATAACCCAGAAATTTCGTCGTAATTGAGAACTAAAGTCTCCAAGATCACTTATCTGAAGGGGCAGCAGTTGTCCCATGGAGACACTCCTTGTGGTAGAGCACCTTGAATCCGATGCATGAAAGCAAGTTAACTGTAACTCTCGAGGCTTCCTAGTGAGAATATAACCCAGAAATTTCATCGCGATTGAGAACTGTAGTCTCGAAGATCACTTACCTGCAAGGGCTGCAGTAGACCCATGGATGAATATCTGGTGGTCGAGTACCTTGAATCCGATGCATGAAAGGTAGTTTACTGTAACTGTCGAGGCTTTATAGTGAGAAAATAACCCAGAAATTTCGTCGCGATCTAGAACTGTAGTCTCCAAGATGACTTATCTGCAAGGGCTGCAGTTGACCCATGGAGACTCTGTTGGTGGCCGAGTACCTTGAATTCGATGCATGAAAGCAAGTTTACTGTAACTCTCGAGGCTTCCTAGTGAGAATATAACCCAGAAATTACGTCGCGATAGAGAACTGTAGTCTCCAAGATCACTTATCTGAGCTCTGAAGTTAACCAGTGGAGATTCTCCTGGTGGTCCAGTATCTTGAATCCGATGCATGAAAGCAAGTTTACTGTAACACTCGAGGCTTCCTAGTGAGAATATAACCCAGTAATCTCGTCGCAATTGAGAACTGTAGTCTCCAAGATCAATTATCTGCAAGGGCTGCAGTCGACCCATGGGTATTCTCCTGGTGGTCCAGTATCTTGAATCCGATGCATGAAAGCAAGTTTACTGTAACATTCTTGGCTTCCTAGTGAGAATATAACCCAGTAATTGCGTCGCAATTGCGAACTGTAGTAGCCAAGATCACTTACATGCAAGGGCTGAAGTTGTCCCACGGAGACTCTCCTTGTGGTCGAGCACCGTGAATCCGATGCATGAAAGCAAGTTTACTGTAACTCTCGAGGCTTCCTAGTGAGAATATAACCCCGAAAATTTCGTCGCGATTGAGAACTGTAAAGATCACTTATCTGAGCTCTGAAGTTAACCCACGGAGACTCTCCTCGTGGTCCAGTATCTTGAATCCGATGCATGAAAGCAAGTTTACTGTAACTCTCGAGGCTTCCTAGTGAGAATATAACCCAGAAATTTCGTCGCGATTGAGAATTGTAGTCTCCATGGTCACTTATCTGCAAGGGCTGCAGTTGATCCTAGGAGACTCTCCTATTGGTCCAGTATCTTGAATCCGGTGCATGAAACAAAGTTTACTGTACCTCTCGAGGCTTCCTAGTGAGATAATAACCCAAAAATTTCGTGGCGATTGGGAACTGTAGTCTCCAAGATCACTTATCCGAGCTCTGAAGTTAACGCATGGAGACTCTCCTGGTGGTCCAGTATCGTGAATCCGATGCATGAAAGCAAGTTTACTGTAACTCTCGAGGCTTCCTAGTGAGAATATAACCCAGAAATTTCGTCGCCATTGAGAATTGTAGACTCCAAGATCACTTATCTGCAAGGGCTGCAGTTGATCCATGGAGACTCTCCTATTGGTCCAGTATCTTGAATTCGGTGCTTGATACCAAGTTTACCGTACCTGCCGAGGCTTCCTACTGAGAATATAACCCAGAAATTTCGACGCGATAGAGAGCTGTAGTCTCCTAGACCACTTATCTGAGCTCTGAAGTTGACCCATGGAGACTCTCCTGGTCGTCCAGTATCTCGAGTCCGATGCATGAAAGCCAGTTTACTGTAACTCTCGAGGGTTCCTAGTAAGAAAATAACCCAGAAATTTCGTCGCGATAGAGAACTGTAATCTCCAAGATCATTTATCTGAACTCTGAAGTTAACCCATGGAGACCCTCCTGGTGGTCCAGTATCTTGAATCCGATGCATGAAATCTAGTTTACTGTAACTCTCGAAGCTTCCTAATGAGAATAAAACCCAGAAATTTCGTCGCCATAGAGAACTCTATTCTCCAAGATCACTTATCTAGAAGGGCTGCAGTTGACCCATGAAACCAAGTTTACTGTACCTCTCGAGGCTTCCTAGTGCGAATATAACTCAGAAATTTTGACGCGATTGAGAACTGTAGTCTCCAAGATCACGTATCTGCAAGTTCTGCAGTTGACCCATGGAGACTATCCTGCTGGTTGAGTACCTTGAATCCGATGCATGAAAGCAAGTTTACTGTAACTCTCGAGGCTTCCTAGTGAGACTATAACACAGAAACTTCGTCGCAATTGAGAACTGTAGTCTCCAAGATCACTTATCTGAAGGGGCAGCAGATGTCCCATGGAGACTCTCCTTGTGGTAGAGCACCTTGAATCCGATGCATGAAAGCAAGTTAACTGTAACTCTCGAGGCTTCCTAGTGAGAATATAACCCAGAAATTTCATCGCGATTGAGAACTGTAGTCTCCCAGATCACTTATTTGCAAGGGCTGCAGTAGACCCAAGGATGAATATCTGGTGGTCGAGTACCTCGAATCCGATGCATGAAAGCTAGTTTACTGTAACTCTCGAGGCTTCCTAGTGTGAAAATAACCCAGAAATTTCGTCGCGATCTAGAATTGTAGTCTCCAAGATGACTTATCTGCAAGGGCTGCAGTTGACCCATGGGACTCTGTTGGTGGTCGAGTACCTTGAATTCGATGCATGAAAGCAAGTTTACTGTAACTCTCGAGGCTTCCTAGTGAGAATATAACCCAGAAATTTCGTCGCGATAGAGAACTGTAGTCTCCAAGATCACTTATCTGCAAAGGCTGCAGTTGCCCAATGCTGACTCTCCTGGTGGCCCAATACTTTGATTCCGATGCGTGAAGGCAAGCTTACTGTAACTCTCGAGGCTTCCTAGTGACAATATAACCCAGAATTATCGTCCCGATTGAGACCTGTAGTCTCCAAGATCACTTATCTGAGCTCTGAAGTTAACCCATGGAGATTCTCCTGGTGGTCCAGTATCTTGAATCCGGTGCATGAAAGCAAGTTTACTGTAACACTCGAGGCTTCCTAGTGAGAATATAACCCAGTAATTTCGTCGCAATTGAGAACTGTAGTCTCCAAGATCACTTATCTGCAAGGGCTGCAGTTGTCCTACGGAGACTCTCCTTGTGGTCGAGCACCGTGGATCCGATGCATGAAAGCAAGTTTACTGTAACTCTCGAGGCTTCCTAGTGAGAATATCTTCCAGAAATTTCGTCGCAATTGAGAACTGTAGTCTCCAAGATCACTTATCTGCAAGGGCTGCAGTCGACCCATGGGTATTCTCCTGGTGGTCCAGTATCTTGAATCCGATGCATGAAAGCAAGTTTACTGTAACATTCTTGGCTTCCTAGTGAGAATATAACCCAGTAATTTCGTCGCAATTGAGAACTTTAGTAGCCAAGACCACTTACCTGCAAGGGCTGCAGTTGTCCCACGGAGACTCTCCCTGTGGTCGAGCACCGTGAATCCGATGCATGAAAGCAAGTTTACTGTAACTCTCGAGGCTTCCTAGTGAGAATATAACCCAGAAATTTCGTCGCGATTGAGAACTGTAAAGATCACTAATCTGAGCTCTGAAGTTAACCCATGGAGATTCTCCTGGTGGTCCAGTATCTTGAATCCGATGCATGAAAGCAAGTTTACTGTAACACTCGAGGCTTCCTAGTGAGAATATAACCCAGTAACTTCGTCGCAATTGAGAACTGTAGTAGCCAAGACCACTTACCTGCAAGGGCTGCAGTTGTCCCACGGAGACTCTCCCTGAAGTCGAGCACCGTGAATCCGATGCATGAAAGCTAGTTAACTGTAACTCTCGAGGCTTCCTAGTGACAATATAACCCAGAAATTTCGTCGCGATTGAGAATTGTAGTCTCCAAGGTCACTTATCTGCAAGGGCTGCAGTTGATCCTAGGAGACTCTCCTATTGGTTCAGTATCTTGAATCCGGTGCATGAAACAAAGTTTACTGTACCTCTCGAGGCTTCCTAGTGAGATAATAACCCAGAAATGTCGTCGCGATAGAGAACTGTAGTCTCCAAGATCACTTGTCTGAGCACTGAAGTTAACCCATGGAGACGCTCCTGGTGGTCCAGTATCTTGTATCCGATGCATGAAAGCCAGTTTACTGTAACTCTCGAAGCTTCCTAGTAGGAAAATAACCCAGAAATTTCGTCGCGATGGAGTAATGTAGTCTCCAAGATCATTTATCTGAGCTCTGAAGTTAACCCAAGGAGACTCTCCTGGTGGTCCAGTATGTTGAATCCGATGCATGAAAGCTAGTTTACTGTAACTCTCGAGGCTTCCTAGTGAGAATACAACCCAGAAATTTCGTCGCCATAGAGAACTATATTCTCCAAGATCACTTATCTGCAAGGGCTGCAGTTGACCCATGGAGACCATCCTGCTGTTTGAGTACCTTGAATCCGATGCATGAAAGCAAGTTTACTGTAACTCTCGAGGCTTCCTAGTGAGACTATAACCCAGAAATTTCGTCGTAATTGAGAACTGTAGTCTCCAAGATCACTTATCTGAAGGGGCAGCAGTTGTCCCATGGAGACACTCCTTGTGGTAGAGCACCTTGAATCCGATGCATGAAAGCAAGTTAACTGTAACTCTCGAGGCTTCCTAGTGAGAATATAACCCAGAAATTTCATCGCGATTGAGAACTGTAGTCTCCAAGATCACTTACCTGGTAGGGCTGCAGTAGACCCATGGATGAATATCTGGTGGTCGAGTACCTTGAATCCGATGCATGAAAGCTAGTTTACTGTAACTCTCGAGGCTTCCTAGTGAGAAAATAACCCAGAAATTTGGTCGGGATCTAGAACTCTAGTCTCCAAGATGACTTATCTGCAAGGGCTGCAGTTGACCCATGGAGACTCTGTTGGTGGTCGAGTACCTTGAATTCGATGCATGAAAGCAAGTTTACTGTAACTCTCGAGGCTTCCTAGTGAGAATATAACCCAGAAATTTCGTCGCGATAGAGATCTGTAGTCTCCAAGATCACTTATTTGCAAAGGCTGCAGTTGCCCAATGCTGACTCTCCTGGTGGCCCAATACTTTGAATCCGATGCGTGAAGGCAAGCTTACTGTAACTCTCGAGGCTTCCTAGTGACAATATAACCCAGAAATATCGTCGCGATTGAGAACTGTGGTGTCCAAGATCACTTATCTGAGCTCTGAAGTTAACCCATATAGATTCTCCTGGTGGTCCAGTATCTTGAATCCGATTCATGAAAGCAAGTTTACCGTAACACTCGAGGCTTCCTAGTGAGAATATAACCCAGTAATTTCGTCGCAATTGAGAACTGTAGTCTCCAAGATCACTTATCTGCAAGGGCTGCAGTTGTCCTACGGAGACTCTCCTTGTGGTCGAGAACCGTGGATCCGATGCATGAAAGCAAGTTTACTGTAACTCTCGAGGCTCCCTAGTGAGAATATAACCCAGAAATTTCGTCGAGATTGAGAACTGTACCCTCCAAGATCACTTATCTCAGCTCTGAAGTTAACCCATGGAGACTCTCCTGGCGGTCCAGTATCTTGAATCCGATGCATGAAAGCAAGTTTACTGTAAATCTCGAGGCTTCCTAGTGAGAATATCTTCCAGAAATTTCGTCGCAATTGAGAACTGTAGTCTCCAAGATCACTTATCTGCAAGGGCTGCAGTCGACCCATGGGTATTCTCCTGGTGGTCCAGTATCTAGAATCCGATGCATGAAAGCAAGTTTACTGTAACATTCTTGGCTTCCTAGTGAGAATATAACCCAGTAATTTCGTCGCAATTGAGAACTGTAGTAGCCAAGATCACTTACCTGCAAGGGCTGCAGTTGTCCCACGGAGACTCTCCCTGTGTTCGAGCACCGTGAATCCGATGCATGAAAGCAAGTTTACTGTAACTCTCGAGGCTTCCTAGTGAGAATATAACCCAGAAATTTCGTCGCGATAGAGAACTGTAGTCTCCAAGATCACTTATCTGCAAAGGCTGCAGTTGCCCAATGCTGACTCTCCTGGTGGCCCAATACTTTGAATCCGATGCGTGAAGGCAAGCTTACTGTAACTCTCGAGGCTTCCTAGTGACAATATAACCCAGAAATATCGTCGCGAATGAGAACTGTAGTATCCAAGATCACTTACCTGAGCTCTGAAGTTAACCCATGGAGATTCTCCTGGTGGTCCAGTATCTTGAATCCGATGCATGTAAGCAAGTTTACTGTAACACTCGAGGCTTCCTAGTGAGAATATAACCCAGTAATTTCGTCGCAATTGAGAACTGTAGTCTCCAAGATCACTTATCTGCAAGGGCTGCAGTCGACCCATGGGTATTCTCCTGGTGGTCCAGTATCTTGAATCCGGTGCATGAAAGCAAGTTTACTGTAACATTCTTGGCTTCCTAGTGAGAAAATAACCCAGAAATTTCGTCGCGATTGAGAATTGTAGTCTCCAAGGTCACTTATCTGCAAGTGCTGCAGTTGATCCTAGGAGACTCTCCTATTGGTCCAGTATCTTGAATCCGGTGCATGAAACAAAGTTTACTGTACCTCTCGAGGCTTCCTAGTGAGATAATAACCCAGAAATTTCGTCGCGATAGATAACTGTAGTCTCCAAGATCACTTGTCTGAGCACAGAAGTTAACCCATGGACACTCTCCTGGTGGTCCAGGATCTTGAATCCGATGCATGCAAGCAAGTTTACTGTAACTCTCGAGGCTTGCTAGTGAGAATATAACCCAGAAATTTCGTCGCGATAGAGAACTGTAGTCTCCAAGATCACTTATCTGCAAGGGATGCAGTTGACCCATGGAGACTATCCTGGTGGTCGAGTACCTTGAATCCGATCCAAGAAAGAAAGTTTATTGTCACTCTCATGGCTTCCTAGAGAGAAACTAACCCAGAAATTTCGTCGCGATCTAGAACTGTAGTCTACAAGATGACTTACCTGCAAGGGCTGCAGTTGAAGCATGGAGACTCTCCTGGTGATCGGTTACCTTGAATCCGATGCATGAAAGGAAGTTTACTGTAACTCTCGAGGCTTCCCAGTGAGAATATAACCCAGAATTTTCGTCGCGATAGAGAATTGTAGTCTCCAAGATCACTTATCTGAGCTCAGAAGTTAACCCACGGAGACTCTCCTGGTGGTCCAGTATCATGAATCCGATGCATGAAAGCAAGTTTACTGTAACTCTCGAGGCTTCCTGGTGACGATATAACCCAGAAATTTCGTCGTGATTGAGAACTGTAAAGATCACTAATCTGAGCTCTGAAGTTAACCCATGGAGATTCTCCTGGTGGTCCAGTATCTTGAATCCGATGCATGAAAGCAAGTTTACTGTAACACTCGAGGCTTCCTAGTGAGAATATAACCCAGTAATTTCGTCGCAATTGAGAACTGTAGTCTCCAAGATCACTTATCTGCAAGGGCTGCAGTTGTCCTACGGAGACTCTCCTTGTGGTCGAGCACCGTGGATCCGATGCATGAAAGCAAGTTTACTGTAACTCTCGAGGCTTCCTAGTGAGAATATCTTCCAGAGATTTCGTCGCAATTGAGAACTGTAGTCTCCATGATCACTTATCTGCAAGGGCTGCAGTCGACCCATGGGTATTCTCCTGGTGGTCCAGTATCTTGAATCCGATGCATGAAAGCAAGTTTACTGTAACATTCTTGGCTTCCTAGTGAGAATATAACCCAGTAACTTCGTCGCAATTGAGAACTGTAGTAGCCAAGACCACTTACCTGCAAGGGCTGCAGTTGTCCCACGGAGACTCTCCCTGTGGTCGAGCACCGTGAATCCGATGCATGAAAGCTAGTTTACTGTAACTCTCGAGGCTTCCTAGTGAGAATATAACCCAGAAATTTCGTCGCGATTGAGAATTGTAGTCTCCAAGGTCACTTATCTGCAAGGGCTGCAGTTGATCCTAGGAGACTCTCCTATTGGTTCAGTATCTTGAATCCGGTGCATGAAACAAAGTTTACTGTACCTCTCGAGGCTTCCTAGTGAGATAATAACCCAGAAATGTCGTCGCGATAGAGAACTGTAGTCTCCAAGATCACTTGTCTGAGCACTGAAGTTAACCCATGGAGACGCTCCTGGTGGTCCAGTATCTTGTATCCGATGCATGAAAGCCAGTTTACTGTAACTCTCGAAGCTTCCTAGTAGGAAAATAACCCAGAAATTTCGTCGCGATGGAGTAATGTAGTCTCCAAGATCATTTATCTGAGCTCTGAAGTTAACCCAAGGAGACTCTCCTGGTGGTCCAGTATGTTGAATCCGATGCATGAAAGCTAGTTTACTGTAACTCTGGAGGCTTCCTAGTGAGAATACAACCCAGAAATTTCGTCGCCATAGAGAACTATATTCTCCAAGATCACTTATCTGCAAGGGCTGCAGTTGACCCATGGAGACTATCCTGCTGTTTGAGTACCTTGAATCCGATGCATGAAAGCAAGTTTACTGTAACTCTCGAGGCTTCCTAGTGAGACTATAACCCAGAAATTTCGTCGTAATTGAGAACTGTAGTCTCCAAGATCACTTATCTGAAGGGGCAGCAGTTGTCCCATGGAGACACTCCTTGTGGTAGAGCACCTTGAATCCGATGCATGAAAGCAAGTTAACTGTAACTCTCGAGGCTTCCTAGTGAGAATATAACCCAGAAATTTCATCGCGATTGAGAACTGTAGTCTCCAAGATCACTTACCTGGTAGGGCTGCAGTAGACCCATGGATGAATATCTGGTGGTCGAGTACCTTGAATCCGATGCATGAAAGCTAGTTTACTGTAACTCTCGAGGCTTCCTAGTGAGAAAATAACCCAGAAATTTCGTCGGGATCTAGAACTCTAGTCTCCAAGATGACTTATCTGCAAGGGCTGCAGTTGACCCATGGAGACTCTGTTGGTGGTCGAGTACCTTGAATTCGATGCATGAAAGCAAGTTTACTGTAACTCTCGAGGCTTCCTAGTGAGAATATAACCCAGAAATTTCGTCGCGATAGAGAACTGTAGTCTCCAAGATCACTTATCTGCAAAGGCTGCAGTTGCCCAATGCTGACTCTCCTGGTGGCCCAATACTTTGAATCCGATGCGTGAAGGCAAGCTTACTGTAACTCTCGAGGCTTCCTAGTGACAATATAACCCAGAAATATCGTCGCGATTGAGAACTGTGGTCTCCAAGATCACTTATCTGAGCTCTGAAGTTAACCCATATAGATTCTCCTGGTGGTCCAGTATCTTGAATCCGATTCATGAAAGCAAGTTTACTGTAACACTCGAGGCTTCCTAGTGAGAATATAACCCAGTAATTTCGTCGCAATTGAGAACTGTAGTCTCCAAGATCACTTATCTGCAAGGGCTGCAGTTGTCCTACGGAGACTCTCCTTGTGGTCGAGAACCGTGGATCCGATGCATGAAAGCAAGTTTACTGTAACTCTCGAGGCTCCCTAGTGAGAATATAACCCAGAAATTTCGTCGAGATTGAGAACTGTACCCTCCAAGATCACTTATCTCAGCTCTGAAGTTAACCCATGGAGACTCTCCTGGCGGTCCAGTATCTTGAATCCGATGCATGAAAGCAAGTTTACTGTAACTCTCGAGGCTTCCTAGTGAGAATATCTTCCAGAAATTTCGTCGCAATTGAGAACTGTAGTCTCCAAGATCACTTATCTGCAAGGGCTGCAGTCGACCCATGGGTATTCTCCTGGTGGTCCAGTATCTTGAATCCGATGCATGAAAGCAAGTTTACTGTAACATTCTTGGCTTCCTAGTGAGAATATAACCCAGTAATTTCGTCGCAATTGAGAACTGTAGTAGCCAAGATCACTTACCTGCAAGGGCTGCAGTTGTCCCACGGAGACTCTCCCTGTGTTCGAGCACCGTGAATCCGATGCATGAAAGCAAGTTTACTGTAACTCTCGAGGCTTCCTAGTGAGAATATAACCCAGAAATTTCGTCGCGATAGAGAACTGTAGTCTCCAAGATCACTTATCTGCAAAGGCTGCAGTTGCCCAATGCTGACTCTCCTGGTGGCCCAATACTTTGAATCCGATGCGTGAAGGCAAGCTTACTGTAACTCTCGAGGCTTCCTAGTGACAATATAACCCAGAAATATCGTCGCGATTGAGAACTGTAGTATCCAAGATCACTTACCTGAGCTCTGAAGTTAACCCATGGAGATTCTCCTGGTGGTCCAGTATCTTGAATCCGATGCATGTAAGCAAGTTTACTGTAACACTCGAGGCTTCCTAGTGAGACTATAACCCAGTAATTTCGTCGCAATTGAGAACTGTAGTCTCCAAGATCACTTATCTGCAAGGGCTGCAGTCGACCCATGGGTATTCTCCTGGTGGTCCATTATCTTGAATCCGATGCATGAAAGCAAGTTTACTGTAACATTCTTGGCTTCCTAGTGAGAAAATAACCCAGAAATTTCGTCGCGATTGAGAATTGTAGTCTCCAAGGTCACTTATCTGCAAGTGCTGCAGTTGATCCTAGGAGACTCTCCTATTGGTCCAGTATCTTGAATCCGGTGCATGAAACAAAGTTTACTGTACCTCTCGAGGCTTCCTAGTGAGATAATAACCCAGAAATTTCGTCGCGATAGATAACTGTAGTCTCCAAGATCACTTGTCTGAGCACAGAAGTTAACCCATGGACACTCTCCTGGTGGTCCAGGATCTTGAATCCGATGCATGCAAGCAAGTTTACTGTAACTCTCGAGGCTTGCTAGTGAGAATATAACCCAGAAATTTCGTCGCGATAGAGAACTGTAGTCTCCAAGATCACTTATCTGCAAGGGATGCAGTTGACCCATGGAGACTATCCTGGTGGTCGAGTACCTTGAATCCGATCCAAGAAAGAAAGTTTATTGTCACTCTCATGGCTTCATAGAGAGAAACTAACCCAGAAATTTCGTCGCGATCTAGAACTGTAGTCTACAAGATGACTTACCTGCAAGGGCTGCAGTTGAAGCATGGAGACTCTCCTGGTGATCGGTTACCTTGAATCCGATGCATGAAAGGAAGTTTACTGTAACTCTCGAGGCTTCCCAGTGAGAATATAACCCAGAATTTTCGTCGCGATAGAGAATTGTAGTCTCCAAGATCACTTATCTGAGCTCAGAAGTTAACCCACGGAGACTCTCCTGGTGGTCCAGTATCATGAATCCGATGCATGAAAGCAAGTTTACTGTAACTCTCGAGGCTTCCTGGTGACGATATAACCCAGAAATTTCGTGGCGATTGAGAACTGTAGTCTCCAAGATCACTTATCTGAGTTCTGAAGTTAACACATGGAGACTCTCATGGTGGTGCAATATCTTTAATCCGATGCATGAATGCAAGTTTACTGTAACTCTCGAGGCTTCCTAGTGAGAATATAACACAGAAATTTCGTCGCCATTGAGAATTGTAGTCTCCAAGATCACTTATCTGCAAGGGCTGCAGTTGATCCATGGAGACTCTCCTATTGGTCCAGTATCTTGAATTCGGTGCTTGTTACCAAGTTTACTGTACCTCCCCAGGCTTCCTAGTGAGAATATAACCCAGACATTTCGTCGCGATAGAGAGCTGCAGTCTCCTAGACCACTTATCTGAAGTTAACCCATGGAGACTCCCCTGGTCGTCCAGTATCTTGAATCCGATGCATGAAAGCCAGATTACTGTAACTCTCGAGGCTTCCTAGAAAGAAAATAACCCAGAAATTTCGTCGCGAAAGAGAACTGTAGTCTCCAAGATCATTTATCTGAGCTCTGAAGTTAACCCATGGAGACTCTCCTGGTGGTCCAGTATCTTAAATCCGATGCATGAAAGCTAGTTTACTGTAACTCTCGAGGCTTCCTAGTGAGAATACAACCCAGAAATTTCGTCGCCATAGAGAACTCTATTCTCCAAGATCACTTATCTGCAAGGGCTGCAGTTGACCCATGGAGACTATCCTGCTGGTAGAGTACCTTGAATCCGATGCATGAAAGCAAGTTTACTGTAACTCTCGAGGCTTCCTAGTGAGACTATAACCCAGAAATTTCGTCGTAATTGAGAACTGTAGTCTCCAAGATCACTTATGTGAAGGGGCAGCAGTTGTCCCATGGAGACTCTCCTTGTGGTAGAGCACCTTGAATCCGATGCATGGAAGCAAGTTAACTGTAACTCTCGAGGCTTCCTAGTGAGAATATAACCCAGAAATTTCATCGCGATTGAGGACTGTAGTCTCCAAGATCACTTATCTGCAAGGGCTGCAATAGACCCATGGATGAATATCTGGTGGTCGAGTACCTTGAATCCGATGCATGAATGCTAGTTTACTGTAACTCTCGAGGCTTCCTAGTGAGAAAATAACCCAGAAATTTCGTCGCGATCTAGAACTGTAGTCTCCAAGATGACTTATTTGCAAGGGCTGCCGTTGACCCATGGAGACTCTGTTGGTGGTCGAATACCTTGAATTCGATGCATGAAAGCAAGTTTACTGCAACTCTCGAGGCTTCCTAGTGAGAATATAACCCAGAAATTTCGTCGCGATAGAGAACTGTAGTCTCCAAGATCACTTATCTGCAAAGGCTGCAGTTGCCCAATGCTGACTCTCCTGGTGGCCCAATACTTTGAATACGATGCGTGAAGGCAAGCTTACTGTAACTCTCGAGGCTTCCTAGTGACAATATATTACCCAGAAATATCGTCGCGATTGAGATCTGTAGTCTCCAAGATCACTTATCTGAGCTCTGAAGTTAACCCATGGAGATTCTCCTGGTGGTCCAGTATCTTGAATCCGATGCATGAAAGCAAGTTTACTGTAACACTTGAGGCTTCCTAGTGAGAATATAACCCAGTAATTTCGTCGCAATTGAGAACTGTAGTCTCCAAGATCACTTATCTGCAAGGGCTGCAGTTGTCCCACGGAAACTCTCCTTGTGGTCGAGCACCGTGGATCCGATGCATGAAAGCAAGTTTACTGTAACTCTCGAGGCTTCCTAGTGAGAATATAATCCAGAAATATCGTCGCGATAGCGAACTGTAGTCTCCAAGATCACTTGTCTGAGCACTGAAGTTAACCCATGGAGACTCTCCTGGTGGTCCAGTATCTTGAATCCGATGCATGAAAGCAAGTTTACTGTAACTCTCGAGGCTTGCTAGTGAGAATATAACCCAGAAATTTCGTCGCGATAGAGAACTGTAGTCTCCAAGATCACTTATCTGCAAGGGATGCAGTTGACCCATGGAGACTATCCTGGTGGTCGAGTACCTTTAATCCGATGCATGAAAGCAAGTTTACTGTCACTCTCATCACTTCCTAGAGAGAAAATGACCCAGAAATTTCGTCGCTATCTAGAACTGTAGTCTACAAGATGACTTACCTGCAAGGGCTGCAGTTGAAGCTTGGAGACTCTCCTGGTGGTCGAGTACCTTGAATCCGATGCATGAAATTAAGTTTACTGTAACTCTCGAGGCTTCCCAGTGAGAATATAACCCAGAATTTTCGTCGCAATAGATAATTGTAGTCTCCAAGATCACTTATCTGAGCTCTGAAGTTAACCCATGGAGCCTCTCCTGGTGGTCCAGTATCTTGAATAAGATGCATGAAAGCAAGTTTACTGTAACTCTCGAGGCTTCCTAGTAAGAATATAACCCAGAAATATCGTCGCAATTGAGAACTGTAGTCTCCAAGATCACTTATCTGCAAGGGCTGCAGTTGACCCATGGGTATTCTCCTGGTGGTCCAGTATCTTGTATCCGATGCATGAAAGCAAGTTTACAGTAACACTCGAGGCTACCTAGTGAGAATGTAACCCAGAAATTGCGTCGCGATTGAGAACTGTAGTCTCCAAGATCACTTATCTGAGCTCTGAAGTTAATCCACGGAGACTCTCCTGGTGGTCCAGTATCTTGAATCCGATGCATGAAAGCAAGTTTACTGTTACTCTCGAAGCTTCCTAGTGAGACTATAACCCAGAAATTTCATAGCAATTGAGAACTGTAGTCTCCAAGATCACTTATCTGCAAGGGCTCCAGTTGTCCCATGGAGACTCTCCTTGTGGTCGAGCACCTTGAATCCGATGCATGAAAGCAAGTTAACTGTAACTCTCGAGGCTTCCTAGTGAGAATATAACCCAGAAATTTCATCGTAATTGAGAACTGTAGTCTCCAAGATCACTTATGTGAAGAGGCAGCAGTTGTCCCACGGAGACTCTCCTTGTGGTAGAGCACCTTGAATCCGATGCATGGAAGCAAGTTAACTGTAACTCTCGAGGCTTCCTAGTGAGAATATAACCCAGAAATTTCATCGCGATTGAGAACTGTAGTCTCCAAGAACACTTATCTGCAAGGGCTGCAATAGACCAATGGATGAATATCTGGTGGTCGAGTACCATGAATCCGA
Source organism: Schistocerca piceifrons (assembly GCF_021461385.2). NCBI lineage: Eukaryota > Metazoa > Arthropoda > Insecta > Orthoptera > Acrididae > Schistocerca > Schistocerca piceifrons. The sequence continues at coordinate 54,499 of NW_025728794.1, read as the reverse complement.
TGCATGAATGCTAGTTTACTGTAACTCTCGAGGCTTCCTAGTGAGAAAATAACCCAGAAATTTCGTCGCGATCTAGAACTGTAGTCTCCAAGATGACTTATTTGCAAGGGCTGCAGTTGACCCATGGAGACTCTCCTTGTGGTCGAGCACCTTGAATCCGATGCATGAAAGCAAGTTTACTGTAACTCTCGAGGCTTCCTAGTGAGAATATAACCCAGAAATTTCGGCGCGATTGAGAACTGTAGTCTCCAAGGTCACTTATCTGAGCTCTGAAGTTAAGCCATGGAGACTTTCCTGGTGGTCCAGTATCTTGCTTCCGATGCATGAAAGCAAGTTTACTGTAACACTCGAAGCTTCCTAGTGAGAATAAAACCCAGTAATTTCGTCGCAATTGAGAACTGTAGTCTCCAAGATCACTTACCTGCAAGGGCTGCACTTCTCCCACGGAGACTCTCCTTGTGGTCGCGCACCGTGAATCCGATGCATGAAAGCAAATTTATTGTCACTCTCCAGGCTTCCTAGATAGAAAATAACCCAGAAATTTCGTCGCGATCTAGAACTGAAGTCTACAAGATGACTTACCTGCAAGGGCTGCAGTTGACCCATGGAGACTCTCCTGGTGGTCTAGCACCCTGAATCCGATGCATGAAAACAAGTTTACTGTAACTCTCGAGGCTTCCTAGTGAGAATATATCCCAGAAATTTCGTCGCGATAGAGAACTTTAGTCTCCAAGATCACCTATCTGACCTCTGAAGTTTACGCATGGAGGCTCTCCTGGTGGTCCAGTATCTTGAATCCGACGCATGAAAGCATGTTTACTGTAAGTCTCGAGGCTTCCTACTGAGGATATATTCCAGAAATTTCGTCGCAATTGAGAACTGTAGTTTCCAAGATCACTTATCTGCAAGGGCTGCAGTTGACCCATGGGTATTCTCCTGGTGGTCCAGTATCTTGAATCCGATGCATGAAAGCAAGTTTACTGTAACATTCTTGGCTTCCTAGTGAGAATATAACCCAGTATTTCGTCGCAATTGAGAACTGTAGTCGCCAAGATCACTTATCTGCAATGGCTGCAGTTGTCCCACGGAGACTCTCCTTGTGGTCGAGCACCGTGAATCCGATGCATGAAAGCAAGTTTACTGTAACTCTCGAGGCTTCCTAGTGAGAATATAACCCAGAAATTTCGTCGCGATTGAGAACTGTAGTCTCCAAGATCACTTATCTGAGCTCTGAAGTTATCCCATGGAGACTCTCCTAATGGTCCAGTATCTTGAATCCGATGCATGAAAGCAAGTTTACTGTAACTCTCGAGGCGTCTAAGTGAGAATATAACCCAGAAATTTCGTCGCGATAGAGAACTGTAGTCTCCAAGATCACTTATCTGAGCTCTGAAGTTAACCCATGGAGCCTCTCCTGGTGATTCAATATCTTGAATAAGATGCATGAAAGCAAGTTTACTGTAACTCTCGAGGCTTCATAGTGAGAATATAACCCAGAAGTATCGTCGCAATTGAAAACTGTAGTCTCAAAGATCACTTATCTGCAAGGCCTGCAGTTGACCCGTGGGTATTCTCCTGGTGGTCCAGTATCTTGTATCCGATGCATGAAAGCAAGTTTACAGTAACACTCGAGGCTTCCTAGTGAGAATATAACCCAGACATTTCGTCGCGATTGAGAACTGTAGTCTCCAATATCACTTATCTGAGCTCTGAAGTTAGCCCATGGAGACTTTCCTGGTGGTTGAGTATCTTGAATCCGATGCATGAAGGCAAGTTTACTGTATCACTCGAGGCTTCCTAGTGAGAATAAAACCCAGTAATTTCGTCGCAATTAAGAACTGTAGTCTCCAAGATCACTTATCTGCAAGGGCTGCACTTGTCGAACGGAGACTCTCTGTGTGGTCGCGCACCGTGAATCCGAAGCATGAAAGCAAGTTTACTGTCACTCTCCAGGCTTCCTAGATAGAAAATAACCCAGAAATTTCGTCGCGGTCTAGAACTGTAGTCTACAAGATGACTTACCTGCAAGGGCTGCAGTTGACCCATGGAGACTCTCCTGGTGGTCGAATACCCCGAATCTGATGCATGAAAACAGGTTTACTGTAACTCACGAGGCTTCCTAGTGAGAATATATCCCAGAAATTTCGTCGCAATAGAGAACTTTAGTCTCCAAGATCACTTATCTGAGCTCTGAAGTTAACGCATGGAGACTCTCCTGGTGGTCCAGTATCTTGAATCCGGTGCATGAAAGCAAGTTTACTGTAACTCTTGAGGCTTCCTAGTGAGAATATAAGCCAGAAATTTCGTCGCGATAGAGATCTGTAGTCTCCAAGATCACTTATCTGAGCTCTGAAGTTAACTCATGGAGACTCTCCTGGTGGTCCAGTTTCTTGAATCCGATGCATGAAAGCAAGTTTACTGTAACTCTCGAAGCTTCCTAGTGAGACTATAACCCAGAAATTTCGTGGCAATTGAGAACTGTAGTCTCCGAGATCACGTATCTGCAAGGGCTGCAGTTGTCCAATGGAGACTCTCCTGGTGGTCGAATATCTTGAATCTGATGCATGAAAGCAAGTTTACCGTAACTCTCGAGGCTTCCTAGTGAGAATATAACCCAGAAATTTGGTAGCGATTGAGAACTGTAGTCTCGTAGATCACTTATCTGCAAGGGCTGCAGTTGACCCGTGGAGACTCTCCTGGTGGTCGAGTACCTTGAATCCGATGCATGAAAGCAAGTTTACTGTAACTCTCGAGGCATCCTAGTGAGAATATAACCCAGAAATTTCGTGGCAATTGAGAACTGTAGTCTCCGAGATCACTTATCTGCAGGGGCTGCAGTTGTCCCATGGAGACTCTCCTTGTGGTAGAGCACCTTGAATCCGATGCATGAAAGCAAGTTTACTGCAACTCTCGAGGCTTCCTAGTGAGAATATAACCCAGACATTTCGTCGCGATTGAGAACTGTAGTCTCCAAGATCATTTATCTGCAAGGGATGCAGTAGACCCATGGAGACTCTCCTGGTGGTCGAGTACCTTGAATCCGATGCATGAAAGCAAGTTTACTGTAACTCTTGAGGCTTCCTAGTGGGAATATAACCCAGAAATTTCGTCGCAATTTGGAACTGTAGTCTCCAAGATCACTTATCTGCAAGGGCAGCAATTGACCCATGGGTATTCTCCTGGTGGTCCAGTATCTTGAATCCGATGCATTAAAGCAAGTTTACAGTAACTCTCGAGGCTTCCTAGTGTGAATATGCCCCAGTAATTTCGTCGCAATTGAGAACTGTAGTCTCCAAGATCACTTATCTGCAAGGGCTGCAGTAGTCCCACGGAGACTCTCCTTATGGTCGAGCACCGTGAATCCGACGCATGAAAGCAAGTTTACTGTAACTCTTGAGGCTTCCTAGTGAGAATATAACCCAGAAATTTCGTCGCGATTGAGAACTGTAGTTTCCAAGTCACTTATCCCAGCTCTGAAGTTAACCCATGGAGACTCTCCTGGTGGTCCAGTATCTTGAATCCGATGCATGAAAGAAAGTTTACAGTAACACTCGAGGCTACCTAGTGAGAATATAACCCAGTAATTTCGTCGCAATTGAGAACTGTAGTCTTCAAGATCACTTACCTGCAAGGGCTGCAGTTGTCCCACGGAGACTCTCCTTGTGGTCGAGCACCGTGTATCCGACGCATGAAAGCAAGCTTACTGTAACTCTCGAGGCTTCCGGTGAGAGTATAACCCAGAAATTTCGTCGCGATTGAGAACTGTAGTCTCCAAGATCACTTATCTGAGCTCTGAAGTTAACCCATGGAGACTCTCCTGGTGGTCCAGTACCTTGAATCCGATGCATGAAAGCAAGTTTACTGTAACTCCCGAGGCTTCCTAGAGAGAATATAACCCAGAAATTTCGTCGCGATTGAGAACTGTAGTCTCCAAGATCACTTATCTGCAAGGGCTGTAGTTGACCCATGGAGACTCTCCTGGTGGTCCAGTATCTCGAATCCGATGAATGAAAGGAAGTTTACTGTAACTCTTGAGGCTTCCTAGTCAGAAGATAACCCAGTAATTTCGTCGCAATAGAGAACCGTAGTCTCCAAGATCACTTATCTGCAAGGGCTGCTTTTGTCCCATGGAGACTCCCCTTGTGGTCGAGCACCGTGAATCCGATGCATGAAAGCCAATTTACTGTAACTCTCGAGGCTTCCTAGAGAGAATATAACAAAGAAATTTCGTCGCGATTGAGAACTGTAGTCTCCAAGATCACTTATCTGCAAGGGCTGCAGTTGTCCCATGGAGACTATCCTGGTGGTCGAATATCTTGAATCCGATGCATGAAGCAAGTTTACCGTAACTCTCGAGGCTTCCTAGTGAGAATATAACCCAGAAATTTGGTAGCGATTGAGAACTGTAGTCTCGTAGATCACTTATCTGCAAGGGCTGCAGTTGACCCGTGGCGACTCTCCTGGTAGTCGAGTATCTTGAATCCGATGCATGAAAGAAAGTTTACCGTAACTCTCGAGTCTTCCTTGTGTGAATATAACCCAGAAATTTCGTCGCGACTGAGAATTGTAGAGTCCAAGATCACTTATCTGCAATGGCTGCAGTTGACCCATGGAGACGCTCCTGGTGGTCCAGTATCTTGAATCCGATGCATGAAAGCAAGTTTACTGTGACTCGGGAGGCTTTCTAGTGAGAATATAACCCACAAATTTCGTCGCGATTGAGAAACTGTAGTCTCCAAGATTACTTATCTGCAAGGGCTTCTGTTGTCCCATGGAGACTCTCCTTGTGGTCGAGCACCTTGTATCCGATGCATGAAAGCAAGGATACTGTAACTCTCGAGGCTTCCTAGTGGGAATATATACCAGAAATTACTTCGCGATTGAGAACTGTAGTCTTCAAGATCACTTATCTGAGCTCTGAAGTTAACCCATAGAGACACTCCTGGTGGTCCCGAATCTCGAACTCGATGCGTGAAAGCAAGTTCACTGTAACTCTCGAGGCTTCCTAGTGAGATTATATCCCAGAACTTTTGTCGCGATTGAGAATTGTAGTCTCCAAGATCACGTATCTGCAAGGGCTGCAGTTGAACCATGTAGGCGCTAATGGTGGTCCAGTATCTTGAATACGATGCATGAAAGGAAGTTTACTGTAACTCTCGAGGCTTCCTAGTGAGAAAATAACCCAGAAATTTCGTAGCGATTGAGAACTGTAGTCTCCAAGATCACTTATCTGCGAGGGCTGCAGTTGACCCATGGAGACGCTCCTGGAATTCCAGTATCTTGCATCCGATGCATGAAAGCAAGTTTACTGTAACTCTCGATGCTTCCCAGGGAGAATATAAGTCAGAAATTTCCTCGCGATTGAGAACTGTAGTCTCCAAGATCACTTATCTGCAAGGGGTGCAGTTGACCCATGGAGACTCTCCTGGTGGTCGAGTACCTTAAATCCGATGCATGAAAGCAAGTTTACTGTAACTCTCGAGGCTTCATAGTGAGAATATATTCCAGAAATGTCATCGCGATTGAGAACTGTAGTCTCCAAGATCACTTATCTGGAAGGACTGCATTTGACCCATGGAGACTCTCCTTGTGGTCTAGCACCTTGATTACGATGCATGAAAGCAAGTTTACTGTCACTCTCGAGGCTTCCTAGTGGGAATACAAACCAGAAATTTCGTTGCGATTCAGAACCCTAGTCTCCAAGATCACCTGTGTGAGCTCTGAAGTTAACCCATGGAGACTCTCCTGGTGGTCCCGTATCTTGAACTCGATGCATGAAAGTAAGTTCACTGTAACTCTCGAGGCTTCCTAGTGAGAATATAACCTAGAAATTTTGTCGCGATTGACAACTGTGGTCTCCAAGATCACTTATCTGCAAGGGCTGCAGTTGATACATGGAGACTCTCCTGGTGTCCAGTATGTTGAATCGGATGCATGCAAGCAATTTTACTCTAACTCTCGAGACTTCCTAGTGAGAATATAACCCAGAAATTTCATCGCGAGTGAGAACTGTAGTCTCCAAAATCACTTATCTGAGCTCTGAAGTTAACACATGGAGACTCTGCTGGTGGTCCCGCATCTTGATCTCGATACATGAAAGCAAGTTCACTCTAACTCTCGAGGCTTCCTAGTGGGAATATAACCCAGAAATTTCGTCGGAATTGAGAACTGTAGTCTCCAAGATGACTTACCTGCAATTGCTGCAGTTGATACATGGAGACTCTCCTAGCGGCCCAGTATCTAGAATCCGATGCATGAAAGGAAGTTTACAATAACTCTCGAGGCTTCCTAGAAGGAATATAACCCAGAAATTTCGTCGCGATTGGGAACTGTAGTCTCCTAGACCACTTATCTGCAAGGGCTGCAGTTGACACATGCAGACTCTCCTGGTGGTCCAGTACCTTGAATCCGATGTATGAACGCCAGTTAACTGTAACTCCCGAGGCTTCCTAGTGGGAATACAACCCAGATATGTCGTCGCGACTGAGAATTGTAGTCTCCAAGATCACTTATCTGCAAGGGCTGCAGTTGACCCATGAAGACGCTCCTGGTGTTCTAGTATCTTGAATCCGATGCATGAAAGCAAGTTTACTGTGACTCGCGAGGCTTTCTAGTGAGAATATATCCCAGAAATTTCGTCGCAATTGAGAATTGTAGTCTCCAAGATCACGTATCTGCAAGGGCTGCAGTTGAACCATGGAGACACTCCTGGTATTCCAGTATCTTGAATCCGATGCATGAAAGCAAGTTTTTCTGTAACTCTCGATGCTTCCTAGGGAGAATATATGTCAGAAATTTCCTCGCGATTGAGAACTGTAATCTCCAAGATCACTTATCTGCAAGGGGTGCAGTTGACCCATGGAGACTCTCCTGGTGATCGAGTACCTTAAATCCGATGCATGAAAGCAAGTTTACTGTAACTCTTGATGCTTCATAGTGAGAATATATTCCAGAAATTTCATCGCGATTGAGAACTGTAGTCTCCAAGATCACTTATCTGGAAGGACTACATTTGGCCCATGGAGACTCTCCTGGTGGTCGAGTACCTTGGATCCGGTGCATGAAAGCCAGTTTACTGTAACTCTCGAGGCTTCCTAGTGGGAATACAAACCAGAAATTTCGTCGCGATTCAGAACCCAAGTCTCCAAGATCACCTGTGTGAGCTCTGAAGTTAACCCATGGAGACTCTCCTGGTGGTCCCGTAACTTGAACTCGATGCATGAAAGCAAGTTCACTGTAACTCTCGAGGCTTCCAAGTGAGAATATAACCCAGAAATTTCGTCGCGATTGAGAACTGTAGTCTCCAAGATGACTTATTTGCAAGGGCTGCAGTTGATACATGGAGACTCTCCTGCCGGTCCAGTATCTTGAATGCGATGCATGAAAGCAAGGTTACTGTGACTCGCGAGGCTTTCTAGTGAGAATATAACCCAGAAATTTCGTCGCGATTGAGAAACTGTAGTCTCCAAGATCACTTATCTGCAAGGGCTTCTGTTGTCCCATGGAGACTCTCCTTGTGGTCGAGCACCTTGTATCCGATGCATGAAAGCAAGGATACTGTAACTCTCGAGTCTTCCTAGTGAGAATATAACCCAGAAATTTCGTAGCGATTGAGAACTGTAGTCTCCAAGATCACTTATCTGCGAGGGCTGCAGTTGACCCGTGGAGACGCTCCTGGAATTCCAGTATCTTGCATCCGATGCATGAAAGCAAGTTTACTGTATCTCTCGATGCTTCCTCGGGAGAATATAAGTCAGAAATTTCCTCGCGATTGAGAACTGTAGTCTCCAAGATCACTTATCTGCAAGGGGTGCAGTTGACCCATGGAGACTCTCCTGGTGGTCGAGTACCTTAAATCCGATGCATGAAAGCAAGTTTACTGTAACTCTCGAGGCTTCATAGTGAGAATATATTCCAGAAATTTCATCGCGATTGAGAACTGTAGTCTCCAAGATCACTTATCTGGAAGGACTGCATTTGACCCATGGAGACTCTCCTGGTGGTCGAGTACCTTGTATCCGATGCTTGAAAGCAAGGATACTGTAACTCTCGAGTCTTCCTAGTGAGAATATAACCCAGAAATTTCGTAGCGATTGAGAACTGTAGTCTCCAAGATGACTTATCTGCGAGGGCTGCAGTTGACCCATGGAGACGCTCCTGGAATTCCAGTATCTTGCATCGCATGCATGAAAGCAAGTTTACTGTATCTCTCGATGCTTCCTCGGGAGAATATAAGTCAGAAATTTCCTCGCGATTGAGAACTGTAGTCTCCAAGATCACTTATCTGCAAGGGGTGCAGTTGACCCATGGAGACTCTCCTGGTGGTCGAGTACCTTAAATCCGATGCATGAAAGCAAGTTTACTGTAACTCTCGAGGCTTCATAGTAAGAATGTATTCCAGAAATTTCATCGCGATTGAGAACTGTAGTCTCCAAGATCGTTTATCTGGAAGGACTGCATTTGACCCATGGAGACTCTCCTGGTGGTCGAGTACCTTGGATCCGATGCATGAAAGCAAGTTTTCTGTAACTCTCGAGGCTTCCTAGTGAGACCATAACCCTGAAATTTCGTCACGATTGAGAACTGTAGTCTCCAAGACCTTTTATCTGCAAGGGCTGCAGTTGTCCCAAGGAGACCCTCCTTGTGGTCTAGCACCTTGATTACGAAGCATGAAAGCAAGTTTACTGTCACTCTCGAGGCTTCCTAGTGGGAATACAAACCAGAAATTTCGTCGCGATTCAGAACCCTAGTCTCCAAGATCACCTGTGTGAGCTCTGAAGTTAACCCATGGAGACTCTCCTGGTGGTCCCGTATCTTGAACTCGATGCATGAAAGTAAGTTCACTGTAACTCTCGAGGCTTCCTAGTGAGAATACACTCCTGGAAATTGAAACAAGAACACCGTGAATTCATTGTCCCAGGAAGGGGAAACTTTATTGACACATTCCTGGGGTCAGATATATCACATGATCACACTGACAGAGCCACAGGCACATAGACACAGGCAACAGAGCATGCACAATGTCGGCACTAGTACAGTGTATATCCACCTTTCGCAGCAATGCAGGCTGCTATTCTCCCATGGAGACGATCGTAGAAATGCTGGATGTAGTCCTGTGGAACGGCTTGCCATGCCATTTCCACATGGCGCCTCAGTTGGGCCAGCGTTCGTGCAGGACGTGCAGACCGCGTGAGACGACGCTTCATCCAGTCCCAAACTTGCTCAGTGGGGGACAGATCCGGAGATCTTGCTGGCCAGGGTAGTTGACTTATATATAACCCAGAATATTCGTCACGATTGAGAACTGTAGTCGCCATAATGACTTATCTGCAAGGGCTGCAGTTGTTACGTGGAAACTCTCCTGCCGGTCCAGTATCTTGAATGCTATGCATGAAAGCAAGTTCCCAGTAACTCTCGAGGCTTCCTAGTGGGAATATAACCCAGAAACGTCGTCGCGATTGAGAACTGTAGTCTACAAGATCACTTATCTTCAAAGGCTGCAGTTGACCCATGGAGACTCTCCTGGTGATCCAGTATCTTGAATCCGATGCATGAAAGCAAGTTTACTGTAACTCCCGAGGCTTCCTAGTGAGAATATAATCCAGAAATTTCGTCGCGATTGAGAATTGTAGGCTCCAAGATCACGTATCTGCAAGGACTGCAGATCAACCATGGAGGCGCTAATGGTGCTTCAGTATTTTGAATCCGATGCATGAAAGGAAGTTTACTGTAACTCACGAGGCTTTTTAGTGAGAATATAACCCAGAAATTTCGTAGCGATTGATAACTGTAGTCTCCTAGATCGCTTATCTACAAGGGCTGCAGTTGATTCATGGAGACCCTCCAGGTGGTCGAATACCTTGAATCCGCCGCATGAAAGCAAGTTTACTGTAACTCTCGAGGCTTCCTAGTGAGAATATAACCCAGAAATTTCGTCGCGATTGGGAACTGTAGTCCCCAAGATCACTTATCTGCAAGGGCTGCAGTTGACCCATGGAGACTCTCCTGGTGGTCGAGCACCTTGAATCAGATGCATGATGGCAAGTTTGCTGTAACTCTAGAGGCTTCCTAGTGAGAATATAACCCAGAAATTTTGTCGCGATTGAGAACTGTGGTCTCCAAGATCACTTAACTGCAAGGGCTGCAGTTGATACATGGAGACTTTCCTGGTGGTCCAGTATCTTGAATCGAATGCATGCAAGCAATTTTACACTAACTCTCGAGACTGCATAGTGAGAATGTAACCCAGAAATTTCATCGCGATTGAGAACTGTAGTCTCCAAAATCACTTATCTGAGCTCTGAGGTTAACACATGGAGACTCTGCTGGTTGTATCGTATCTTGAACTCGAGATATAAAAGCAAGTTCACTGTAACTCTCGAGCCTTCCTAGTGGGAATATAACCCAGAAATTTCGTCGCGATTGAGAACTGTAGTCTCCAAGATGACTTACCTGCAATTGCTGCAGTTGATACATGGAGACTCTCCTAGCGGTCCAGTATCTTGAATCCGATGCATGAAAGGAAGTTTACAATAACTCTCGAGGCTTCCTAGTGGGAATATAACTCAGAACCTTCGTCGCGATTGGGAACTGTAGTCTCCAAGATCACTTATCTGCAAGGGCTGCAGTTGACCCATGGAGACGCTACTGGTTGTCCAGTATCTTGAATCCGATGCATGAATGCAAGTTTACTGTGACTCGCGCGGCTTCCTAGTGAGAATATAACCCAGAAAATTCGTCGCGATTGAGAACTGTAGTCTCCAAGATCACTTATCTCCAAGGGCTGCAGTTGTTCCGTGGCGACTCTCCTGGTGGTCGAGTATCTTGAATCCGATGCATGAAAGCATGTTCACCGTAACTCTCGAGGCTTCCTAGTTAGAATATAACACACAAATTTCGTCGCTATTGAGAACTGTAGTCTCCAAGATCACTTATCTTGCTAGAACTGCAGTTGTCCCATGGAGACCCTCCTTGTGGTCAAGCACCTTGAATCCGATGCGTGAAAGCAAGTTTACAGTAACTCTCGAGGCTTCCTAATGAGAATATAACCCAGAAATTTCGTCGCGATTGAGAACTGTAATCTCCAAGATCACTTATCTGCAAGGGCTGCAGTTGACCCATGGAGACTCTCCTGGTGGTCGAGTACCTTGAATCCGATACATGAAAGTAAGTTCACTATAAATCTCGAGGCTTACTAGTGAGAATATAATCCAGAAATTTCGTCGCGATTGAGAATTGTAGTCTCCAAGATCACTTATCTGCAAGGGCTGCAGTTGACCTATGGAGACGCTCCTGGTGGTAAAGTATCTTGAATCCGATGCATGAAAGCAAGTTTACTGTAACTCTCGAGGCTTCCTAGTGAGAATATAACCCAGAAATTTCGTCGCGACTGTGAACAGTAGTCCCCAAAATCACTTATCTGCAAGGGCTGCAGTTGACCCATGGAGACTCTCCTGGTGGTGGAGTATCTTGAATCCGATGCATGAAAGGACGTTTACTGTAACTGTCGATGCTTCCTAGTGGGAATATAACCCAGAAATTTCGTCGCGATTGAGAACTGTAGTCTCCAAGATAACTTATCTTCAAGAGCTGCAGTTGACCAATGGAGACTCTCCTGGTGGTGGAGTTTCTTGAATCCGATGCGTGAAAGGAAGTTTACTGTAACTCTCGAGGCTTCCTATTGGGAATATAAACCAGAAATTTCGTCGCGACTGAAAATTGTAGTCTCCAAGATCACTTATCTGCAAGGGCTGCAGTTGACCCATGGAGACACTCCTGGTATTCCAGTATCTTGAATCCGATGCATGAAAGCAAGTTTACTGTAACTCTCGATGCTTCCTAGGGAGAATATATGTCAGAAATTTCCTCGCGATCGAGAACTGTAGTCTCGAAGCTCACTTATCTGCAAGGGGCGCAGTTGACCCATGGAGACTCTCCTGGTGGTCGAGTAACTTAAATCCGATGCATGAATGCAAGTTTACTGTAACTCTTGATGCTTCATAGTGAGAATATATTCCAGAAATTTCATCGCGATTGAGAACTGTAGTCTCCAAGATCACTTATCTGGAAGGACTACATTTGAGCCATGGAGACTCTCCTGGTGGTCGAGTACCTTGGATCCGATGCATGAAAGCAAGTTTTCTGTAACTCTCGAGTCTTCCTAGTGGGAATACAAACCAGATATTTCGTCGAGATTCAGAACCCTAGTCTCCAAGATCACCTGTGTGAGCTCTGAAGTTAACCCATGGAGACTCTCCTGGTGGTCCCGTATCTTGAACTCGATGCATGAAAGCAAGTTCACTGTAACTCTCGAGGCTTCCTAGTGAGAACATAACCCAGAAATTTCGTCGCGATTGAGAACTGTGGTCTCCAAGATGACTTATCTGCAAGGGCTGCAGTTGATACATATAGACTATCCTGCCGGCCCAGTATCTTGAATGCGATGCATGAAAGCAAGTTCACTGTAACTCTCGAGGCTTCCTAGTGGGAATATAACCCAGAAACTTCGTCGCGATTGAGAACTGTAGTCTACAAGATCACTTATCTTCAAAGGCTGCAGTTGACCCATGGAGACTCTCCTGGTGATCCAGTATCTTGAATCCGATGCATGAAAGCAAGTTTACTGTAACTCCCGAGGCTTCCTAGTGAGAATATAATCCAGAAATTTCGTCGCGACTGAGAATTGTAGGCTCCAAGATCACGTAGCTGCAAGGGCTGCAGTTGACCCATGGAGACTCTCCTGGTGGTCGAACACCTTGAATCCGATGCATGATAGCTAGCTTGCTGTAACTCTCGAGGCTTCCTAGTGAGAATATAACCCAGAAATTTTGTCGCGATTGAGAACTGTGGTCTCCAAGATCACTTAACTGCAATGGCTGCAGTTGATACATGCAGACTCTCCTGGTGGTCCAGTATCTTGAATCGGATGCATGCAAGCAATTTTACTCTAACTCTCGAGACTGCATAGTGAGAATATAACCCAGAAATTTCATCGCGATTGAGAACTGTAGTCTCCAAAATCACTTATCTAAGCTCTGAGGTTAACACATGAAGACTCTGCTGGTGATCCCGTATCTTGAACTCGATATGTAAAAGCAAGTTCCCTGTAACTCTCGAGGCTTCCTAGTGGGAATATAACCCAGAAATTTCGTCGCGATCGAGAACAGTAGTCCCCTAGATCACTTATCTGCAAGGGCTGCAGTTGACCCATGGAGACTCTCCTGGTGGTGGAGTATCTTGAATCCGATGCATGAAAGGAAGTTTACTGTATCTCTCGAGGCTTCCTAGTGAGTATATATCCCAGAAATTTTGTCGCGATTGAGAACTGTAGTCTCCAAGACCACTTATCAGCAAGAGGTTCAGTTGTCCCATGGAGACTCTCCTTGTGGTCGAGCACCTTGAATCCGATGCATGAGAGCAAGTTTGCTGTAACTCTAGAGGCATCCTAGTGAGAATATAACCCAGATATTTTGTCGCGATTGAGAACTGTGGTCTCCAAGATCACTTAACTGCAAGGGCTGCAGTTGATACATGTAGACTCTCCTGGCTGTCCAGATTCTTGATGCCGATGCATGAAAGCAAGTTTACAGTAACTGTCGATGCTTCCTAGTGAGAATATAACCCAGACATTTTGTCGCGATTGAGAACTGTAGTCTCCTAGATCACCCATCTGCTAGGGCTGCAGTTGACCCGTGGCGACTCTCCTGGTGGTCAAGTACCTTGAATCCCATTCGTGAACGTAAGTTCACTATAGCTCTCGAGGCTTCCTAGTGAGGATATAATCCAGAAATTTCGTCGCGATTGAGAATTGTAGTCTCCAAAATCACGTATCTGCAAGGCCTGCAGTTGACCTATGTAGACGCTCCTAGTAGTCGACTATCTTGAATCCGATGCATGAAGGCAAGTTTACTGTAACTCTCGACGCTTCCTAGTGAGAATATAGCCCAGAAATGTCGTCGCGATTGAGAACTGTAGTCCCCAAGACACTTATCTGCAAGTGCTGAAGTTGACCCATGGAGACTCTCCTGGTGGTGGAGTATCTAGAATCCGATGCATGAAAGGAAGTTTACTGTAACTCTCGAGGCTTCCTACTGAGAATATAACCCAGAAATTTCGTCGCGATTGGGAACTGTAGTCTCCAAGTTCACTTATCTGCAAGGGCTACAGTTGACCCATGGAGACTGTAGTGGTGGTCGAGCAATTCAACCCGATGCATGAAAGCAAGATTACTGTAACTCTCGAGACGTCCTAGTGAGAATATATCCCAGAAATTTCGTCGCAATTGAGAATTGTAGCCTCCAAGATCACGTATCTGCAAGGACGGCAGTTGAACCATGGGGACATAATGGTGGTCCAGTATCTTGAATACGATGCATGAAAGGAAGTTTACTGTAACTCTCGAGGCTTCCTAGTGAGAATATAACCCAGACATTTTGTCGCGATTGAAAACTGTAGTCTCCTAGATCACCCATCTGCTAGGGCTGCAGTTGACCCGTGGCGACTCTCCTGGTGGTCGAGCATTTTCAATCCGATGCATGAAAGCAAGTTTACCGTAACTGTCGAGGCTTCCTAGTGAGAATATAACCCAGAAATTTCGTCGCGACTGAGAATTGTAGTCTCCAAGATCACTTATCTGCAAGGGCTGCAGTTGACCCATGGAGACACTCCTGGTATTCCAGTATCTTGAATCCGATGCATGAAAGCAAGTTTACTGTAACTCTCGAGGCTTCATAGTGAGAATATATTCGAGAAATTTCATCGCGATTGAGAACTGTAGTCTCCAAGATGACTTATCTGCAAGGGCTGCAGTTGATACATGGAGACTCTTCTGCCGGTCCAGTATCTTGAATGCGATGCATGAAAGCAAGTTCACAAAAACTCTCGATACTTCCTAGTGGGAATATAACCCAGAAACTTCGTCGCGATTGAGAACTGTAGTCTACAACATCACCTATCTTCAAAGGCTGCAGTTGACCCATGGAGACTTTCCTGGTGGACGAGTATCGTGAATCCGTTGCATGAAATCAAGATTTCTGCAACTCTCGAGGCTTCCTAAAAAGAATGTAACCCAGAAATTTCGTCGCGATTGAGAACTGTAGTCTCCACGATCACTTATCTGCAAGGGCTGCAGTTGACCCATGGAGACTCTCCTGGTGGTCGAGCACCTTGAATCCGATGCATGATAGCAAGTTTGCTGTAACTCTAGAGGCTTCCTAGTGAGAATATAACCCAGAAATTTTGTCGCGATTGAGAACTGTGGTCTCCAAGATCACTTAACTGCAAGGGCTGCAGTTGATACATGGAGACATTCCTGGTGGTCCAGTATCTTGAATCGGATGCATGCAAGCAATTTTACTCTAACTCTCGAGTATGCATAGTGAGAATATAACACAGAAATTTCGTCGCGATTGAGAACAGTAGTCCCCAAGATCACTTATCTGCAAGGTCTGCAGTTGACCCGTGGAGACTCTCCTGGTGGTGGAGTACCTTGAATCCGATGCATGAAAGGAAGTTTACTGTAACTGTCGATGCTTCCTAGTGGGAATATAACCCAGAAATTTCGTCGCGATTGAGAACTGTAGTCTCCAAGATAACTTATCTTCAAGAGCTGCAGTTGACCCATGGAGACTCTCCTGGTGGTCCAGTATCTGGAATCCGATGCATACAAGAAAGTTTACTGTAACTCTCGAGGCTTCCCAGTGAGAATTTAACCCAGAAATTTCGTCGCGATTGAGAACTGTAGTCTCCAAGATCACTTATCTGCAAGGGCTGCAGTTGACCCATGGAGATTCTCCTGGTGGTCGAGTACCTTGAATCCGATACATGAACGTAAGTTCACTATAACTCTCGAGGCTTCCTAGTGAGTATATAATCCAGAATTTTCGTCTCGATTGAGAATTGTAGTCTCCAAAATCACGTATCTGCAAGGGCTGCAGTTGACCTATGTAGACGCTTCTAGTGGTCCAGTATCTTGAATCCGATGCATGAAAGCAAGCTTACTGTAACTCTCGAGGCTTTCTAGTGAGAATACAACCCAGAAATTTCGTCGCGATTGAGAACTGTAGTCTCCAAGTTCACTTATCTGCAAGGGCTACAGTTGACCCATGGAGACTCTATTGGTGGTCGAGCACCTTCAATCCGATGCATGAAAGCAAGATTACTTTAACTCTCGAGACGTCCTAGTGAGAATATAACCAAGAAATTTCGTCGCGATTGAGAACTGTAGTCTCCAAGATCACTTATCTGCAAGGGCTTCAGTTGTCCCATGGAGACTCTCCTTGTGGTCGAGCACCTAGAATCCGATGCATGAAAGCAAGTATACTGTATCTCTCGAGGCTTCCTAGTGGGAATATAAACCAGAAATTACTTCGCGATTGAGAACTGTAGTCTTCAAGATCAGTTATCTGGGCTCTGACATTAACCCATGTAGACTCTCCTGGTGGTCCAGTATCTTGAATCCGATGCATAAAAGCTAGTTTACTGTAACTCTCGATGCTTCCTAGAGAGAATATAACCCAGAAATTTTCCCGCGATTGTGAACTGTAGTCTCCAAGATCACTTATTCGCAAGTCGTGCAGTTGACCCATGGAGACTCTCCTGGTGGGCGAGTACTTTGAATCCGATGCATGGGAGCAAGTTTACTGTAACTCTCGAGGCTTCATAGTGAGAATATATTCCAGAAATTTCATCGCGAATGAGAATTGTTTTCTCCAAGATCACTTATCTGGAAGGACTACATTTGACCCATGGAGACTCTCCTGGTCGTCGAGTACCTTGAATCCGATGCATGAAAGCAAGTTTTCTGCAACTCTCGAGGCTTCCTCGGGAGAATATAACCCAGAAATTTCGTCGCGATTGAGAACTGTATACTCCAAGATCACTTTCTGCAAGAGCTGCAGTTGTCCCAAGGAGACCCCCCTTGTGGTCGAGCATCTTCAATACGATGCATGAAAGCAAGTTTACTGTGACTCGCGAGGCTTTCTAGTGAGAATATAACGCAGAAATTTCGTCGCGATTGAGAATTGTAGTCTCCAAGATCACGTATCTGTAAGGGCTGCAGTTAACCCATGGAGGCGCAAATGGTGTTCCAGTATCTTGAATACGATGCATGAAAGGAAGTTCACTGTAACTCTCGAGGCTTCCCAGTGAGAATATAACCCAGAAATTTCGTCGCGACTGAGAACTGTAGTCTCCACGATAACTTATCTCAGCACTGAAGTTAACCCATGGAGACTCTCCTGGTGGTCGAGTACCTTAAATCCAATGCATGAAAGCAAGTTTACTGTAACTCTGGAGGCTTCATAGTAAGAATATATTCCAGAAATTTGATCGCGATTGTGAACTGTAGTCTCCAGGAGCATTTATCTGCAAGGACTGCATTTGACCCATGGAGAGTCCATTGGTGGTCGAGTACCTTAAATCCGATGCATGAAAACAAGTTTTCCGTAACTTTCGAGTCTTCCTAGTGAGAATATAACCCAGAAATTTCGTCGCGATTGAGAACTGTAGTCTCCAAGATCACTTATCAGCAAGGGCTACAGATAACCCATGGTGACTCTCCTTGTGGTCGAGTACATTGAATCCGACGCATGATAGCATGTTAACTGTGAGTCTCAAGGCTTTCTAGTGAGAATATAACCCAGAAATTTCGTCGCGATTGAGAACTGTAGTCCCCAAGATCACTTATCTGCAAGGGCTGCAGTTGACCCATGGAGACTCTCCGGGTGGTGGAGTATCTTGAATCCAATGCATGAAAGCAAGTTAACTGTAACTCTCGAGGCTTCCTAGTAAGATTATAACCCAGAAATTTGGTCGCGATTGAGAACTGTAGTCTCCAAGATCACTTAACTGCAAGGGCTGCAGTTGATACATGCAGACTCTCCTGGTGGTCCAGTATCTTTAATCCGATGCATCAAAGCAAGTTTACTGTACCTCTCGAGGCTTCCTAGTGGGAATATAAGCCAGAGGTTTCGTCACGATTGAGAACTGTAGTCTCCAAGATCACTTATCTCAGCTCTGAAGTTAACACATGGAGACTCTGCTGGTGGTCCCGTATCTTGAACTCGATGCATGAAAGCAAGTTCACTGTAACTCTCGAGGCTTCCTAGTGAGTATGTAACCCAGAATTTTCATCGCGATTGAGATCTGTAGACTCCAAGATCACTTATCTGCAAAGTCTGCATTTGATCCGTGGCGACTCTCCTGGTGGTCGAGTATCTTGAATCCGATGCATGAAAGCAAGTATACCGTAACTCTCGAGGCTTCCCAGTGAGAATAAAACCCAGAAATTTCGTCGCGATTGAGAACTATGGTCTCCAAGATCACTTATCTTGCTAGGACTGCAGTTGTCCCATGGAGACTCTCCTTGTGGAAGAACACTTGAATCCGATGCGTGAAAGCAAGTTTACTGTAACTCTCGAGGCTTCCTACTGAGAATATAACCCAGAAATGTCGTCCCGTTTGAGAACTGTAGTCTCCAAGATCACTTATCTGCAAGGGCTGCAGTTGATACGTGGCTACTCTCTTGGTGGTCCAGTATCTTGAATCCGATGCATGAATGCAAGTTTGCTGTGACTGGCGAGGCTTCCTAGTGAGAATGTAACGCAGAAATTTCGTCGAGATTGAGAACTGTAGTCTCCAAGATCACTTATCTGCAAGGGCTGCAGTTGTTCCATGGAGACTCTCCTTGTGGTCTAGCACCTTGAATCGGATGCATGAAAACAAGTTTACTGTAACCCTCGAGTATTCCTAGTGAGAATATAACCCAGAAATTTCGTCGCGATTGAGAACTGTAGTCCCCAACATCACTTAACTGAGCTCTGAAGATAACCCATTGAGATTCTCCAGGTGGCCCGTATCTTGATCTCGATGCATGAAAGCAAGTTCACTGTAACTCTCGAGGCTTCCTAGTGAGAATATAACCCAGAAAATTCGTCGCGATTGAGAACTGTAGTCTCCAAGATGATTCATCTGCAAGGGCTGCAGTTGATACATGGAGACTCTAGCGGCAGTCCGATATCTTGAATCCGAATTATGAAATCTAGTTTACAGTAAGTCTTGAGGCTTCCTAGTGGGAATACAGCCCAGAAATTTCGTCGCGATTGAGAACTGTAGTCTCCAAGATCACTTATCTTCACGGGCTGCAGTTGACCCATGGAGACTCTCCTGGTGGTCCACTATCTTAAATCCGATGCATGCAATCAAATTTACCGTAACTCTCGAGGCTCCCTAGTGAGAATATAACCCAGAAATTTCGTCGGGATTGAGAACTGTAGTCTCCAAGATCACTTATATGCAAGGGCAGCAGTTGTCCAATGCAGACTCGCCTGATGGTCGAGCACCTTGAATCCGAGGCATTAGAGCAAGTTTACTGTAACTCTCGAATCTACCTAGTCAGAACATAACCCAGAAATTTTGTCACGATTGCGAACTGTAATCTCCAAGATCACTTTCCTTTAAGGGCTGCAGTTGACCCATGGAGACTCTCCTGGTGGTCGAGCACCTTGAATCCGATGCTTGAAAGTAACTTCACTATAATTCTCGAGGCTTCCTAGTGAGAATATAACCCAGAAATTTCGTCGCGATTGAGAACTGTAGTCTCCAAGATCACTTATCTCAGCTCTGAAGTTAACACATGGAGACTCTGCTGGTGGTCCCGTATCTTGAACTCGATGCATGAAAGCAAGTTCACTGTAACTCTCGAGGCTTCCTAGTGAGAATATGACCCAGAAATTTCGTCGCGATTGAGAACTGTAGACTCCAAGATGACTTACCTGCAATTGCTGCAGGTGATACATGGAGACTCTCCTGGCGGTCCAGAATCTTGAATCCGATGCATGAAAGCAAGTTCACAGTAACTGTCGAGGCTTCCTAGTGGGAATATAACACAGAAATTTCGTCGCGATTGAGAACTGTCGTCTCCTAGATTACTTATCTTGCTAGGGCTGCAGTTGATCCGTGGCGACTCTCCTGGTGGTCGAGTATCTTGAATCCGATGCATGAAAGCAAGTTTACCGTAACTCTCGAGGCTTCCTAGTGAGAATATAACCCAGAAATTTCGTCGCGTTTGAGAACTGTAGTCTCCAAGATCACTTATCTGAGCTCTGAAGTTAACCCACGTAGACTCTCCTGGTGGTCCCGTATCTTGAACTCGATGAATGAAAGCAAGTTCACTGTAACTCTCGAGGCTTCCTAGTGAGAAAACAACCCAGAAATTTCGTCGCGACAGAGAACTGTAGTCTCCAAGATCACCTATCTGCAGGGGCTGCAGTTAACACATGGAGACTCTCCTGGTGGTCCAATACCTTGAATCCGATGTATGAATGCCAGTTTACTGTAACTCTCGATACTTCCTAGTGAGAAAATATAACCCAGAAATTTCGTCGCGATTGAGTACTGTAGTCTCCAAGATCACTTATCTGCAAGGGCTGCAGTTGACCCAAGGAGACTCTCCTGGTGTTCGAGTACCTTGAATCCGATGCATGAAAGTAAGTTCACTATAACTCTCGAGGCTTCCTAGTGAGAATATAATCCAGATATTTCGTCGCGATTGAGAATTGTAGTCTCCAAGATCACGTATCAGCACGGGCTGTAGTCGATTTACGGAGACGCTCCTGGTGGTCCAGTATCTTGAATCCGATCCATGAAAGGAAGTTTACTGTAACTCTCGAGGCTTCCTAATGAGAATATAACCCAGAAATTTCGTCGCGATTGAGGACTGTAGTCTCCAAGATCACTTATCTGCAAGGGCTGCAGTTAACCCATGGTGACTCTAATTGTGGTGGAGTACCCTTAATCCGACGCATGAATGCAAGTTTACTGTAAGTCTCGAGGCTTCCTAGTGAGAATATAACCCAGATATTTCGTAGCGATTGAGAACTGTAGTCCCCAAAATCACTTATCTGCAAGGGCTGCAGTTGACCCATGGAGTCTCTCCTGGTGGTCGAGTATCTTGAATCCGATGCATGAAAGCAAGTTTACTGTAACTCTCGAGACTTCCTAGTAAGAATATAACCGTGAAAATTCGTCGCGATTGAGAACTGTAGTCTCCAAGATCACTTAACTGCAAGGGCTGCAGTTGATACGTGGAGACGCTCCTGGTGGTCCAGTATCTTGAATCCGATGATTGAAAGCAAGTTTACTGTAACTCTCGAGGCTTCTTAGTGGGAATATAAGCCAGATATTTCGTCTCCAAGATCACTTATCTTCAATTGTTGCAGATGACCCATGGAGACTCTCCTTGTGGTGGAGCACCTTAAACCCGATGCGTAAAAGCAAGTTTACTGTAACTCTCGAGGCTTCCTAGTGAGAATATAACAAAGAAATTTCGGCGCGATTGAGAACTGTAGTCTCCAAGATCACTTATCTGAGCTCTGAAGATAACCCATGGAGACTCTCCTGGTGGTCCCGTATCTTGAACTCGATGAATGAAAGCAAGTTCACTGTAACTCTCGAGGCTTCCTAGTGAGAATATAACCCAGAAATTACGTCGCGACAGAGAACTGTAGTCTCCAAGATCACCTACCTGCAGTGGCTGCAGTTGACACATGGAGACTCTCCTGGTGGTCCAGTACCTTGAATCCGATGTATAAACGCCAGTTTACTGTAACTCTCGAGGCTTCCTAGTTAGAATATAATCCAGAAGTTTCGTCGCGATTGAGTACTGTAGACTCCAAGATCACTTATCTGCAAGGGCTGCAGTTAACCCATGGTGACTCTCCTTCTGGTGGAGTACCTATAATCCGAAGCCTGATTGCAAGTTTACTGTAAGTCTCTAGGCTTCCTAGTAAGAAGATAACCCAGAAATTTCGTCGCGATTGAGAACTGTAGCCTCCAAGATCATTTAACCGCAAGGGCTGCAGTTGATACTTGGAGACGCTCCTGGTGGTCCAGTATCTTGAATTCGATGGATGAAAGCAAGTTTACTGTAACTCTCGAGGCTTCCTAGTGGGAATATAACCCAGAAATTTCGTCGCGATTGAGAACTGTAGTCTCCAAGGTCACTTATCTGAGCTCTGAAGTTAACCCATGAAGATTCTCCGGATGGTCCCGTATCTTGAACTCGAAGCATGGAAGCAAGTTCACTGATACTCTCGAGGCTTCCTAGTGAAAATTTAACCCAGAAATTTCGGCGCGATCGAGAAATGTAGCCTCCAAGAAAACTTATCTGCAAGGGCTGCAGTTGACACATGGAGACTCTCCTGGTGGTCCAGTACCTTGAATCCGATGTTAGAACGCCAGTTTTCTGTAACCCTCGAGGCATCCAAGTGAGAATATAACCCAGAAATTTCGTCGAGATTGAGAACTGTAGTCTCCAAGATCACTTATCTGCAAGGGCTGCAGTTGACCCATGGAGACTCTCCAGGTGGTCGAGTATCGTGAATCCGATGCATGCAAGCAAGTTTGCTGTAACTTTCGAGGCTTCCTAAAGCGAATATAACCCAGAAATTTCGTCGCGATTGAGAACTGTAGTCTCCACGATCACTAATCTGCAAGCGCTGCAGTTGTCCCATGGAGACTCTCCTGGAGGTCGATCACATTGAATCCGATGCATGAAAGGAAGTTTACTGTAACTCTCGAGGCTTCCTAGTGAGAATACAACCCAAACGTTTCGTCGCGATTGAGACCTCTAGTCTCCAACATCACTTAACTGAATGGGCTGCAGTTGATAAATGAAGACTCTCCTGGTAGTCCAGTACCATGAATCTGATGCATGAAAGCAAGTTTACTGTAACTCTCGAGGCTTCCTAGTGGGAATATAATCCAGAAATTTCGTCGCGATTGAGAACTGTGGTCTCCAAGATCACTTATCTGCGAGGGCTGCAGTTGACCCATGGAGACTCTCCTGGTGGTCCAGTATCTTGGAATTGATGCATGAAAGCAAGTTTATTGTAACGCTCTTGGCTTCCTAAAGGGAATATAACCCAGTAACGTAGTCGCGATTGAGAACTGTAGTCTCCAAGATCACTTATCTGCAAGGGCTGCAGTTGACCCATGGAGTCTCTCCTGGTGGTGGAGCACCTTGAATCCGATGCATGAAAGCAAGTTTGCTGTAACTCTCGAAGCTTCCTAGTGAGAATATAACCCAGAAAATTGGCCGCGATTGAGAATTGTAGTCTCCAAGATCACTTATCTTCGAGGGCTGCAGTTGACCCATGGAGACGCTCCTGGTGGTCCAGTATCTAGGAATTGATGCATGAAAGCAAGTTTATTGTAACGCTCGTGGCTTCCTAAAGGGAATATAACCCAGAAACGTAGTCGCGATTGAGAACTGTAGTCTCCAAGATCACTTATCTGCAAGGGCTGCAGTTGACCCATGGAAATTCTCCTGGTGCTCAAATACCTTGAATCCATTGCACGTAAGCAGGTATACTGTAACTCTCGAAGCTTCCTAGTGACAATATAACCCAGAACTTTCATCGAGATTGAGAACTTTAGTCTCCAAGCTTACTTATCTGCGAGGGCTGGCGTTGACCCATGGAGATTCCCTGGTGGTCCAGTATCTTGAATACGATGTATGAATTAGGGTTTGCTGTAACTCTCGAGGCTTCCCAGTGAGAATACAACCGTGAAATTACGTCGCTATTTAGAACTGTAGTCTCCAAGATCACTTGTCTGCAAGGATTGCAGTTGATCCATGGAGACTCTGCTAGTGGACCAGTATCTTGAATCCGATGTATGAAAGCAAGTTTACTGTAACTCTCCAGATTTCCTAGTGATAATATAACCCAGAAATTTCATCGCGATGGCGAACTGTAGTCTCCAAGATCACTAATCTGAGCTCTGACGTTAACCCATGGAGACTCTCCTGGTGGTCCAGTATCTTGAATCCGATGCATCAAAGGAAGTTTACTGTAACTCTCGAGGCTTCCTAGTGAGAATTTAAGCCAGACATTTCGTCGCGATTGAGAATTGTTGTCTCCAAGATCACTTATCTGCAAGGGCTGCAGTTGATCCATGGAGACTCTATTGGTGGTCGAGTCCCTTGATCCGATGCGTGAAAGCAAGTTTATTGTAGCTCTTGAGGCTTCCTAGTGAGAATATAACCCAGAAATTTCGTCGCGATTCAAAACAGTAGTGTCCATATCACGTGTCTGCAAGGGCTGCAGTTGACTCATGGAGACTCTCCAGGCGGTCCAGTATCTTGAATCCGATGGATGACAGGAAGTTTACTGTAACTCTCGAGGCTTCCTAGTGTGAATATAACCCAGATATATCGTCGCGATTGAGAACTGTAGTCTCCATTATCACTTATCTGTGCTCTGAAGTTAACCCATGGAGACTCTCCTGGTGGTCCAGTATCCTGAATCCGATGCATGAAAGCAATTTCACTGTAAGTCTCGAGGCTTCCTAGTGAGAATATAACACAGAAATTACGTCGCGATTGAGTACTCTTGTGTCCAAGATCACTTACCTGCAAGGGCTGCGGTTGACCCATGGAGACTCTCCTGGTAGTCGAGTACCTTGTATCCGATGCATGAATGCAAGTTTTACGGTAACTCTCGAGGCTTCCTAGTGAGAATATAACCCACAAATTACATCGCGATGCAGAACTGTAGTCTCCAAGATCACATATCTTCAAGGGCTGTAGTTAACCAATGGAGACTCTCCTGCTGGTCCAGTATCTTGAATCCGATGCATGAAAGAAAGTTTATTGTAACTCTTGAGGCTTCCTAGTAAGAATATAACCCAGAACTTTCGTCGCGATTGAGAACTGTAGTCTCCAAGATGACGTATCTGCAAGGGCTGCAGTTGATACATGGAGACTCTCCCGGCGGCCCGGTATCTTGAATCCGAGGCATTAAAGCAAGTTTCCTGTAACTCTCGAGGCTTCCTAGTGAGAATATAACCCAGAAATTTCGTCGCGATTGAGAACTGTAGTCTCAAAGATCACTTTTCTGCAAGGGCAGCAGTTGACCCATGGAGACTCTCCTGGTGGCCGAGTACCCTGAATCCGATGCATGAAAGTAAGTTCACTATAGCTCTCGAGGCTACCTAGTGAGAATATAATCCAGAAATTTCCTCGCGATTGAGAATTATAGTCTGCAAGATCACGTACCTTAATGGGATGCAGTTGACCTATGGAGACGCTCCTGGCTGTCCAATATCTTGAATCCGATGCATGAAAGAAAGTTCACTGTAACTCTCGAGGCTTCCTAGTGAGAATACAACCCAGAAATTTCGTCGCGATTGAGAACCGTAGTCTCCAAAATCACTTATCTGTAAGAGCTGCAGTTGACCCATGGAGACTCTCCTGGTGGTCGAGTAACTTGAATCAGACGCATGAAAGAGAGTTTACTGTAACTCTCGAGGCTTCCTAGTGAGAATATAACCCAGAAATTTCGTCGCGAGATAGAACTGTAGTGTCCAAGATCACTTATCTGCAAGGGCTGAAGTTGACCCATGGAGACTCTCCTGGTGGGCGAGTATCTTGAATCCGATGCGTGAAAGTTAGTTTACTGTAACTCTCGAATCTTCCTAGGGGGAATATAACCTAGAAATTTCGTCGCGATTGAGAACTGTAGTCTCCATGATCACTTATCTTCAAGGGTGCAGTTGACCCATGGAGACTCTCCTGGTGGTCGAGTACCTTGAATTCGATGCATGGAAGCAAGTTTACTGTAACTCTCGAAGATTTCTTGTGAGAATATAACCCAGAAATTTCGTCCCGATTGAGAACTGTAGTCTCCAAGATCACTTATCTGAGCTCTGAAGTGAACCCATGCAGACTCTCCTGGTGATCCAGTATCTTGAATCCACCGCATGAAAGGAAGTTTACTTTGACTCTCAGGGCTTAGTGGTGAGAATATAACCCAGAAATTTACGTAGCGATTGAGAACTGTAGTGTCCAAGATCCCTTATCTGCCATTGGATGCAGTTGAAATATGCAGGCTCTCCTGGTGGTCCAGTATCTTGTATCTGGTGCATGAATGCAACTTTTCTCTAACTCTCGAGGCGTCCTAGTGAAAATATAACCCAGAAATTTCGGCGCTATTGAGAACTGTAGTCTCCAGGATCACTACCAGCAAGGGCTGCAGTTGACCCATGGAGACTATCCTGGTGGTCGAGTTCCTTGAATCCGATGCGTGAAAGCAAGCTTGTTGTAGCTCTCGAGGATTCCTAGTGAGAATATAACCCAGAAATTTCGTCGAGATTGAGAACTGTAGTCTCCAAGATCACTTATCTGCAAGGGCTGCAGTTGATACATGGACGCTCTTCTGCTGGTCCAGTATCTTGAATCCGATGCATCAAAGCACACTTATTGTAACTCTCGAGGCATCCTAGTGGGAATACAACACAGAAATTTCGTCGCGATTGAGAGCTGTATTCTCCAAGATCACTTATCTTCAAGAGCTGCAGTTGACCCGTGGAGACACTCCTGGTGGTCCAGTATTTTGAATCCGATGCATGCAAACAAGTTTACTGTAACTCTCGAGGTTTCCTAGTGAGAATATAACTAAGAAATTTCGTCGCGATTTAAAACTGTAGTGTCCATATCACTTATCTGCAAGGGCAGCAGTTGACTCATGGAGACTCCCCTGGTGGTCCAGTACCTTGAATCCGATGCATGAAAGCAAGTTTACTGTAACTCTCGAAGCTTCATAGTGACAATATAACACAGAAATTTCATCGCGATTGAGAGCTTAAGTCTCTATGCAAACCTATCTGCAATGGCTGGAGTTGACCCATGGAGATTCTCCTGGTGGTCCAGTATCTTGAATCCGATGCATGCAAGCAAGTTTACTGTAACTCTAGAGGCTTCCTAGTGAGAATATAACCCCGAAATTTCGTCGCGATTTAAAACTGTAGTGTCCATATCACTTACCTGCAAGGGCGACAGTTGACTCATGGAGACTCCCCTGGTGGTGCAGTATCTTGAATCCGATGGATGAAAGGAAATTTACTGTAACTCTCGAGGCTTCCTAGTGTGAATATAACCCAGATACGTCGTCGCGATTGAGAACTGTAGTCTCCAAGATCACTTATCTGTGCTCTGAAGTTAACCCATGGAGACTCTCCTGTTGGTCCAGTATCCTGAATCCGATGCATGAAAGCAAGTTCACTGTAAGTCTCGAGGCTTCCTAGTGGGAATATAACCCAGAAATTACGTCGCGATTGAGTACTCTAGTGTCCAAGATCACTTACGTGCAAGGGCTGCAGTTGACCCATGGAGACTCTCCTGGTGGTCGAGTACCATGTATCCGATGCATGAATGCAAGTTTACTGTAACTCTCGAGGCTTCCTAGTGAGAATATAACCCAGAAATTTCGTCGCGATTTGGAACTGTAGTCTCCAAGATCACTTATCTGGAAGGGCTGCAGTTGTCCCATGGAGACTCTCCTTGTGGTCGAGCACCTTCAATCCGATGCATGAAAGCAAGTTTACTGTAACTCTCAAGGCTTCCTAGTGACAATATAACCCAGAAATTTCGTCGTGATTGAGTACTGTAGTCCCCAAGATCACTTATCTGAGCTCTGAAGTTAACCCATGGAGATTCTCCAAATGGTCCCGTATCTATAATCCGATGCATGGAAGCATGTTTACTGTAACTCTCGAGGCTTCCTTGTGAGAATATAACCCAGACATTTCGTAGCGATTAAGAACTGTAGTCTCCAAGATGACTTATCTGCGAGGGCTGCAGTTGATACATGGAGACTCTCCCGGCGGTCCAGTATCTTGAATCCGAAGCATGAAAGCAAGTTCACAGTAACTCTTGAGGCTTCCTAGTGGGAATATAACCCAGACGTTTCGTCGCGATTGAGAACTGTAGTCTCCAAGATCACTTATCTTCAAGTGCTGCAGTTGACCCATGGAGACTCTCGTGGTGGTCGAGTATCTTGAATCCGATGCATGCAAGCAATTTTACTGTAACTCTCGAGGCTTCCTCGTGAGAATATAATCCAGAAATTTCGTCGGGATTGAGAACTGTAGAGTCCAAGATCACTTATCTCCATGGGT
Source organism: Schistocerca piceifrons (assembly GCF_021461385.2). Classification (NCBI taxonomy): domain Eukaryota; kingdom Metazoa; phylum Arthropoda; class Insecta; order Orthoptera; family Acrididae; genus Schistocerca; species Schistocerca piceifrons. The sequence continues at coordinate 26,542 of NW_025728794.1, read as the reverse complement.
TGCAGTTATCCAATGCAGACTCTCCTATTGGTCGAGTAACTTGAAACCGAGGCATGAAAGCAAGTTCACTGTAACTCTCGAGGCTTCGTAGTCAGAATATAACCCACAAATTTCGTCGCGATTAATGTCTGTAGTCTCCAAGATCACTTATCTGCAAGGGCTGCAGTTGACCCATGGAGACTCTCCTGGTGGACGAATACCTTGAATCCGACGCATGAAAGCAAGTTTAATGTAACTCTCGAGGCTTCCTCGTGAGAATATAACCCAGAAATTTCGTCGGGATTGAGAACTGTAGAGTCCAAGATCACTTATCTCCATGGGTTGCAGTTATCCAATGCAGACTCTCCTATTGGTCGAGTAACTTGAAACCGAGGCATGAAAGCAAGTTCACTGTAACTCTCGAGGCTTCGTAGTCAGAATATAACCCAGAAATTTCGTCGCGATTAATGTCTGTAGTCTCCAAGATCACTTATCTGCAAGGGCTGCAGTTGTCCCATGGAGGCTCTCCTTGTGGTCGAGCACCTTGAATCCGATGCATGAAAGCAAGTTTACTGTAACTCTCGAGGCTTCGTACTGAGAATATAACCCAGAAATTTCGTCGCGATTGAGGACTGTTGTCCCCAAGATCACTTATCTGAGCTCTGAAGTTAACCCATGGAGATTCTCCTGGTGGTCCCGTATCTTTAATCCGATGCATGGAAGCAAGTTTACTGTAACTCCCGAGGCTTGCTAGTGGGAGTATATCCCAGAAATCCGTCGCGATTGAGAACTGTAGTCTCCAAGATGACTTATCTGCAAGTGCTGCAGTTGACTCATGGAGACTCTCCTGGTGGTCGAGTACCTTGAATCCGATGCATGAAAGTGAGTTCACTATAGGTCTCGAGGCTACCTAGTAAGAATATAATCCAGAAATTTCGTCGCGATTGAGAAATATAGTCTCCAAGATCACGTATCTTCAAGGTCTGCAGTTGACCCATGGAGACACTCCTGGTGTTCCATTTTCTTGAATCCGATGCATGAAAGGAAGTTTACTGTAACTCTCGAGGCTTCCTAGTGAGAATATAACCCAGAAATTTCGTCGTGATTGAGAACTGTAGTCTCCAAGATCACATATCTGCAAGAGCTGCAGTTGACCCACGGACAATCTCCTGGTGGTCGAGTACCTTGAGTCCGACGCTTGAAAGCAAGTTTGCTGTAACTCTTGAGGCTTCCTAGTGAGAATATAACCCAAAAAGTTCGTCGCGATTGAGAACTGTAGTCTTCAAGCTCACTTATCCGAGCTCTGAAGTTAACCCATGGAGACTCTCCTGGTGGTCAAGTATCTTGAATCCGATGCATGAAAGTAAGTTTACTGTAACTCTAGAGGCTTCCTAGTGAGAATATAACCCAGAAATTTCGTCGCTATTTTTGAACTGTTGTCTCCAAGATCACTTATCTGCAATGGCTGCAGTTGACCCATGGAGACTCTCCAGGTGGTCCTGTTTCTTAAATCCGATGCATGAATGCAAGTTTATTGTAACCCTTCAGACTTCGTAGTGAGAATATAACTCAGAAATTTCGTGGCGATTGGGAACTGTGGTCTCCAAGATCACTTATCTGAGCTCTGAAGTTAACCCTTGGAGACTCTCCTGGTGGTCCAGTGTCTTGAATGCGATGCATGAAAGACAGTTTACTGTAACTCTCGAAGCTTCCTACTGAGAATATAGCCCAGAAATTTCTTCGCTATTTAGATCTGTAGTCTCCAAGATCACTTATCTGAGCTCTGAAGTTAACCCTTAGAGACTCTCCTGGTGGTCAGGGTATCTTGAATCCAATGCATGAAAGCAAGTTTACTGTAAATTTCGAGCGTTCCTAGTAAGAATATAAAACATAAATCTCGTAGCGATTGAGAACTTTAGTCTCCGTGATCACTTATCTGAAAGGGCTGCAGTTGACCCATGGGGCCTCTCCTGGTGGTCCAGTAACGTGAATCCGATGTATGAAAGCAAGTTTACTGTAACTCTCGAGGCTTCCTAGTAAGAATATAACCATAGAAAATTCGTCGTTATTGAGAACGGTAGTCTCCAAGTTCACTTATCTGAGCTTTGAAGTTAACGCTTGGAGACTCTCCTGGTGGTCAGGGTATCTTGAATCCGATGCATGAAAGCAAATTTACTGTAAATTTCGAGCGTTCCTAGTAAAAATATAAAACATAAATTTCGTCGCGATTGAGAACTGTTGTCTCCATGATCACTTATCTGCAAGGTCTGCAGTTGACCCATTGAGCCTCTCCTGGTGGTCCAGTATCTTGAATCCGATGCATGAGAGCAAGTCTACTGTCACACTCGAGGCATCCTAGTGAGAATATAACCCAGAAATTTCTTCGCTATTTTTGAACTGTTGTCTCCAAAATCACTTATCTGCAACGGCTGCAGTTGACCCATGGAGACTCTCCAGGTGGTCCAGTATCATAAATCCGATGCATGAATGCAAGTTTATTGTAACCCTTCAGACTTCGTAGTGAGAATATAACACAGAAATTTCGTGGCGATTGGGAACTGTAGTCTCCATGATCACTTATCTGAGCTCTGAAGTTAACCCCTGGACACTCTCCTGGTGGTCCAGTATCTTGAATCCGATGCATGAAAGTATGTTTACTGTAACTGTCGAGGCTTCCTACTGAGAATATAACCCAGAAATTTCGTCACTATTGAGAACTGTAGTCTCCAAAATCACTTATCTGCAAGGGCTGCAGTTGACCCATGGAGACTCTCCTGGTGGTCCTGTAACTTGAATCCGATGTATGAAAGCAAATTTACTGTAACTCTCGAGGCTTCCTAGTGAGAATATAACACAGAAAATTCGTCGCTATTGAGAACTGTAGTCTCCAAGATCACTTATCTGAGCTCTGAAGTTAACCCTTGCAGTCTCTTCTGGTGGTCCAGTATTTTGAATCCGATGCATGATAACAAGTTAACTAAAATTTTCGAGCGTTCCTAGTGAGAATATAACCCATAAATTTCGTCGCGATGGGGAACTATAGACTCAAAGATCACTTATCTGAGCTCTGAAGTTAACCCATGCAGACTCTCCTGGTGAAATAGTACCTTGAATCCAATGCATGAAAGGAATTTTACTGTAACTCACGAGGCTTCCTAGTGAGAATATTACCCAGAAATTTCGTCGCAATTGAGAACGATAGTCATTAAGCTCACTTATCTGAGCTCTGAAGTTGACCCATGGAAACACTTTTGGTGTTCCAGTATCTTGAATCCGATGCTTGAAAGCAAGTTTATTGTAACTCTCGAGGCTTCCTAGTGAGAATATAAAACAGAAACTTCGTCGCTATTTTTGAACTGTAGTGTCCAAGATCACTTATCTGCAAGGGCTGCAGTTGACCCATGGAGACTCTCCTGGTGGTCCAGCATCTTGAATCCGATGTATGAAAGCAAGTTTACTGTAACTCTCGATGCTTCCTAGTGAGAATATAACCAAGAAATTTCGTCGCGAATGACAACTGTAGTCTCCAAGATCACTTATCTGAGCCCTGAAGTTAACCCATGCAGACTCACCTAGTGGTCCAGTATCTTGAATGCAGTGCATGAACGGAATTTTAATGTAGCTCTCGAGGCATCCTAGTGAGAATATAACACAGAATTTTTTTTTGCTATTGAGAACAGTAGTCTCCAAGATCACTTATCTGCAAGGACTACAGTTGACCCATGGAGACTCTCCTGGTGGTCCAGTATCTTGAATCCGTTGCATGAAAGCAAGCTTACTGTAACTCTCGAGGCTTCCTAGTGAGAATATAAACCACAAATTTCGTCGCGATTGAGAACTGTAGTCTCCAAGATCACTTATGTGCTAGGGCTGCAGTTGACCCATGGAGACTCTCCTGGTGGCCGAATACCTTGAATGCGACGCATGAAAGCAAGTTTACTGTAACTCTCGAGGCTTCCTAGCGAGAATATGACCCAGAAATTTCGTAGCGATTGAGAACTGTAGTCTCAAAGATCAATTATCTGCAAGGGCTGCAGTTCACCCATGGAGACTCTCCTCGTGGTACAGTATCTTGAATCCGATGCATGTAAGCAAGTTTACTGTACCTCTCGAGGCTTCCTTAAGAGAATATAACCCAGATATTTCGTCGCGATTGTGAACTGTAGTCTCCAAGATCACTTATCTGCAAGGGCTGCAGTTGTTCCATGGAGACTCTCCGTTGGTCGAGCACCTTGAATCCGATGCATGATAGCAAGTTTACTGTAACTCTCGAGGTTTCCTAGTGAGAATAAAACCCAGAAATTACGTCGCGATTGAGATCTTTAGTCTCCAAGCTCACTTATCTGTGCTCTTAAGTTAACCCATGGAGACTCTTCTGGTGGTCCAGTATCTTGAATCCGATACATCAAAGCAAAATTACTGTAACTCTCGTAGCTTTCTAGTGATAATATAACCCAGAAATCTCGTCGCGAAAGATAACTTTAGTCTCCAAGCTTAATTATCTGCAAGGGGTGCCCGTTGACCTATGGAGACCCTCATGGTGGTCCAGTATCTTGAATCCGATGCATCAAAGCAAGTTTACTGTAACTCTCGAGGCTGCGTAGTGAGAATAATACCCAGAAATTACGTCGCCATTGAGAACATTAGTATCCGGTCTTACTTATTGACAAAGGCTACAATTTACCCATGGAGACTCTCCTGGTGGTCCAGTATCTTGAATCCAATGCATGAAAGCAAGTTTACTGTAACTCTCGAGGCTTCCTAGTGAGAATATAGCCCAGAAATATTGTCGACATTGAGAACTTTAGTCTCGAAGCTTACTTACCTGCAAGAGTTGCAGTTGACACATGAGCTATCTCCTAGGGGTCGTGTACCTTGAATCCGATGCATCAAAGCAGGTTTAATGTAACTCTCGTAGGTTCCTAACGAGAATATAACACAGAAATATCGTCGAGATTGGGAACTTTAGTCCCCAAGCTTACTTATCTGCATGGGCTTCAGTTGACCCATAGATACTCACCTGGTGGTCAGTACCTTGAATCCGATGCTTCAATGCAAGTTTACTGTAACTCTCGAAGCTTCCTAATGAGAATATAACCCAGAAATATCGTCGAGATTGAGAACTTTAGTCTCCTAGCTTAGTTATCTTCAAGAGGTGCAGTTGACACATGTACAATCTCCTGGTGGTCCTGTACCTTGAATCCGATGCATAAAAGCAAGTTTACTGTTGCTCTCAAAGCTTCCTAATGAGAATCGAACACAGAAATATATTCGAGATAGAGAACTTTAGTCTCCTAGCTTAGTTATCTGCAAGAGGTGCAGTTGACACATGTACTATCTCCTGGTGGTCCTGTACTATCAATCCCATGCATCAAAGCAAGTTTACTGTAACACTCAAACCTTCCTAATGAGAATGTAACCCATAAATGTCGTCGAGATTGAGAACTTTGGCTTCCAAAACTTACTCAACTGCATGGGCTGACGTTTACCCATAGATACTCGCCTGGATTTCGGTACCTTGAATCCGATGCATCAAAGCAAGTTTGCTGTAACTCTCAAAGCTTCCTAATGAGAATATAATCAAGAAATATCGTCGAGATTGAGAACAACAGTCTCCAAGCTTACTTTTCTGCAAGAGCTGCATTTGACACATGAACTACCTCCTGGTTGTCCTGTCCTTGACTCCGATGCTTCAAAGCAATATTGCTGTAACTCTCGAAGCTTCCTAATCAGAATATAAACCAGAAATATCGACGAGATTGAGATCTTTAGTCTCCAAACTTACTTATTTGCATGGGTAGCAGTTGACCCATAGATACTCTCCTGGTGGTCGGTACCTTGAATCCGATGTATCAAACCAAGTTTACTATCACTCTCGAGCTTCCTAATGAAAATATAAGACAGAAATATCGTCGATGTTGAGAACTTTAGTCTCGAAGCTTAGTTATCTGCAAGAGGTTCAGTTGACAAATGATCTATCTCCTGGTGGTACTGTACCTTAAATCCGATGCATCAAAGCAAGTTTACTGTAACTCTCGAAGCTTCCTAATGAGAATATAACCCAGATATATCGTCGAGATTGAGAACTTTAGTCTCCAAGCATACTTATCCGCAAGCGCTACAATTGACACATAGATACTCTCCTGGTGGTCGGTACCATGAATCCGATGCATCAAAGCAATCAAACTGTAACTCTTGAAGCATCCTAATGAGAATATAACCCAGAAATATCGTCGAGATTGAGAACTTTAGCCTCCAATCTTACTTATCTGCAAGTGCTGCAGTTGACACATAGATACCTTCCTGGTGGTCGGTACCATGAATCCGATGCTTCAAACCAAGTTTACTGTAACTCTCGAAGCTTCCTAATGAGATTATAACGCAGAAATATCGACGAGATTGAGAACATTAGCCTCCAAACTTACTTATCTGCAAGGGCTGCAGTTGACCCATGGATACTCTCCTGGTGGTCGGTACATTGAATCCGATTCATCCAAGCAAATTTAGTGTAATTGTCGAAGGATCCTAATGAGAATTTAACCCAGAAATATCGTCTACATTGAGAACTTTAGTCTCCAAGCTTACTTATCTGCAAGAGCTGCAGTTGACACATAAACTACCTCCTGGTGGTCCTGTCCTTGAATCCGAAGCATCAAAGGAATCTTACTGTAACTCTCGAAGGTTCCTAATGAGGATATAACCCAGTAATATCGTCGAGATTGAGGAATTTATTCTCCAAGCTTACTATTCTGCATGGGCTGCAGTTGACCCATAGATACTCTCCTGGTGGTCGGTACCTTGATTCAGATGCATCCTAGCAAATTTACTGTAACTCTCGAAGCTTCCTAATGTGAATATAACGCAGAAATATTGCTGAGATAGAGAACTTTAGTCCCCAAAGTTACTTATCTGCAAGGGCTTCAGTTGTCCCGTAGATATTCTCCTCTTGGTCGGTACATTGAATCTGATGAATCAAAGCACGTTTACTGTAACTCTCGAAGCTTACTAATGAGAATATAAGCCGGAAATATCGTCGAGAGTCAGTACATTAGTCTCCTAACTTACTTATCTGCAAGAGGTGCAGTTGACACATGAACTATCTCCTGGTGGTCCTGTACCTTCAATACGATGCATTAGAGCAAGTTTACTGTAACTCTCGAAGCTTCCTAATGAGAATATAACCCAGAAATGACGTCGAGATTAAGACTTTAAAGCTTACCTATCTGCATGGGCTGCAATTGACTCATACATACTCTCCTGGTGGTCGGAACCATGTAACCGATGCATCAAAGCAAGTTTACTGTAACTCTCGAAGCTTCCAAATGAGAATATAACCCAGATATATCTTCGAGATTGAGAACTTTGGTCTCTAAGCTTACTTATCTGCAAGTGCTGCAGTTGACACATGAACTACCTTCAGGTGGTCCTGTATCTTTTATCCGATGCATCAAAGCAATCTTCCTGTTACTCCCCAAGATTCCTAGTGAGAATATAGTCCAGAAATATTGTCGAGATTGAGAACTTTAGTCTCTAAGCCTACTTATCTGCAAGAGTTGCAGTTGACACAGGAACTATCTCCTCGTGGTCCTGTACCTTGAATCCGATACATCAAAGCAGGTTTAATGTAACTGTCGAAGGTTCCTAATGAGAATATAACACAGAAATATCGTCGAGATAGGGAACTTTAGTCTCCAAGCTTACTTATCTGCATGGGTTGCCGTTGACCCATAGATACTAACCTGGTGGTCGGTACCTTGAATCCGATGCATCAAAGCAAGTTCAGTGTAACTGTCGAAGGTTCCTAATGAGAATATAACCCAGAAATATCGTCGAGATTGAGAACTTTAGTCTCCTAGCTTAGTTATCTGCAAGAGGTGCATTTGACACATGTACTATCTCCTGGTGCTCCTGTACTATCAATCCGATGCATCAAAGCAAGTTTATTGTAACTCTCAAAGCTTCCTAATGAGAATATAACACAAAAATATCGTCGTGATAGAGAACTTTAGTCTCCTAGTTTACTTATCTGCAAGAGGTGCAGTTGACAGAGGAACTATCTTCTGGTGGTCCTGTACTTTGAATCCCATGCATCAAAGCAAGTTTACTGTAACTCTCAAACCTTCCTAATGAGAATATAACCCAGAAATGTCGTCGAGATTGAGAAGTTTGGCCTCCAAACTTACTCATCTGCATGGGCTGACGTTGACCCATAGACGCTCTCCCGGTTTTCGGTACTTGAATCCGATGCATCAAAGCAAGTTTACTGTAACTCTCGAAGCTTCCTAATGAGAATATAACCAAGAAATATCGTCGAGATTGAGAACAATAGTCTCCAAGCTTACTTATCTGCAAGAGCTGAAGTTGACACATGAACTACCTCCTGGTTGTCCTGTCCTTGACTCCGATGCTTCAAAGCAATATTGCTGTAACTCTCGAAGCTTCCTCATCAGAATATAACCCAGAAATATCGTCGAGATTGAGATCTTTAGTCTTTAAACTTACTTATTTGCATGGGTAGCAGTTGATCCATAGATACTCTCCTGGTGGTCGGTAACTTGAATCCGATGCATCAAACCAAGTTTACGGTCACTCTCGAGCTTCCTAATGAAAATATAAGCGAGAAATATCGTCGAGTTTGAGAACTTTATTCTCCAGGCTTACTTATCAGCATGGGCTCCAGTTTAACCATAGTTACTCTCCTGCTGGTCGGTACCTTGTATCCGATGCATCAAACCAAGTATACTGTAATTCACGAAGCTTCCTAATGAGAATATAAGCCAGAAATTTTGTCGAGATTGAGAACTTTAGTCTCGAAGTTTAGTTATCTGCAAGAGGTTCAGTTGACAAATGATCTATCTCCTGGTGGTACTGTACCTTAAATCCGATGGAGCAAACCAAGTTTACTGTAACTCTCGAAGCTTCCTAATGAGAATATAACCCAGATATATCGTCGAGAATGAGAACTTTAGTCTCCAAGCATACTTATCCGCAAGCGCTGCAATTAACTCTTAGATACTCTCCTGGTGGTCGGTACCTTGAATCCGATGCATCAAAGCAGTTAAACTGCAACTCTTGAAGCTTCCTAATGAGAATATAAGCCAGAAATATCGACGAGATTGAGAACTTTATCCTCCAATCTTACTTATCTGCAAGGGCTGCAGTTGACACACAGATACTTTCCTGGTGGTCGGTACCTTGAATCCAAAGCTTCAAACCAAGTTTACTGTAACTCTCGAAGCTTCCTAATGAGATTATAACCCAGAAATATCGTCGAGATTGGGAACTTCAGTCTCCAAGCATACTTATCAGCAAGCGCTGCAGTTGACCCATAGATATTCTACTGGTGGTCGGTACCTTGAATCCGATGCATCAAACCAAGTTTACTGTAACTCTCGAAGCTTCCTAATGAGAATATAACGCAGAAATGTCGACGACATTGAGAACTTCAGCCTCCAAACTTACTTATCTGCAAGGGCTGCAGTTGACCCATGGATACTCTCCTGGTGGTCGGTACATTGAATCCGATGCATCAAAGCAAGTTCAGTGTAACTGACGAAGGTTCCTAATGAGAATATAACCCAGAAATATCGTCGAGATTGAGAACTTTAGCCTCCAAACTTACTTATCTGCAAGGGCTGCAGTTGACCCATGGATACTCTCCTGGTGGTCGGTACATTGAATCCGATGCATCAAAGCAAGTTCAGTGTAACTGTCGAAGGTTCCTAATGAGAAAATAACCCAGAAATATCGTCGAGATTGAGAACTTCAAAGCTTATTGATCTCCATGGGCTGCAGTTGACCCATAGATACACTCCTCGTGGTCGGTACGTTTAATCCGATGCAACAAACCAAGTTTATTGTAAGTCTCGATGCTTCTTAATGAGAATATAAGCCAGAAATTTCCTCGAGATAGAGAACATTAGTCTCCAAGCGTACTTATCAGCAAACGCTGCAGTTCACCCAAAGATAATCTCCTGGTAGTTGCTACCTTGAATCCGATGCATCAAACCAACTTGATTGTAACTCTCGAAGCTTCCTAATGAGAATATAACCCAGAAATATCGTCGAGATTGAGAACTTTAGTCTCTAAGCTTACTTATCTGCAAGAGGGGCAGTTGACACATGAACTATCTCCTGGTGGTCCTGTACCTTGAATCCGATACTTCAAAGCAAGATCACTGTAACTCACGAAGCTTCCTAATGAAAATGTAACCCAGAAATATCGACGAGATTGAGAACTTTAGTCTCCAAGCTTACTTATCTTCAAGCGCTGCAGTTGACCCATAGATACGCAGCTGGTGGTCGGTACCTTGAATCCGATGCATCAAACAAAGTTTACTGTAACTGTCGAAGCTTCCTAATGAGAACATAACCCAGATATATTTTCGAGATTGAGAACTTTAGTCTCCAAGCTTACTTATCTGCAAGAGCTGGAGTTGACACATGAGCAACCTCCTGGTTGTCCTGTCCTTGAATCCTATGCATTAAAGCAGTCTTACTGTAATTCTCGAAGCTTCCATATTAGAATATAACCCAGAAATATCGTCGAGATTTAGATCTTTATTCTCCAAACTTACTTATCTGCATGGGCTGCAGTTGACCCATGGATATTCACATGGTGGTCAGTACCTTGAGTCCGATGCACCAAACCAAGTTTACTGTAACTCCCGAGTTTCCTAATGAGAATATAAGCCAGAAATATCGTCGAGATTGAGAGCTTTAGTCCCCAAGCTTACTTATCTGCATGGGCTGCTGTTTACCCATAGATACTCTCCTGGTGGTCGGTACCTTGAATCCTATGCATCAAACTAAGTATACTGTAACTCTCGAAGCTTCCTAATGAGAATATAACCCAGACATAACGACGAGATTGAGAACTTTAGTCTCGAAGCTTACTTATCTGCAAGAGCTGCAGTTGACACATGAACTACCTCCTGGTGGTCCTGTACATTGTATCCGATGCGTCAAAGCAATCTTACTGTATCTCTCGAAGCTACCTAATGAGAATATTACCCAGAAATATCGTCGGGATTGAGATCTTTAGACTCCAAGCTTACGTATCTGCATGGGCTGCAGTTGATTTATAGATCCTCTCCTGGTGGTCGGTACCTTTAATCCGATGCATCAAACATAGTTTACTGTAACTCTCGAGGCTCCCTAATGAGAATATAACCCAGAAATATCGTCGTGATTGAGAACTTTATTCTCCAAGCTTAATTTTCTGCATGGGCTGCAGTTGACCCATAGATACTCTCCTGGTGGTCGGTACATTGAATGCGATGCATCAAACCAAGTTTACTGTAACTGTCGATGCTTCCTAATGAGAATAAAATCCAGAAATATCGTCGACATTGAGAACTATTGCCTCCAAGCTTACATATCTGCAAGAGCTGCTGCCGACACATGAACTAGCTCCTGGTGGTCATGTAACTTAATACGATGCAACAAAGCAATCTTACTGTAACTCTCGAAGCTTCCTAATGAGAATATAACCCAGTATTATCGTCGAGATTGAGATCTTTAGTCTCCAAACTTACTTATCGGCATGGGCTGCAGTTGACACATAGATACTCTCCTGGTGGTCGGTACCTTGAATCCGATGTAGCAAACCAAGTTTATTGTAACTCTCGAAGCTTCCTAATGAGAATATAGCCCAGATATATCGTCGAGATTAAGAACTTTAGTCTCCAAGCATACTTATCCGCAAGCGCTGCAATTGACTCATAGATACTCTCCTGGTGGTCGCTACCTTGAATCCGATGCATCAAAGCAATCAAACTGTAACTCTTGAAGCTTCCTAATGAGAATATAACCCAGAAATATCGTCGAGATTGAGAACTTTAGCCTCCAATCTTACTTATCTGCAAAGGCTGCAGTTGACACATAGATACTTTCCTGGTGGTCGGTACCTTGAATCCGATGCTTCAAACCAAGATTACTGTAACTCTCGAAGCTTCCTAATGAGATTATAACCCAGAAATATCGTCGAGATTGGGAACTTCAGTCTCCAAGCATACTTATCAGCAAGCGCTGCAGTTGACCCATAGATATTCTCCTGGTGGTCGGTACCTTGAATCCGATGCATCATACCAAGTTTACTGCAACTCTCTAAGCTTCCTAATGAGAATATAACGCAGAAATATCGACGAGATTGAGAACTTTAGCCTCCAAACTTACTTATCTGCAAGGGCTGCAGTTGACCCATGGATACTCTCCTGGTGGTCCGTACATTGAATCCGATGCATCAAAGCAAGTTTAGTGTAACTGTCGAAGGTTCCTAATGAGAATATAACCCAGAAATATCGTCGAGATTGAGAACTTTGGTCTCCAAGCTTACTTATCTGCAAGAGCTACAGTTGACACATGAACTACCTCCTGGTGGTCCTGTCCTTGAATCCGAAGCATCAAAGGAATCTTACTGTATCTCTCGAAGCTTCCTAATGAGAATATATCCCAGAAATATCGTCGAGATAGAGAGCTTAATTCTCCAAGCTTACTTATCTGCATCCGCTGCAGGTGACACATAGATACTCTCCTGGTGGTCGGTACCTTGAATCCGATGCATCAAAGCAATCAAACTGTAAATCTATAAGCTTCCTAATGAGAATAGAACCCAGAGATATGGTCTAGATTGAGAACTTTGGCTCCAAGCTTACTTATCTGCATGGGCTGCAGTTGACCCTTAGATACTCTCCTGGTGGTCAGTACATTGAATCCGATGCAACAAACAAAGTTTACTGTAACTGTCGATGCTTCCTAATGAGAATATAATCCAGAAATATCGTCGACATTGAGAACTATTGCCTCCATGCTTACATATCTGCAAGAGCTGCTGCGGACACATGAACTACCTCCTGGTGGTCTTGTAGCTTAATCCGATGCAACAAAGCAATCTTACTGTAACTCTCGAAGCTTCCTAATGAGAATATAACCCAGTATTATCGTCGAGATAGGGTACTTTAGTCTCCAAGCTTACTTATCTGCATGGGCTGCAGTTGACCCATCGATACTCACCTGGTGGTCGGTACCTTGAATCCGATGCATCAAAGCAAGTTTACTGTAACTCTCGAAGCTTCCTAATGAGAATATAACCCAGAAATATCGTCGAGATTGAGAACTTTAGTCTCCAAGCTTACTTATCTCCAAGAGCTGCAGTTGACACATGAACTATCTCCTGGTGGTCTTGTACCTTGAATCCGATGCATAAAAGCAAGTTTACTGTTACTCTCAAAACTTCCTAATGAGAATAGAACCCAGAAATGTCGTCGAGATTGCTAACTTTGCCCTCCAAACTTACTCATCTGCATGGGCTGACGTTGACCCATAGATACTCTCCCGGTTTTCGGTACCTTGAATCCGATGCATCAAAGCAAGTTTACTGTAACTCTGGAAGCTTCCTAATGAGAATATAACCAAGAAATATCGTCGAGATTGAGAACAATAGTCTCCAAGCTTACTTATCTGCAAGAGCTGAAGTTGACACGTGAACTACCTCCTGGTTGTCCTGTGCTTGACTCCGATGCTTCAAAGCAATATTGCTGTAACTCTCGAAGCTTCCTAATGAGAATATAACCCAGAAATATCGTCGCGATTGAGATCTTTAGCCTCCAACCTTACTTATTTGCATGGGTAGCAGTTGACCCATAGATACTCACCTGGTGGTCGGTAACTTGAATCCGATGCATCAAACCAAGTTTACTGTCACTCTCGAGCTTCCTAATGAGAATATAAGCGAGAAATATCGCCGAGTTTGAGAACTTTAATCTCCAGGCTTACTTATCAGCATGGGCTGCAGTTTAACGATAGTTACTCTCCTGGTGGTCGGTACCTTGTATCCGTAGCATCAAACCAAATACAAATTAACTCTCGAAACTTCCTAATGAGAATATAACCCAGACATAACGTCGAGATTGAGAACTTTAGTCTCGAAGCTTACTTATCTGCAAGAGCTGCAGTTGACACATGTACTGCCTTCTGGTAATCCTGTACCTTTTATCCGATGCATCACAGCAATCTTCCTCCAACTCTCGAATCTTCCTAATGAGAATATAACCCCGAAATATCGTCAAGATTGAGAACTTTAGCCTCCAAACTTACTTATCTGCAAAGGGTGCAGTTGACCCATAGATACTCCCCTGGTGGTCGGTTCCTTGAATCCGATGCATCAAACCAAGTTTACTGTAAGTCTCGAAGCTTCCTAAAGAGAATATAAGCCAGATATATCGTCGAGATTGAGAACTTTAGTCTCGAAGTTTAGTTATCTGCAAGAGGTTCAGTTGACAAATGATCTATCTCCTGGTGGTACTGTACCTTGAATCCGATGCATCAAAGCATGTTTACTGTAACTCTCGAAGCTTCCTAATGAGAATATATGCCAGAAATATAGTCGAGATAGAGAACTTTATTCTCCAAGCTTACTTTTCTGCAAGGGCTGCAGTTGACACATAGATACTCTCCTGGTGGTTGGTACCTTGAATCCGATGCAGCATACCTAGATTACTGTAACTCTCGAAGCTTCCTAATGAGAATATAACGCAGAAATATCGACGAGATTAAGAACTTTAGCCTCCAAACTTACTTATCTGCATGGGCTGCAGTTGACCCATGGATACTCTTCTGGTGGTCGGTACATTGAATCCGATGCATCAAAGCAAGTTTAGTGTAACTGTCGAAGGTTCCTAATGAGAATATAACCCAGAAACATCGTCGAGATTGAGAACTTTAGTCTCCAAGCTTACATATCTGCAAGAGCTGCAGTTGACACATGAACTACCTCCTGGTGGTCCTGTCCTTGAATCCGAAGCATCAAAGGAATCTTACTGTAACTCTCGAAGCTTCCTAATGAGAATATATCCCAGGAATATCGTCGAGAGAGAGGTCTTAAGTCTCCAAGCTTACTTATCTGCATCCGCTGCAGGTGACACATAGATACTCTCCTGGTGGTCGGTACCTTGAATCCGATGCATCAAAGCAATCTAACTGTAAATCTCGAAGCTTCCTAATGAGAATAGAACCCAGAAATATCGTCGAGATAGAGAAATTTATTCTCCAAGTTCACTTATCTGAATGGGCTGCAGTTGATCCTTCGACACTCACCTGGTTTTCGGTACCTTGAATCCGATGCATCAAACCATGTTTATTGTATCTCTCGAAGCTTCCTAATGAGAATAAAACCCTGAAATATCGTCGAGATTGAGAACTTTTGTCTCCAAGCATACTTATCAGTAAGCGCTGCAGTTGACCCAGAGATACTCTCCTGGTGGTCGGTACCTTGAATCCGATGCATCAAAGCATTCAAACTGTAACTCTAGAAGCTTCCTAGTGAGAATATAACCCAGAAATATCGTCGAGATTGAGAACTTTAGCCTCCAATCTTAATTATCTGCAAGGGCTGCAGTTGACACAAAGATACTTTCCTGGTGGTCGGTACCTTGAATCCGATGCATCAAACCAACTTTACTGTACGTCTCGAAGCTTCCTAAAGAGAATATAAGCCAGAAATATAGTCAAGATTGAGAACTTTAGTCTCGAAGCTTACTTATCTGCAAGAGGTTCAGTTGACAAAAGATCTATCTCCTGGTGGTTCTGTACCTTGAATCCGATGCATCAAAGCAATCAAACTGTAACTCTCGAAGCTTCCCAATGAAAATATAACCCAGAAATGTCATCGAGATTGAGATCTTTAGTCTCCAAACTTACTTATCTGCATGGGCTGCAGTTGACCATAACATACTCTCCTGGTGGTCGGTACCTTGAATCCGATGCATCAAACCAAGTTTACTGTGTCTCTCGAGCTTCCTAATGACAATATAATCAAGAAATATCGTCGAGATTGAGAACTTTACTCTCCATGTCTACTTATCTGCATGGGCTGCAGTTGACCCATAGATACTCTCCTGGTGGTCGGTACCTTGAATCCGAGGCATCTAACTAAGTATACGTTAACTCTCGAAGCTTCCTAATGAGAATATAACCAAGACATAACGTCGAGATTGAGAAGTTTAGTCTCGAAGCTTACTTATCTGCAACAGCTGCAGTTGACTCATTAACTACCTTCTGGTGGCCCTGTACCTTTTATCCGATGGATCAAAGCAAGTTTACTGTAACTGTCGAAGCTTCGTAATGATAATATAACCCAGATATATCGTCGAGATTGAAAACTTTAGTCTCCAAGCATACTTATCAGCAAGCGCTGCAGTTAACCTATAGATACTCTCCTGGTGGTCGGTACCTTGAATCCGGTGCATCAAACCAAGTTTACTGTAACTCTCGAAGCTTCCTAATGAGAATATAACCCAGGAATATCATGGCGATTGGAATTTTAGGCTCCATGCTTACTTATCTGCAAGGGCTGCAGTAGACCCATAGATACTCTCCTTGTGGTCGGTACCTTGAATTCAATGCATCAAAGCTAGCTACTGTAACTCTCGAAGCTTCCTAATGAGACTATAACCCAGAAATATGGTCGAGATTGAGATCTTTAGTCTCCAAGCTTACTTTTCTGCATGGGCTGCAGTTGACCCATAGATACTCTCCTTGTGGTCGGTACCTTGAATCCGAAGCATCAAACCAAGTTAACTGTAACTCTCGAAGCTTCCTAATCAAAATATAAGCTAGAAGTATCGTCGAGATTGAGAACTTTAGTCTTGAAGCTTACTTATCTGCAAGAGGTGCAGTTGACACATGAACTATCTCCTGGTGGTCCTGTACCTTGAATCCCATGCATCAAAGCAATTTTACTGTAACTCTCGAAGTTTCCTAATGAAAATATAAGCAGGAAAAATCGTCGAGATTGAGAACTTTAGTCACCAAGCTTACTTACCTGAATGAGCTGCAGTTGACCAGTAGATACTCACCTGGTGGTCGGTACCGTGAATCCGTTGCATCAAAGCAAGTTTACTGTAACTCTCGAAGCTTCCTAATGAGAATATAAGCTAGAAATATCGTCCAGATTGAGAACTTTAGTCTCCAAAATTACTTATCTGCAAGAGCTGCAGTTGACTCAAGAACTACCTTCTGGTGGTCCTGTACCTGGAATCCGATGCATCAAATCAAGTTTACTGTAACTCTCAAAGCTTTCTAATGGGTTTATAAGACAGTAATATCGTCGAGATAGAGATCTTTAGTCTCCTAGAATACTTATCTGCAAGAGGTGCAGTTGAAACATGAACTATCTCCTGGTGGACCTGTACCTTAAGTCCGATGCATGGAAGCAAGTTTACTGTAACTCTCGAAGCTTCCTAATGAGAATATGACCCAGGAATATCGTCGAGATTGAGAACTTTAATCCCCAAGCTTACTTACCTGCAAAGGCTGTAGTTGACCGATAGATATTCTCCTGGTGGTTGGTACCTTGAATCCGATGCATCAAAGCAAGTTTACTGTAACTCTCGAATCTTCCTAGTGAGAGTGTAACCCGGAAATATGGTCGAGATTGAGAACTTATATGTAAACTTTGTAGTTGACCCATAGATATTCTCCTGGTGGTCGGTACATTGAATCCGATGCATCAAAACACGTTTACTGTAACTCTCGAAGCTTCCTAATGAGAAAATAACCCAGAAATATCGTCGAGATAGAGAAATTTGTAAGCTTATTTATCTGCATGGGCTGCAGTTGATCCATAGATACTCTCCTGGTGGTCGGTACCCTGAATCCGATGCATCAAACCAAGTTTACTGTAACTCTCGAAGCTTCCTAATGAGAAAATAACCCAGAAATATCGACGAGATTAAGAACTTTAGTCTCCAAGCTTACTTATCTGCATGAGCTGCAGTTGACCCATAGATACTCAGCTGGTGGTCGGTACCTTGAATTTGATGCATCAAAGCAAGTTTACTGTAACTCTCGAAGCTTTCTAATGAGAGTATAACACAGAAATAATGGCGAGATAGAGAACTTTAGTCTTTTAGAATACTTATCTGCAAGAGGTGCAGTTGACACATGAACTATCTCGTGCTGGACCTGTACCTTGAATCCGATGCATCACAGCAGTATTACTGTAACTCTCGAAGCTTCCATATTAGAGTATAACCCAGAAATATCGTCGAGATTTAGATCTTTATTCTCCAAACTTACTTATCTGCATGGGCTGCAGATGACCCATGGATATTCACATGGTGGTCAGTACCTTGAGTCCGATGCACCAAACCAAGTTTACTGTAACTCCCGAGTTTCCTAATGAGAATATGAGCCAGAAATATCGTCGAGATTGAGAGCTTTATTCTCCAAGCTTACGTATCTGCATGGGCTGCTGTTTACCCATATATACTCTCCTGGTGGTCGGTACCTTGAATCCGATGCTTCGAACCAAGTATACTGTAACTCTCGAAGCTAACTAATGAGAATATAACCCAGACATAACGTCGAGATTGAGAACTTTAGTCTCGAAGCTTACTTATCTGCAAGAGCTGCAGTTGACACATGAACTACCTCCTGGTGGTCCTGTACATTGTATCCGATGCGTCAAAGCAATCTTACTGTATCTCTCGAAGCTACCTAATGAGAATATTAACCAGAAATATCGTCGGGATTGAGATCTTTAGTCTCCAAGCTTACGTATCTGCATGGGCTGCAGTTGATTTATAGATCCTCTCCTGGTGGTCGGTACCTTGAATCCGATGCATCAAACCAAGTTTACTGTAAGTGCCGGAGTTTCGTAATAAGAATATAACCCAGAAATAACGTCGACATTGAGAACTTTAGTCTCCAAGCTTACTTATCTGCAAGAGCTGCAGTTGACACATGAACTACCTTCTGGTGGTCCAGTACCTTACATCCGATGCATCAAAGAAATCTTCCTGTAACACTCGAAGCTTCCTAATGAGAATATATGCCAGAAATATCGTCGAGATTGAGAACTTTAGCCTCCAAACTTACTTATCTGCAAGGATTGCAGTTGACCCATAGATACTTTCCTGGTGGTCGGTACCTTGAATCCGATCCACCACCCAAGTTTACTGTAACTCTCGAATTACCCTAATGAGATTATAACCCAGAAATTTCGTCGAGATTAAGAACATTAGTCTCCAAGCATACTTATCAGAAAGCGCTGCAGTTGACCTATAGATACTCTCCTGGTAGTCGGTACCTTGAATCCGATGAATCAAAGCAAGTTTTCTGTCACTCTCGAAGCTTCCTAATGAGAATATAACCCAGAAATATCGCCAAGATTGAGAACTTTATCCTCCAAGCTTAGTCTTCTGCGTGGGATTCAATTGACCCATAAATACTCTCCTGGTGGTCCAGTATCTTGAATACGATGCTTCAAACCCAGTTTGCTGTAACTCTCGTAGCTTCGAAATGTGAAAATAAGCCAGACGTATCGTCGAGATTGAGAACTTTAGTCTCCAAGCTTACTTATCTGTAAGGGCTGCAGTTGACCCATCGATACTCTCCTGGTGGTAGGTACCTTGAATCCGATGCGTCAAACGAAGTTTACTGCAACTGTCGAAGATTCCTAAAGAGAATATAAAATATCGTCGAGATTGAGAAATATAGTCTCCAAGCTTACCTATCTGCAAGAGCTGAAGTTGACACTTGAACTCCCTCCTGGTGGTCCTGTACCTTGAATAAGATGCACAAAAGCAATCTAACTTTAAATTTCAAAGCTTCCTAATGAGTATATAACCCAGAAATATCGTCGAGATTGAGAACCTTAGCCTCCAAACTTACTCATCTGCGTGGGCTGCCGTTCACCCATTGTTACCATGCTGGTGGTCGGTACCTTGAATCCGACGCATCAAAGTAAGTTTACTGTAACTTTCGAAGCTTCCTAATGAGAATATAACCCAGAAATATCGCCGAGATTGAGAACTTTTTCCTCCAAGCTTAGTCTTCTGCGTGGGATGCAATTGACCCATAGATACCCTCCTTGTGGTCCAGTATCTTGAATCCGATGCTTCAAACCCAGTTTGCTGTAACTCTCGTAGCATCGTAATGTGAAATTAAGCCAGACATATCGTCGAGATTGAGAACTTAATTCTCCAAGCATACTTCTCTGCATGGGCTGCAGTTTAGCCATAGATACTCCCCTGTGGTCGGTACCTTGAATCCGATGCATCAAATATAGTTTACTGTAACTTTCGAAGCTTCCTAATGAGAATATAACCCAGATATATCGTCGAGATTGAGAACTATTGCCTCCAACTTATTTATCTGCTACTGCTCCAGTTGACACAAGAACTATCTCCTGGTGGTCCTGTTCCTTGAATCCGGTGCATCAAAGCAACCTTACTGTAACTCTCGAAGCTTCCTAATGTGAATATAACGCAGAAATATCGACGAGATTGAGATCTTTAGCCCCCAAATTTTCTTATCTGCTTGTTCTGGAGTTTACCCATAGATACGCTGCTGGTGGTCGGTACCCTGAATCCGATGCATCAAACCACGTATACTGTAACTCTCGAAGTTTCCTAATGAGAATATAACTCTGACATAACGTCGAGATTGACAACTTTAATCTCGAAGCTTACGTACCTGCAAGAGCTGCAGTTGACACATGAACTACTACCCTGTGGTCCTGTACATTGTATCCGATGCATCAAAGCAATCTTACTGTAACTCTCGAAGCTTCCTATTGAGAATATAACCCAGAAATATCGTCTTGATTGAGATCTTTAGTCTCCAAGCTTACTTATCTACATGGGCTGCAGTTGATCCATAGATACTCTCCTGATGGTTGGTACCTTGAATCCGATGCATCAAACCACGTTTACTGTAACAGTCGAAGTTTCGTAATAAGAATATAACCCAGAAATATTGTCGAGATTCAGAACTTTAGTTTCAAAGCTTACTTATCCGCAAGAGCTGCTGTTGACACATGAACTACCTTCTGGTGGTCCTGCACCTTATATCCGATGCATCAAAGCAATCTTCCTGTAACTCTCGGAGCTTCCTAATGAGAATATAACCGAGACATATCGTCGAGATTGAGAACTTTAGCCTCCAAACTTACTTATCTGCAAGGGCTGCAGTTGACCCATAGATACATTCCTGGTGGTCGGTACCTTGAATCCGATGCATCAAAGCAAGTTTACTGTAACTCACGAAGCTTCCTAATGAGATTATAACCCAGAAATATCGTCGAGATTTAGAACTTTAGTCTCCAAGCTTACTTATCTCCATGGGCCACGGTTGACCCATAGATACTCTCCTGGTGGTTGGTACCTTTAATCCGATGCAGCATACCAAGTTTCCTATAACGTTCGAAGCTTACTAATGAGAATATAACCCCGAAATACCGTCGAGATTGAGAACTTTATTCTCCAGGATTACTTATCTGCATAGGCTGCAGTTGATCCATAGATACTCTCCTGGTGGTCGGTAACTTCAATCCGATGCATCAAACCAAGTTTACTGTAACTCTCGAGCATCCTAATGAGAATATAAACCAGTAATATCGTCGAGATTGAGAACCTAAGTCTCCAAGCTTACTTGCGAGCAACGGCTGCGGTTGACCCATAGACACTGTCCTGGTAGTCGGTACCTTGACTCCGATTTATCAAACCAAGTTTTCTGTAACTCTCGAAGTTTCCTAATGAGAATGTAAGCCAGAAATATCGTCGAGATTGAGAACTTTATTCTCCAAGATTACTTATCTGCAAGAGGTGCAGTTGACACATGAACTATCTCCCGGTGGTCCTGTACCTTGAATCCGATGCGTCAAAGCGAGTTTACTGTAACTCTCGAAGCTTCTTGATGAGAATATATCTCAGAAATATTGTCGAGATTGAGAACTTTGATCTCCAAGCATACTTATCTGAATTCGCTGCAGTTGACCCATAGATACTCACCTGGTGATCGGTATTTTGAATCCGATGCATCAAACCGCGTTTACTGTAACTCTCGAAGCTTCCTAATGAGAATATACGCCAGAAATATCGTCGAGATTGAGAACTTTAGTCTCCAAGCTTACTCATCTGCAAAGGTTGCAGTTGACCCAAAGGTACTCACCTGGTGGTCGGTATGTTGAATTCGATGCATCGAAGCAAGTTCACTGTAACTCTCGAATCTTTCTACTGAGAATATAACCCAGATATATCGTCGAGATTGAGAACTTTAGTCTCCAAAGTTACTTATCTGCAAGGGCCTCAGTTGACCCGAAGATACTCTCCTCTCGGTCGGTACCTTGAATCCGATGGATTAAAGCACGTTTACTCTAACTATCGAAGCTTCCTAATGAGAATATAACCCAGAAATATCATCGAGATAGGGAACTTTACTCTCCAAGCTTGCTTTTCTGCATGGGCTGCAGATGACCCATAGATACTCTCCTGGTGGTCGGTACCTTGACTCCGATGCAGCAAACCAAATTTACTGTAACTCTCGAAGCTTCCTAATGAGAATACAACCCAGGAATATAGTCGAGATTGAGGACTTTATTCTCCAAGCTTACTTTTCTGCATGGGCTGCAGTTGAGCCATAGATACTCTCCTGCTAGTCGGTACCTTGAATCCGATGCATCATACCAAGATTCCTGTAAGTCTCGAAGCTTCCTAATGAGAATATAAGTCAGAAATATCGACGAGATTGAGTACTTTAGTCTCCAAGTTTACTTATCTGCAAGAGCTACCTCCTGGTGGTCCTGTACCTTGAATCCGACGGTTTAAAGCAATCTAACTGTAACTCTAGTAGCTTCCTAATGAGAATATAACCAAGAAATATCGTCGAGATTGAGAACTGTAGCCTCCAAACTTACTCATCTGCATGGGTTGCCGTTGACCCATAGATACTCTCCTGGTGGTCGGTAACTTGAATCCGATGCATCAAAGCAAGTTTACTATAACTCTCGATGCTTCCTAATGAAAATGTAACCCAGAAATATCGTCGAGATTGAGAACTTTATTCTTCCAAGCTTACTTTTCTGCGTGGGCTGCAGTTGACCCATACATGCTGCTTGTGGTCCAGTATCTTGAATCCTATCCATCAACCCAAGTTTGTTGTAACTCTCAAAGCTTCCTGATGAGAATATAAGCCAGAAATATCGTCGAGATTGAGAGCTTTAGTCTCCAAGCTTACTTTTCTGCATGGGCTGCAGATGACCCATAGATAATCTCCTGGTGGTCGGTACCTTGAATCCGATGCATCAAACCAAGTTTACTGTAACTGTCGACGTTTCGTAATAAGAATATAACCCAGAAATATCGTCGAGATTGAGAACTTTATAGTCTCCTAGCTCCCTTATCTGCAAGAGCTGCAGTTTACACATGAATTACCTCCTGGTGGTCCTGTACCTTGTATCCGATGCATCAAAAAGTCTTACTGTAACTCTTGAAGCTTCCTAATGAGAATATAACGCAGAAATATCAACGCGATTGAGAAACATAGTGCCCATACTTACTTATCTGCATTGGCTGCAGTTGACCCATGGATACTCTTCTGGTGGTCCGTACCTTGAATCCTATCCAATAAACCAAGTTTGTTGTAACTCTCGAGCTTCCTAATGAGAATATAAGACAGAAATGCGGTCGAAACTGACAACATTAGTCTCCAACCCGACTTATCTGCATGGGCAGCAGTTGACCCATAGATACTCTCCTGGTGGTCTCTACCTTGAATCCGATGCATAAAACTAAGTATACTGTAACTCTCGTATATTCCTAATGAGAATATAACCCAGAAAAATCGTCGAGATTGAGTACTTTAGTCTCCAAGCTTACTTATCTGCATGGGCTGCAGTTGATCCATAGATACTCTCATGGTGATCGTTACCTTTAATTCGATGCATCAAACCAAGTTTACTTTAACTCTCGAAGCCCCGTAAATAAGAATATAACCTAGAAATATCGTCGAGATTGAGTACTTTAGCCTGCAAGCTTACTTATCTGCAAGGACTGCAGTTGACCCATTAATACACTCCCTGTGGTCTGTACCTGGAACCCGATGCATCAAACGAAGTTTACTGTAACACCCGAAGCTTCCTAATGAGAATATAACCCAGATATATCGTCGAGATTGAGAACTTTAGTCTCCTAGCTTACTTATCTTCAAGGGCTGCAGTTGACCCATTAATACTCTCCTGGTGGTCTGTACCTTGATTCCGATGCATGAAACGAAGTTTACTGTAACTCTCGAAGCTTCCTAATGAGATATAACCCAGAAATATCGTCGAGACTGAGAACTTTAGTCTCCTAGCTTACTTATCTGCAAGAGCTGCAGCTGACACATGATCTATCTCCCGGTTGTCCTGTACCTGGAATCCGATGCATCAAAGCAACTTTACTGTCACTCTAAAAGCTTCCTAATGAGAATATAACATTAAAATATCGTCGAGATTGAGAACTTTAGTCTCCAAGCTTACTTATCTGCAAGGGCTGCAGTTCACACATGAACTACCTTCTGGTGCTCCTGTAGCTTTTGTCCGATGCATCAAAGGAATTTTCCTGTAACTCTCGAAGCTACCTAATGAGAATATAACCCAGAAATATCGTCGAGATTGA
Organism: Schistocerca piceifrons; assembly: GCF_021461385.2. Taxonomy (NCBI): domain Eukaryota; kingdom Metazoa; phylum Arthropoda; class Insecta; order Orthoptera; family Acrididae; genus Schistocerca; species Schistocerca piceifrons. Next base: position 2,123 of record NW_025728794.1, on the reverse strand, counting down.
GAACTTTAACCTCCGAGCATACTTATCAGCAAGTGCTGCCGTTGACCCATAGATACTGTCCTGGTGGTCGGTACCGTGAATCCGATGCATCATACCAAGTTTACTGTAACTCTCGACGCTTCCTAATGAGAAAATAACACAGAAATATCGTCGAGATTGAGAACATTAGTCTGCAAGCTCACTTATCTGCAGGGGCTTCAAATGACCCATAGATACTCTCCTGGTCGTCGGTACCTTGAATCCGATGCATCAAACCACGTTTACTGTAACTCTCGAGACCCCCTAATGAGAATAAAACCCAGACATATCGTCGACACTGAGAACTTTAGTTTCCAAGCTTACTTATCTGCAAGGGCTGCAGTTGACCCATAAATACTCTCCTGGTGGTCGGTACCTTGAATCCGAGACATCAAAGCAAGTATTCTGTAATTCTCGAAGCTTCCCAATGAGAATATAACGCAGTAATTTCGTCGAGATTGAGAATTTTTGTCTGCAAGCTTACTTTTCTGCATGGGCTGCAGTTGACACATAGATACACTCCTGGTATTCGGTCCATTGAATCCGAGTCATCAAAGCAAGTTTACTGTAACTGTCGAAGCTTCCTAATGAGAATAAACCCAGAAATATTGTCGAGATTTAGAACTTTAGTTTCCAAGCATCCTCATCTGCAAGTGCTGCAGTTAACCCATAGATACTGTCCTCGTGGTCGGTACCGTGAATCCGATGCATCAATCCAAGTCAACTGTAACTCTCGAAGCTTCCTAATGAGGAAATACCAAAGAAATATGGTCTAGATTGAGAATTTTAGTCTCCAAGCTTACTTATTTGCAAGCGCTGCAGTTGACACATGAACTACCTCCTGGTGGTCCTGCACCTTGAATCCGATGCATCTATGCAATCTTACTGTAACTCTCGATGCTTCCTAATGAGAATATAACCCAGAAATGCTGTCGGGAATGTGAACTTTAGCCTCCAAGCTTACTTATCTTCATGGGCCGCAGCAGACCCATAGATACTCTACTGCTGGTCCTGTACCTTGAAACCAATGCATCTAAGCATTCTTACTGTAACTCTAAAAGCTTCCTAATGAGAATATAACCCAGAAATTTCGTCGAGATTGAGATCTTTAGTCTCCAAGCTTACTTATCTGCAAGAGCTGCAATGACACATGAACTACCTCCTGGTGGTCCTGTACCTTATATCCGATGCATCAAAAAGTCTTACTGTATCTCTTGAAGCTTACTAATGAGAATATAACGCAAAAATATCAACGGGATTGAGAACCTTAGCCTCTATACTTACTTAACTGCATTAGCTGCAGTTGACCCATGGATATTCTTCTGGTGGTCCGCACCTTGAATCCGATGCATCAGAGCAAGTTTACTGTAACTGTCGAAGCTTCCTAATGAGAATGAAACCCAGAAATATCCTCGAGATTGAGAACTTTATTCTCCAAGCTTACTAATCTGCAAGAGCTGCAGTTGACACATGAACTACGCCCTGGTGGTCATGTCCTAGAATCCGATGCGTGAAAGGTATCTTACTGTAACTCTCGAAGCTTCCTAATGAGAATATAACCCAGAAATATCGGCGAGATTGAGATCTTTAGTCTCCAAACTTACTTATCTGCATGGGCTGCAGATGACCAATAGATACTCTCCTGGTGGTCGGCACCTTGAATCCGATGCATCAAATCAAGTTTACTGTAACTCTCGAGCTTCCTAATGAGAATATAAGCAAGAAAAATCGTCGAGATTGAGAACTTTAGTCTGCAAGCTTACTTATCTTCATGCGCTGCAGTTGACTCATAGATACTCTCCTGGTGGTCGATACCTTGAATCCGATGCATCAAACCACGTTTACTGTAGCTGTCGAAGCTTCGTAGTAGGAATATAACCCAAAAATGTCGTCGAGATTGAGAACTTTAGGCTCCAAGCTTACTTATCTGCAGCAGCTTCAGTTGACACATGAACTACCTTCTGGTGGTCCTGTACCATTTATCCGATGACTCAAAGCAATCTTCCTGTAACTCTTGAAACTTCTAAATGAGAATATAACCCAGAAATATCGTCAAGATTGAGAACTTTATTCTCCAAGCTCACTTTACTGCATGGGCTGCTGTT